>NC_066582.1:175158365-175758365 GCF_024323335.1 Lathyrus oleraceus
GACGCTTATGATCCTTGAGGTTATGCAAATGAAATGTTATGATGCCATGAGGGATCTTAGGGTCAAAATTAGGGTCTTACAGATGCCCCTATTTAAGGTCATTCTAGTCGGAGAAGTGAAGGTTAAAATTTTCTCCTTCGACGAGGTTGATTGGGCTTAAATAATAACAAAGAGACGAATTTTGCTCCCTAAGAGACCTCATGATGCAAAATATATGTATGCAAAAGGATAGTACTCTATGGGGATATGTGTCCACAAAGAAGAAAAGAAATCCGGAGAAACTGACAATCCTTATGAGTAAGTCACTCCATGGGACAGAGACTCTGGGACTCTTATGGGGATAGAAAAAGAGATAAGTTGCGTGAGCAGGTCACGACTTAGAACTTGCTGAGACATGAGAGAGATTCCATAAATCAATGGAAGGACTCGAGCTGACTCAAAGATGCATGTATTAGGGAATATGCCAATACAACAAAATTATCCATAGAGGATACTTCGGATGAAAATCCGGACTCAGGCTGGGAGAATCCACTAAGGGACTTCGTTGGGGAACAACGGGATGAGGTATTACCGGTTACTGGGTAATAAGCTCAAAGAGACATGTGATCCGAACACCGGTATGGGGGTGAAATAATAACATGCTCGGGGAGAATGAATATCTAAGACCGATATGAGGGTGAGAGATATCAAACATCCGAAATCATCTGAGGAAAACCTAAAAAGGTATATTTCAACTCAGGAAAATCTGACTCCACAAGGGGACAAAAAGTCATAATAGGGAGCAGAAGGGAAGGGGCACTAGGGATACCGGTTACTGGGCATATAATAGGAGACCGACCAAGCGTGAATTGGGGAATATTTCCAAGACACTCATCATCCAAAAGAGGGCTAAAAAGCAGACTCAATTATAGGATGGGCATTCGATTCCACAAAAGGGATACGAATCTTACTCGACTGGGGAAGAACGAAAGACTTCGACCAAAGAGCGCATGAGATATATTATCTATTACCGTCAGAACATAGATAACATACTCGCATGGAAGATTATCCACAACCGGTTACTGGGTTAATAAAGGATGAATCGACCGAAAGAAAAGAAGCATCAGGATACTAGGTATAAAATGATGACCAATCAAAGAGAGAAATGATCATTGCTGACGAAAGGCAAATGAAAGACGACTCGCTTGGGATACATTGACAAAGGCAATGATCTGGGAGATATATCACCTGTTACTGGGAGATATACTCAAAAAGGGTGAAGGAATATCAATACCAAATATTGGATAAAGATAAACATCAAGGAGGGGATTACATCTATCGGATATGGGGTAGAAAATCACAGAAGAGTAACCGTCATCAGTTAGGATGAACAAGATGGTTAACTCTGCAAGGGGATAAAATAGGGTTTACAACTATCGACATAAGGGTAGAGAACCAAAGAAATAGGACTTATAACTACCGGTATGAGGGTAGAAGGCCACAGACTCCATCGGGGAAAAGATGGACAATTACTGGTTACTGAGCAATCGTTCATCTGAACTACGGGGAAGCACAAGAAAAACGAGAAGCCAATCTAGGAATAAACTAGAGAGACACGACGAAACAAGACTTATCCCTATGAGGATATAACTCAGGGGGGAGCTTCGTCCAAATATATGTGTTGGGAGGAAACAGAAACAACCATCATCCACGGGGACATAACTCAGTGGGGAATATGGAAGGAAGGATAAACACTTTCTGCTTATGGGGATGACTCTACATGGTGAGATCAGACACAAACATCTGCTTGGGGAAATATATTACCAACTAGAAAGAGATAACAAATAAAGATATATGGCAAAGAATGCAACATGAATATCTGAATGCTAAAATTAAGCATATATGCGTGGTTTATGTATGATGAATGCTAACAAAACAGACATATCTAACACAAACAGGTCCAAAGACTGATGAACAAACATCCGGTACTACATCTCGATAGAGAAAGCCAGGCCCAGGGGAGAACATCCAATCTGATGGGGGGCAAGAGATACCAGGGAAAAAAGACCTCTACAGGGGAACAAACACTAGTCATTCTGGATGGGGACATGATCATCGCACATATAAGTTCCGCCGCAAAAGCAACTCTTCTGGGGAAACTATCAGAGGGGATAATGGATCTCTGTGGGGAACAACCATCAATCAGAAGTTTCCAAGGTCACCACCATATACCACACTACCAAAGAGATCACATCTGCTGAGGAGAAAGGATCACTACTCTGCTGAAGGAAAGAGGGATGAATATCTTTACCAAACGACTCTGCTCGGGAAAAAAAATCCACAAAAAGCTCCGGAGGAAGAGGATACAAGCATGCCAGGAATATGGACAAGTGCCTTACCCTGCTGGGAATCATACCATCCTTGGGAGAGTACTGAAGACATCCCCAATATCCTTTATCATTGTGAATGTTCACTTTGTTTAAAAACAAGTTATGAAAAATTCATTTATTTAAAACAACGATATTTCTCAATTAAAACATGCAAAACATTTGTTGAATAGAAACAAATAAGAATGCAAATAATTGGATAAAGACTCGAATTTATTTGATGGAATGGTAGTCTACAAATGGCAAGACTCCACAGATCTTTACAAATTTGAAATTGGTGATATATATTGGAAAAGGGCTACATTGAACATAATGACCATTTCTCCACCAACTCTGAATCCAATGTATTTGAGGCTTCAGTTGACGATGACTGAGTGAGAATCTCTGACAGATGACAGTTTGTAGAACAAAGTCTTGTCAGGATGCAGTTACTTGCCAAATCCCTAACTTTTGCCTAGATTGCCCCAGGGTGAGGTACTCAATATAGCGGGATACATATTTATTTTTTATATCTCTAACTTTTTCCTGGATCACCCTTTCGGATTTTCAATCCACCGAGACGCTCATTTTGCCTAAGCCGCCCTTTCGGGTTTTCAACTTAGCGAGCTATTCTGTTTTTATTTTAGGCGAAGTATTTCTTGACTGCATCTGAATTCACAGAACAAGTGAAATCCTCCCCATCCATAGTTGTAAGTATCAAAACACCTCCTGAAAAGGCTCTCTTAATAACATATGAACCTTCATAGTTTGGAGTCAACTTGCCCCTAGAATCGGGCGCGAAAGACAACACTTTCTTGAGCACAAGGTCACCTTCTCGGAACACACGAGGCTTCACTTTCTTATCAAAGGCTTTCTTCATCCTTTGCTGATATAACTGACCATGGCACATAGCAGTTAATCTCTTTTCTTCTATCAAATTCAATTGGTCATAACGACTCTGAACCCACTCAACATCAGTCGACTTGGCTTCCATCAAGACTCTCATTGATGGGATCTCCACCTCTACTGGGAGCACAACCTCCATGCCGTAAACAAGAGAGAAAGGGGTTGCCCCTGTTGAAGTGCGGGCAGACGTACGATACCCATGCAAGGCAAATGGCAGCATCTCATGCCAATCTTTGTATGTAACAACCATCTTCTGGATAATCTTCTTGATATTTTTATTAGCAGCTTCAACAACCCCATTCATCTTGGGTCTGTAAGGGGAAGAATTATGATGTGCTATCTTGAACTCACTACACAACTCTTTCATCATCTTGTTGATCAAGTTAGATCCATTATTAGTAATGATCTTATCTGGCACACCATAACGGCATATGAGTTGATTCTTGATAAACTTCACAACCACCTGCCTGGTTACGTTTGTATATGACGCAACTTCAACCCATTTGGTGAAGTAATCAATTGCTACGAGGATAAACCTGTGACCGTTGGACGCTTTCGGCTCTATCATGCCAATCATGTCAAATCCCCACATGGAGAAAGGCCATGGAGATGAAATTACATTCAGAAGTGTCGGGGGAATATGAATCTTATCCGCATAAATCTGACACTTATGGCATTTCTTCACATATTTGCAGCAGTCGGTGGTAGGTATAGCCGGTGGGTCTCGTGGCGTAATCAATTTCCTCTCTATCAAAGAGGGATATAGTTCTGCATATTTCATCGGAATAGGATCGAAAGTGACCCTCTTCCTCTCGTAACTCGTGCTGGTTTGATTACTATTTCGAGGCTGGTAGGCCTGCTGTTGCGGACGGTGCTGTCGTTGTTGATATTGCGGATGTGGTTGTTGCTGATTATTGTTGTGATGCTGAAACTGTTGATTATCTCTGAAAACAGGTGCTATATGAGCCACCTGGTGCTGGTTACCAACAGGACGCGCGGTCTTCCTCCTTGTCGCACCTCAAAAAATGGGGATACGACTTTAAAGTGAAGCGCGATCGCGCGCTCGCAATGATGGACTGAACAGAGTCGCCACCGAACTTTATTTATTCCTAAAAGGAAAGGGGAAATATCGATAAAACCCAAGACAAAACGACAATGATTATGGTCGTCGCAACCAAATCAGGGTTCGGGAGTCGGTTACGCAAGGGGAAGGTATTAGCACCCCTCACGTCTGTTGTATTCAACGGGAACCGTTTAGTTAGTTTCATTTTGAATGTTAGCTTATGTTAGTCTTCTCAAGTTATAATGAGGGAGAGAATAAATAGAATCAAAAGAAAAGAGAAGATGTTTTTGGATTTTTTAACGAAGGACTAAACCTAAGTTTTTATATTAGTGGGCCTGACAAGATTTACAAATCCTGCTCCTACGTATCTCAACAGAGAAATCAAGGCTTACGTAGTTTTGGGTAGAAAAATGTTTGTTTGTTGGTCGATTTTAGCGAAAGCTATATTGTATTAATCAACGAAAACATTGTTTTACCCAAAACAGATGAGGAGTGGACGCATACCACACATCGAACGGATTTATAAATCTACATTCGGACAAGCGTCACTTATCTCGACTCAACAATCGTGGCCGAAACATTATTTTGCATCACCTTAAGACAATATATCTTTCATTTATGAAAAAGGTTTTTGATTAATCGCACGGCGGCGAGAAAAGAGTTTGATTGGTTGGATGTATTTTGAGTGATGGCGAGAACTTGGATGAGCGAGATATCCATCTCGAATCCTAGTCTCAGGAGTGCACGGTATACACCATGTTCCATTTCCATCTTTGTTGACAAAAGTCTTTAATAAAGATTAAGTATTTTTAGGTTTGATTGAGAAAGGGGTTTGAAGAAACCGCATTGACAATTTTAGACGATGGCGAGAGCTAAGATAGGCAAGGCATCCACCTTGAATCTTAATCTCAGGAGTGCACGGTATACACCATGTTCCATTTCCATCTTTATTGAAAAACTGTTAAGGTAAGAATTAAGTATATTTTTTGAGTTTTGAAAGACGAATATTCGAGAATGAGGCATAAGCCCTAAGATCAAAAATTCAGGGTTCCACCGGAATGCTAGATTCCAATGGTCCTTTTCTTTCGTATTCTTTTTAGGAAAATTATTTAATGGACAACGAACACTTGATAAGGATCAATTGTTCAAGGGTTACACTGGAATGCTTGATCCCAACGGTCCTTTTCTTTCGAGTTTATTTAGAAAAAGTTTGGATATTGTATTTGATTTTAAGAAATATCTCTCAATATGTGATCGAGGATGGATTCACATAAATGATTTGAGACAGTTTGACTTGGTTACAAAAATTATTTGAAGTCGAAATTGAAATGGTTTAATGGAAAATGAAAACTCAATAAGAACAAGACATGTGCTTTGGACTCAATTGTTCAAGGGTTACACTGGAATGCTAGATTCCAACGGTCCTTTTCTTTCGAGTTATTTAGAAAAAGAACTCGATATTACGTTTGATTTGTGAAATGGTTGAAAATGAATTGTATTTATTTTGAAATGGATTTTGAAATTGTGGAAAGTTGAAATTTATTTTGAAATTGCTCGAAATATTAGCAAAGGTATTTACAATGTGAGGATTCAAACATGAATCATCTGAATAAATAATTAACCATATTAGATTGATTAAAAAATTAAATAAATAATTCGCTCAATAATTAGAAAAATAATTTATTAATTAAAAAAAAATAATCAACTAAAAGAAAAATCATTTATCAAGATGTGAATCAATTAATAATAAAGATCTAAAATCAAGAAAATGGATGTCATTTATAATAATTAAGTTATTTACTTAGAAATAAAAAAATAGTAAACATTTAAATATAATTTGTTACTTAATGAGTAAATAGCTTTTAAAAGTGGAAAGTGTTTCTTCATGTGCTAGCTATCCCACATATTAATTTTCGGTTCCAGCCGATCTTGTAAATCATATAGACTATTCTTGCTTGGTAACAACAGAACATTCTAAGAATAATCATAAACAAGACTATAATAAAAATCAACTGAGGTTAAATAAAAATCTTTAAAATAATTAGAATGATGCTAGTATTAAATGGTTTAGTTGTGCGTCCCATTCCCATTCACTATAACTAGTATGCTAATAACAAACACAAAGACATAAGCATGATATGAAATAATACAACAGTGATTCAAAGGAAGGAAAAGAAATAAGTAATACTAATTAAAAGTGATAGCACAAAGAAAACTGAAACAAACCACATTTTAAGTTGACAACAAACCTTATAATCACTTAAGTCCAACCGAATTTTCTAACAGTAACTAACTTAACTCAATTAATGCTAACAGAACAGGATAACTTCCAACTGAAATTCATCTTCATTTCTAACTAAATTCCACATTTCAAGGTAATTTAACTTGCATCTCATAACAGAACTGAGAAGAGAAGTTATATAAGTAGATCTTCACTCACCTTACAATGCAAAAAAGCTCGAATCTCATTTCCTTTTCACTTTCTATTCACTTACCATGCTGAGTAGAAAAACCTGTCTTACGAATGCTATCAAAAGAATTTCAGAAGTTTGTCACAATCAACAAAACGTCAACATAATAACTCTATATTAACATTTAAACAAACACCTAATACGACTTTTCCTTTATATGTGAACTCAGAAGCGTAATATGATATGAACGGAATCATAACGGTGAGATAACGGAATCAAACACAACTCCTAAGTTCATACAGCTGCAAGCGAATATGCGATCAAAAAAAGTCTAACAACACACTATTTCTAACATTTACACTACAACAGTATATCCAACCGAAACACAAACAAAACCGAAATACTACCGATTATTGTTTTATCGATGGTGCGGCTTGAGTTTGTTGTTTATTCTGCTTGGTGAAGATGAAACTATTGTTGTTGTTGTTGGGGTTTCACTGCTTGGTGTAGCGGTGTATTCGTCGCTATATGATTTATTGATTAAACCATAAGCAAAGCATACAATGAATTCGAGTCGCCACCGCACTTTTATTTATCCAAAGGACTGGCTAAAAAGCGAACAAAAGCCTAAGAAGTTTTACGCGTAGAAAACTAATTAAAAGATCAGAGAATCTGGGTAAGGGGTAAAATACGCAATGGGAAGGTGTTAGGCACCCACTACGTCCTAGGTACTCCTAGGGAGCCCTTTTCACACTTGTTGTATAAAATTGTTATTTGTTATGAAATATTTATTGTGCAAACATGATTGGGATGATGAGAAAAGAATATACAATTTAATTATTTTTGTGTTCGAACGGATGAACCCGTTGCCTACATACCTTCCATCAAAGGTAAGGATCAAAATGCCGTAGTTCGGCTAAAAGATTTCCAAAAGTTAGTGGATTCAATTTTAAACACAAGCCTTAAGGTCTTACGTTATCCACGGGAGAAAACTCAACCTTATGCAAACAACAAGTCCACCATGTGAGAACAGCTTCAACTTGCTAGTGAGGGGTTAACCCTATAATAAGCAAGGAAGACTTACAATTCAATCAACTAAGGACAAATAGGTGAGATTGACATCAACCAACTAGGATAAATCAAACCTATGGCTAATGTATGAAAACTTAACAAGAATGGACAAAGCCACAAAACCATTGAATGGGTGAAGTTAACTGATTATGATTATTCACAAAAGGAGGGTCAAAGTATGATAAAGATTGATTCAAAAGAAGTATTATGAAATGGAGTTTGAAAAAGTCAAGGACTTGGGGTCCAGGTTTTTAATTTAAAGGCATGAAGATGTTTGCACAATATTTATCTCAAGTTTTGAAAGTAATGTGTGAAAAGGTTTAGGACAAAATGGATGAATGGATGAAGATGGAGTGTAAAACTTCCTAGAAGATTCACTTCTTGAAATCATATAGAAGATGACTCAAGTCTGTCCTTTGGAATAGACAATGAGCAATAACAAACAAACAAAGCAAAAGAAGAAAGGTCAACAAAAGCGGATATCGGATGCCAATCACTGGACTTATACCAATCTCCTAAAACAAAACTGGATATCAGAGGCCACTCTATGGACTTATACCAATCTCCTCAACAAAGAAATAAAAAGTGGATACCGGATGCCAATCTATCTGGACTTATACCAATCTCCAACAACAGAACCGGATATCAGAGGCCACTCTATGGACTTATACCAATCTCCTCAACAAAGAAATAAAAAGTGGATACCGGATGCCAATCTATCTGGGCTTATACCAATCTCCAACAACAAAGCAAACACTTGGATGTCAGATGCCAATCTATCTGGGCTTACTCTAACTTCCAACATATGATCATGGGAAAACAAATGCCAAATTACACGGACTTACAATTGCATCCTCACATACAACAAACAAATGCATCAAGCAAAGAGATGATGAGTGGCTAATGCAATGGTCTTATACTCACTTCCATATCATAGGAACAATGGCCAATGAATGGTCTTACAATTGTCCTCAATGGGCAAACAACAAAGATATGTCACAAAGACAAATGAAATGATCATGCACTAATGAGCAATTAATGATGATAAATGCACAAAGTATGCAAGCAGACATGTTCAAATGAACTGGGTAATCAAGCAACCAAAGTCATTCAGCACACTCTATAACCAAACAATAAGGCTCATACAAAGGGTGGGCATTGAAGCCAACTGGAATAGGGTTAATGGTGCTCTTAACCTTGACATTGAGAGCCAAGGTGAAGCAGATGAAAGGATATGAGGGGTGTGCCTCATGCTCTTATCCCTGGTCAGGGAGAGCTTCAAATATCAGAAGGTGTGGGAGTCCAGAAAGATGGGACTCTCTCCACAAGTTAGACTCTATAGATCTTGGGCTTTTACTCTCTATGCATCAACACAAGTAGTGTGAGCAAGGTGAGTGACTCACAGAATAGTAGGAGATAGGCTACATATCTCTTTTTTCTACCAATTGCCTTATTTAAAGGACTTTTCCTGCTTGGGACAAAAGTAAACAATCACAAACATTGCCTCTTAAGGAGGACTTCAGACAGTTGCCTGGCCAAGTAACAGGCCAGGTCTTCCAGACTACATGAAGAAAAAGGATTCTACCTCAATGCAAATGCTATCAAGCAAAGCAAAGCAAAGCAAGTTCTTAAAAGAACTGAGCAACTAATGGTACCTGAAACCAGTCAAGTAAAATCAGTACACAACTCAAATTCAAAATCAATATAAGATAAGGATCAACAGAATCAGTCAAATGTGCAATGCAAAAAGCTCAAAGCATATGAGCTAAGCATCCTACAAAACAAACAAGTTAGTTCATGATAATCAATCAAACATAATCAACTTGCATAAGTCTCCTTAAGGCATTTGCTTCTTAACCTGAAAAGCAAACTTAAACATGAGAAACAAGACCACTAGGACAAGCCTAGGGTCAAAAAGAGATAAGCAATCCAAAACAGCAAGTGAAAGATATCCAAAATCAAGTTCAAACAATTAAGAAACAAACCCAAGTGGTTTCATATTCATATCATTCATCATTATCATTTCACAAACAAATTAGGTCAAGGCATGTCATATAGAACCTCAAAGAAGTCAACAGAATGATTCAATTCAAATCCAATCACAAACATTTCAATAAATCCTCAAATAATTCATGATCAAACATCATCCATAACATGATAAGCATACCAAATTTCAGCTCATTTGGATCAAAGGAAGTAGGTCAATGAAAATCAGAAAGTCAAAGCAAGTTTAAACAAACTCATACAAAGCATCAAAACATGCACCAACCTCAATAAATCATAAAACAGTGACAACATATGATAAATGAATGGGACTAAAACCATGACAAACATTAAGATGTCTAAAATTCACATGTCAAATTTCAAGTCCATCCAATTAAGCATGAGGATTTCACAAATCAAATGAGAACATGTGTCACAAAAAGTCAACAAATGACCAAACAGGGGAGAAAATTCCAATCAAATAGGAAATGCCATCAATAATTCCAGAAAAATTCACATGTATTCTCAACATCCATAAGTATGTTCATGCAAAAATCCAGACCATTTTGAGTTCAATAAGCATGGTAATTAAAATCAAGAAGTTGGACATGAATGGTGTGACATAAATTGTCACACCCCTATTCAAAAATTCATATCTCATCAGCCAGCAATGATAAATTCACAAACTCTACACCAAAATCACCATGAACATGTCTAGTTTAAGCACAAAAAGTTTGAGAAGCATTGGATAAAGTATCATCATTTCACAAACAATTTGGCAAGGCATACATAAAATGGACAACATGAACAAACCCTAGCACATTTTAAAATCCACACATGCAAAAAATCTGGAAAAATCATCATAATAAAATAGAGGTCAAGAGGAGCATTTCACAAAAAATCCCATCAAATTTGGACAAATATTGAAGGACTTATGAATTTTTGAAGATTGGGACACAAAATGAAATAAAAATGCAAAATGAAATGATTTAATGAAATAAATAAAACCGGCAGTGGCAAAACCGTAATAAACCGGTCCCTTAAGTGAAACTCTGCGTTTCACTTAAGGAGGTGTCAAGCGCTCATTGGCTCATGGCAATGCAACAGTGTATCTTCATGCAAAACAAAAACAAAACGCGCGCCTGGGTTCATAATTTAGGGTTTCTGGGCAGCAACTTCATAGTGTTCATCAATGGAACCCAGCAAGAACATTTTGCAATTAAAATCCACAAATGACATACCAACATGTTCATCTAATCATGTACATCATCAAATCAACAATCATTAACCCTAATTCGAACTAGCATGGAAGAACTAAGCAAAACATCATTTGATAATCATACTTTAATTCCATGTTTCTCTCTCAATACTCAACCATTTCTCACGATTCAAGTTTCAAAATAATCAGCATGGAAAGACCTTCAAAAAGCATAGCATGATTTGGACAAAGGTGTGGTTCGAAATTTTACCTTGCTTGAAGCACAGTGTTGGAATAGTGGTTTTCTGGCCGTGTAAAGTATAAACAGATGAACAATGATGTCCCAGATGATGAATGAACAATGGACTTGGAGCTCAGCTGCCTTGATTTAGCTCAAAATTTGAACTGCCATGAGAGAAAGCTTAATGGAACAGTGTGGATTCTTTGCTTACAGTGATGAAAAGGTACTTGCTAAAGCTTCCAAAAGGTTAGTAGATGATGAATCAATGGATAGTAGCACAAGTTCCTTTGAGATTTTCAGAAAAAAGTTCAGATGAAGGATCGAGTGTTTTGAGAGAAAATGAAGTTCTTTTGTTTTGGCAAAGTGTGGCTAGGGTTTTTTCCATCAGAAATGTGAAATATATACTCTGTTTTAATGAAGCATAAGCTTGGTTAATGAGGTGGTAATTGAGAATTAGCTTAATGAAGTATTTTGCCAATTAGTGAAATTAAGTCAAATTGCATGTGCATGAGCTACAGTGCGAAATGGGCCCAAAACCACTCTCCAAATGTGATTTCTGAACACTTGTGATTGGTAAAATGTATTGGCAAAGCTTAATTCGAAAGTTCATTTTTTCACCTCCCTTATTTTAAATTCAAGCCACTTGAAAAAGACCATTTTGGTTGGTTGATTTTTGGTGAATTGTGATGAAGGATTTGGATAGAGCACATCAAATATGACTTGTAGCAAAAAACCTCACTCAATTTGGCCAAATGGTTTGGAAGATTTGCCACTTTGAAGTTCAAAAATTTTTGAGAATGATTTGATCATAACTTGCCAACCACACATGAGAAATGAGTGTTATTAGACTTTTTGGAAATGGGAGAACAAGATCTTCAACTTTCATGTTGGATAAAAATTCATTTGAAGCTTGTATGATGAAGTAAATTTGAGGAGAAGAACTTTCCATTTTTGGCAAATTCCAATTACAGGTCAACTTTCTATTTTTGGAAATTTCTTGTCTGACTTCAAATTCTTCACTGTGGATGTTGGACATGTTATATGAGGCTTATATGGACATGAATGAGGCCTCTCAAACCAATTCCCACCATCAAATCACTGACTAAATGCACAGTTGACCACAGTTGACTTTGCTAGGGTTTTGGTTGACTGAACCATGTTCTGATGAATTCCAAGCCCCTACCACTTGATATCTTGATCCAAAATGATGTCACAACCCATATGAACTCTTGATGAATGATCATGGTGCCCAAATTCTTCAAGAATGTCCACCATATATCTCAATGACTGACTTTAACTGATTTGACCTAATTTGCTTCATCTGCAAGTAACATGGTTAGATGACAATATTTTTATACCTTTGATCAATATATAGATGGAAAGCAATGATACACAAATGCAATACATGCTTGGTGATCAAGAACCACACTCACAAGATAACCCACCCACTAGGAGGGAGGCAAAGGTGCACAAAGATCCTTGAGGCAATGATATGATATGATATGATGCCATGAGGGATCTTAGGGACAAAATTGGGGTCTTACAGATGCCCCTATTTAAGGTCATTCTAGCCGGAGAAGTGAAGTTTAGAAATCTTCAACTCGACGCGGTAGAATGGGCTTAAATAACAGTAATGAGACAAATTTTGGTCCCTAAGAAACCTCATGATGCAAATGTATGTATGTAAAAGACACAAACTATGTGGGGATACAGTTCACACAGAAGGAAAGACGATCCATCGAAGTATTACACCCACCAGGGACAGAGACTTTAACAGGACTCTTATTGGGGGGATAGTAAAAGAAAAAGAATGCGTGAGCAGAACACGACTTCAAGTTGGGGAAAAACAAAACTGACACAGCGTGAACAAGACACGACTCTGATTAGGGTAACAAAAATCAGACTGGAGACCTCACTGAGGAGTGAAGGACTTACACTGGGAAAAAGAAAATATTCCAAAGGAAGAACATCCATTGGAGAGACACAAGCTGACTCCTGGGGAGAAGCAATAGGAAACTCCACTGAGGAAGCACCAAAGAATTGAGGTGTTACCGGTATAAGGGTAACAAACTCAGGAAGAATGAATATCTAAGACCGGTATAAGGGTGAGAGATATCAATCAACCAATCATCTGAGAAAAACCTGGAAAAGGTACATAAACTCAGGAAAATCTGACTCCACAAGGGACCAAAGTCATAATAGGGAGCAGAAAGGAAGGAACACCAGGGATACCGAGGTATATAATAGGTGACCGACCGAAACGTGAATTAGTATATATGCCAAAACACTCATCATCCGAAAGGAGGGCTTGAAAAAAGCAAATCGACTTACGGGATGGACATTCGAATCCACAACGGGAAAACGAATCTTACTCAACTGGGGACACAAACCCAAAGAGTGCATGAGATATAATATCCATTACCGGCAGACCGTGGATAAGAAAACTCGCATGAGATATATTATCTATTACCGTCATAACATAGATAATAAACTCGCATGGTAAGAAACACCAGAGATACCAAGGTATATAATAGGTGATCTACCGAAAACGTGGATTGGTATATATGCCAAAACACTCATCATCCGAAACACAAACTGGTTAAAGGATGGATATTCGATTCTACAAAGAATACGAATCTTGCTCAGCTGGGGAAAATCAACAAAGGATTCCAACTAAAGAGCGCATGAGACATATTATTCATTACCGGCAGACCGTGAATAATATACTCGAAAGGAAAAGACACCAGAGACACCGAAGTATATAATAGGTGACTAACCAAAAAGAGAAACAATCGATACCAAGCATCCGGGTAAACGAAAGACAACTCAAAGGGATAAATTGCAAGCATCCGGCAATTATCCAACAACAGAAAATATTCGATTCCACAAAGGGAAATAACGAAACTTACTCGACCAGGGAAACACAAAAGGCTTCGACTGAAGAGCGCATGAGATATATTATTCATTACCGGCAGACCGTGAATAACATACTCGCATGGAAGATTATCCACAACCGGTATAAGGGTTAACAAAGGATAAATCAACCGAAAAGAAAGGTATCGGGATACCAAACTAGGTATATAATGATGACCAATCAAAGGGAACAACAACATTACCAACACAAGGGTAAATGAAAGAAGACCCGCTGGGGATAAATTGCAAGCATCCGGCAATTATCCACAACTGTACCACAAGGCACAAACTCCGCTAGGGAGAAACATCAACACTTGGGATTTACAATCTACCGAATACGGGGTAGAAGACCACAGACTCAACTGGGGATAGAAATCACCACAGGGAGACACCAACTCTGTTAGGGATAAAACCACAACAACAGAAATCCACTTATAATCAGGACGAACCACAAAGGTTACTCTGTTAGGGGAAAAGAGATAGGACTTACAATTACCGAATACGGGGTAATAGCCATACTCTGGGTGGGGATAATCACGAATTAGGGTTTACATCTACCGAATACGGGGTAGAAAAACCAACAACTCTGTGTGGGGATAGAACAAATCACAAATCCGCACGGGAAACCAAAAATAAGGTTTATAACAAATCACAAACTCTGTTGGAGAGTAAGAAACAGGATTTACGACTACCCCCTACTAGGTAGAAAACCAACAATTCTTGCCGAGGAATAAAAGGTATATAACCACCAATTCCGCTAAAAAGGCAAAGAAAATAGGACTTACAACTACCGGTATAAGGGTAGAGGCCCGAAAAAACTCCACTGGGGAACAACCCACTGGGAAGCACAAGACATTTGACAAATAGCCAATCCGGGAATAATCCGAAAAGACAGACTGAATCAAGACACGTCCTAATGAGGATGTAACTCAAATAGGAAAATCCATCCCAATATATATGTTGGGAGGAAACGGAAGAAACCGTCATCCACGAGGGTATATCTCAGTGGGGAACTGCAGAAGGAAAGATAACAGACACTTTCTGCTTATGGGGTTGACTCTATATGGAGAGATTTAACACCCGACATCTGCTAGGGGAGATCTATAAAGGATCTTCACCACCATAGCAAGGAACAATCAACAAAAGATATATGGCGAGAAATGCAACATGAATATCTGAATGTTTATGAATATGCATGAATATGCGTGATTTATGTTTGATGAATGCTAACAAAACAGACATATCTAACACAAACAGGTCCAGGAATCAGACGCCCGGTACTATACTTCCAGGGGAGAACCAACTGGAAAGCCAATCTGCGGAGATCTACATGCTAAAAAGCATAGATCTGCGGGTACTGCTGGAGAAGCAGAGAAATAGAGATATTAGGAAACACCAAATCTCTGAATGATGGATCAGCAAACAACCCAACCTGGGTACAGAAAGTCACAACGGGCAAAACAGCCACCAAGACGAATCTGTTGGGGAACAAGAGAAAATCTCGAAGATCCGCAGGGGATCTCAGCATCAACTGAGAAACAAAGAGCTTTGCAACTCTAAACCACTCCGGGAAATAAACCATTGAAGGAGAATAACATCATCCAAGTAGAATCCAACTGCATAAGCAACTCTACTGGGGAAAACTGCTGCTGGAGAAAACTGAGTCTTCAACAACACTCTGCTTGCAACTATGCTGGGGAACAACCCCATCACAAGATCTGGAGAAAGAAGATACAACCAAACCAGGAATATGAACCAAATGTTTTACCTGTTGGAGATCATGCCACCCTTGGGAGAGCACTGAGATATTCTTGAGTATCCTTTCAACATTGTGAATATTCACTTTGTTTAAAACAACAATTTTTTGAAAAATTTGATTTGTTTAAAACAATGACATTTTATCAATTAAAACATGCAAAACATTTGTTGAATTGAAACAAATAAGAGTGCAAATAATTGGATAAAAAGCTCAAATTGATTTGATGGAATGGTAGCCTGCAAATGGCAAGACTCCATAGATCTGTACAAATTTGAAATCAGTGATATATATTGGAAGAGGGCTACATTGAACATAATGATCCTTTCTCTACCAATTTGAATCTCGATGTATTCGAAGCTTCAGTTGGACGACGAATCGAGAATCCTCTGACGAAATGACAGCTGGTGGAACAGAAAGTCTTGTCAGGATGCAGTTACTTGCCAAATTCCTAATTTTTGCCTAGATTGCCCCAGGGTGAGGTACTCAATCTAGCGGGATGCAAATATTCTTTTTTTTTTTTCAAGTCTCTAATTTTTGCCTGGATTACCCTTGCAGGTTCTCCACCGAGACGCTCATTTTTGCCTAAGCCGCCCTTTCGGGTTTCCAACTCAGCGAGCTATTCTGTTTTTCATTTGCATATACTTTTTTTTTCTTTTTTTTTTTTAGGAAAAGTATCTCTTGACTGCATCTGAATTCACAGGACGAGTGAAATCCTCCCCATCCATTGTTGTAAGCATCAAAGCTCCGCCTGAAAAGGCTCTCTTAACAACATATGGACCCTCGTAGTTTGGAGTCCACTTGCCCCTGGAATCGGGCACGAAAGACAAGACTTTCTTGAGCACGAGGTCACCTTCTCGGAACACACGAGGCTTGACCTTCTTATCGAATGCTCTCTTCATTCTCTGCTGATTTACATGACCATGACACATGGCAGTTAACCGCTTCTCTTCAATCAAATTCAATTGGTCATAACGACTCTGCATCCATTCAGCATCAGTCAACTTGGCTTCCATCAAGACTCTCATTGATGGGATCTCCACCTCTACTGGGAGAACAACTTCCATGCCGTAAACAAGAGAGAAAGGGGTTGCCCCTGTTGAAGTGCGTACAGACGTACGATATCCATGCAAAGCAAATGGCAGCATCTCATGCCAATCCTTCTACGTAACAGTCATCTTCTGGATAATCTTCTTGATATTCTTATTAGCAGCTTCAACAGCCCCATTCATCTTAGGTCTGTAGGGAGAGGAATTATGGTGTGCAATCTTGAATTCAGCGCACAATTCATCCATCATCTTATTATTCAGATTAGATCCATTATCAGTAATGATCCTCTCTGGCACACCATAACGGCAAATCAACTGGTTCTTGATAAACTTCACAACCACCTGCCTGGTTACACTCGCGTATGAAGCGGCTTCAACCCATTTGGTGAAGTAATCAATTGCTACGAGAATAAACCGGTGTCCGTTGGACGCTTTCGGCTCAATCATGCCGATCATGTCGATTCCCCACATAGAGAAAGGCCACGGTGATGAAATCACATTCAGAAGTGTCGGAGGAATATGAATCTTATCCGCATAAATTTGACACTTGTGACATTTCTTCACATACTTGCAACAGTCAGACTCCATTGTCAGCCAATAGTAGCCTGCTCTCAACATCTTCTTAGCCATGGCATGTCCATTGGAATGAGTACCAAATGAACCCTCATGGACCTCAGTCATCAACAGGTTTGCTTCGTGTCTATCCACGCATCTAAGCAAAACCATATCAAAATTTCTCTTATACAACACTTCACCACTGAGGTAGAAACTGCCTGACAACCTTCTCAAAGTTTTCCTATCTTTCACAGATGCCCCAGGCGGGTAGACCTGGTTCTGGAGGAAATTCTTGATATCAAAATACCAAGGCTTGTCATCTTTCACTTCTTCGATTGCAAATATGTGAGTTGGTCTGTCCAAGCGCATCACAGTAATATTGGGGACATCATTCCACCATCTGACCACAATCATGGAAGCAAGCGTAGCAAGAGCATCTGCCATCCGATTATCCTCTCGAGGAATGTGATAAAATTCAACTTCTGTGAAGAAAGTTGAAATCCTTCTTGCGTAATCTCTATATGGGATGAGACCTGGTTGATTCGTCTCCCATTCACCTTTGATCTGATTAACAAGCAGGGCCGAATCACCATACACATCAAGATATTTGATTCTCAAATCAATGCATTCTTCAAGTCCCATAATACAGGCTTCATACTCCGCCATATTATTCGTGCATTTGAAAGTTAGCCTTGCTGTAAACGGAATGTGTGAACCTTGAGGAGTAATGATCACTGCCCCAATTCCATTTCCATATTGATTAACAGCGCCATCAAACACCATCGTCCATCTGGAACCAGGTTCCGGACCTTCATCAAGTGTAGGCTCATCGCAATCTTTCATCTTCAAATACAGAATCTCCTCATCCGGGAAGTCATACTGAACAGACTGATGATCTTCGATCGGCTGGTGCGCTAAATGGTCAGCCAAGATACTATCTTTGATAGCTTTCTGAGCTCGATACTCAATATCATACTTAGACAACAACATCTGCCAACGGGCAATCCTCCCAGTTAAAGCAGGCTTCTCGAAGATATACTTAATTGGATCCATTCTGGATATCAACCAAGTTGTATGATTTATCATGTACTGGCGCAAACGCTTAGCAGCCCAAGCTAAAGCACAGCATGTCTTCTCAAGCATAGAGTACCGAGACTCACAATCAGTAAACTTCTTACTAAGGTAGTATATAGCAAACTCCTTCTTCCCTGATTCATCTTGTTGACCGAGTACACAACCCATCGGGTCTTCAAGAACTGTCAAATACATGATCAGAGGTCTCCCTTCCACAGGCGGAGACAATATCGGAGGTTCAGACAGATATTCTTTGATACTGTCGAAAGCTTTCTGACAATCCTCGGTCCAATCATGAGACTGATCTTTCCGGAGGAGCTTGAATATCGGCGCACATGTGGCAGTCATGTGGGATATAAATCTGGAAATATAATTCAAGCGGCCAAGAAAACCTCGGACTTGCTTCTCAGTTTTGGGTGCAGGCATCTCTTGTATTGCTTTGACCTTTGCAGGATCAACCTCAATACCTCTTTCACTTACCACAAAACCCAACAATTTGCCAGAACGGACTCCAAATGTACACTTGTTCGGATTCAGGCGAAGTTTAAACTTCCTCAAACGCTGAAAAAGCTTCAACAAATGCTCAATATGTTCAACTTCCGTTCGGGACTTAGCAATCATATCGTCAACGTAGACCTCTATCTCCTTGTGCATCATATCATGAAACAAGGTAGTCATAGCTCGTTGATACGTGGCTCCGGCGTTCTTCAAACCGAAGGGCATCACTCGATAACAGAATGTTCCCCAAGGTGTGATGAATGTTGTCTTCTCCATATCCTCTGGTGCCATCTTGATTTGATTATATCCGGAAAATCCGTCCATAAAGGAAAAGACTTTGAATTTAGTCGTATTGTCTACCAACATATCAATGTGTGGTAGAGGAAAATCGTCTTTCGGGCTAGCCTTATTCAAATCTCTATAATCAACGCACATACGGACTTTTCCGTCCTTCTTAGGAACAGGCACAATATTGGCCACCCATTGAGGATATGTAGAATTCACCAGAAACCCCGTATCAATTTGCTTCTGAACTTCCTCTTTGATCTTCACTGCCATATCTGGATGAGTTCTTCTGAGCTTCTGCTTCACAGGCACGCACTCAGGCTTCAAAGGCAGGAAATGTTGCACAATATCTGTATCCAAACCCGGCATATCTTCATAGGACCAAGCAAAGATATCTGAATATTCTCGTAGCAAGCTGATCAAATCTTCCTTGACAGACCCTTCAAGAAGTGCCCCAATCTTCACCAGGCGAACACAATCCTCAGACCCCAAGTTGACTGTTTCCAAGTCTTCGAGATGCGGCTGAATGATCTTCTCTTCGTGCTCAAGGAGACGGGTAATCTCATCAGGAATCCCTTCAACGTCATCTTCCTCTGCCTCAAATACAGGGAATTCAAAATTGGGAGATGGCGTTGGATCATTATGTTCAATGGGTTTTAGGATCAACCTGCATAATGATTTTGGTTAATGAAAAACTTTAGCATTTAAACAAGCAAACCATTATGCAGATGAAAAAGCTGTTCTATTTGTTTTTCAGGGTTTTTTTGTGATCACTGATTTCATGCAAAAGCAAAAAGTGAAAACAAAGGAAAAACAAATGTTTAACAATGCATTAATTGAATGAAAACATCATTGTATATATGCTTTGCCAACAATGTCATCACTTCTCCTTTTGGCATGGGAGAAGGGTTTTAAACAAAGTGAACAATTACTCTGATCTATGGATGACCGTAGGAACATCTACAGCGACCCAATTGTGGCAGACACCACCAGGAATAACGAAGTTGTTCACGTCCTCTGCATCTTCTTCCAAGATAGCAGCAGCTTCCTCCTCAGGTTGATCATCATGGATGAATCCTCCACTCGTGAACAAACCTTGCTCATTACATGCCCCAGAACAATAGCCAATGCCAGCCCGGGATCTATTGTCTTCAAGTTCAATCACCTTCCCTAATCCAGCAACTGCACCACACTCAATGGCCAGCTTTGCATCACGGTAGGAAGTGAATGAAGGAAACTTCTTCTCGATTGGTTCATCAATAGATAAAGCTTGGAATGGCGTTCCAACTTCATCTTCAGCGTCAATGTACGAGAAAGAAGACAGATGGATAACCAGGAGAGCCTTTTCTCCCCCTACTACAACCAATTTCTTATTTTTCACAAATTTCAACTTCTGGTGTAGGGTGGATGTCACGGCGCCAGCCTCGTGAATCCATGGTCTTCCTAAGAGACAGCTATAAGATGGGTGGATATCCATTACCAGGAAGGTAACCTGGAAATCACTTGGTCCAATTTTGATTGGGAGATCAACTTCCCCAATCACTGTCTTACGCGACCCATCAAATGCTTTCACAACAACCCCACTCTGCCTCATAGGAGGACCTTGATATGACAATCTGGAGAGTGTGGTTTTTGGCAATACATTTAAAGAAGATCCAGTGTCCACCAGCACATTGGACATTGCATCAGATTTGCAATTCATGGAGATATGTAAAGCCATGTTGTGGTCTCTTCCCTCCTCAGGGAGATCAGCGTCACAAAAGCTCAAAGTGTTGCAAGCGGTAATGTTTGCAACAATACTATCAAATTGCTCAATGGTGACGTCGTGATCAATATACGCCAAATCCAAGACTTTCTGCAGAGCCTCCCTATGGGGTTCTGAATTCAGCAGTAGAGAAAGAATGGAAATCTTGGATGGCGTTTGTAGAAGCTGGTCTACAACGTTGTACTCACTCTTTCTGATGAGCCTCAGCATCTCATCAGATTCTTCATCTACAATGCCACTCGGGCCAACTGAAGAAACGAGAGTTTTTTGTACAAATGAGGATGGTTTGGCAACATCACGTGCCTGATTTTGACTATTCACAGCGGTCCCAACCGGACGCTCAACCGAATCAGAAGCAACAGCCTTAGGAGGCGCAGAAAAGACACGACCACTTCGGGTCAACCCACTTACGTCAGCGACGTTGGTCACAGAAGTTGAAGGCAAAGGCACTTCTACCCCATCTTGCACAGCAACAGGGTTATATCTGAATGGTACAGCCTTATCAGATGAATAGGGCACAGGGCCTGCAGGTTTAATGACCAAAGAAGGGGAAGCCTTCGGCTTGCTGCTATCAAAGCGGATAACAACAGGCTCAGGCAACTTGAATACTGGAGATATAACATTAATCTCAGGCTCGTCTTCATCAACATTGCGATTCTGCAGAATCTCAATGGTACCCTCATCCAACAACTTTTAGAGTTCTCTTCGAACCTGATTACAACCCAGGCGATTAACCGAGCAGACGCGGCACTTGTCGTGGTTATGCTCCAAGTAGCTGTACTGACACAGCAAACGGTGTAATTCAAGCAACGACTGCCTGGTGTGGCTCACATATCTGACCTTGTACTTCCCAAGGCATTCCTGAACCATATTGACAGATTTCCCATTCGCAGGCAATGGGTTCTTGGTGACATTCGGGCCTGAATCTTCAAAGCTCAGAATCCCACATCTCATAAGGTCTTGAACCTTAGTCTTGAGTGGGTAGCAATTCTCTATATTATGACCCGGAGCACCGGAATGGTAAACACAATGTTGATCTGGTTTATACCACCATTGTGGATTTGCAGGAATGGCAGGAGGATCCCTGGGAGAAACCAATTTCCTTTCCAACAAGGAAGGATAAAGCTCTGCATATGTCATAGGAATTGGATCGAAGCTGATCCTCTTCCTATCATAATTCACGTTAGCTTGATTGGTTGTACTGCCACGAGGCTGGTAAGCCTGTTGCTGTGGACGGTGTTGTTGCTGATACTGCGGTTGTTGATATTGTTGCTGATGCTGATATTGTTGATGTTGCTGAGCATTATCTTTGAAGACAGGTGCTATATGAGCTACCTGGTGCTGATGACCGGCACGACGTGCGGGCTTCCTCTGAACAGAGGGTCTTCTATGCTTGGGATGGGATTGCACAGCATGTGCTTCCCCATCTTTCCTCTTAAACGCTCCATATCGTTTAGAGGAAGAGCTCTCATCCTTCGCCAATCGTCCTTCACGGACACCTTCTTCAAGACGCATCCCCATGTTCACCATCTCGGTGAAATCAGAGGGAGCGCTTGCTACCATCCGCTCATAATAGAATGAGCCAAGAGTCTTCAAAAAGATCTTGGTCATTTCCTTCTCCTCAAGCGGTGGAGTAATCTGAGCTGCCAGCTCTCGCCATCTCTGGGCGTACTCCTTGAAGGTTTCCTTGTCCTTCTGCGACATGGACCTGAGTTGATCTCGGTCAGGCGCCATATCGACGTTATACTTATACTGCTTGACGAAAGCTTCGCCAAGGTCGTTGAAGGATCTGATATTGGCACTGTCCAAGCTCATGTACCATCTGAGCGTGGCACCGGACAAGCTGTCCTGGAAATAATGAATCAACAGTTGATCATTATCCGTCTGGGTAGACATCTTCCTGGCGTACATGACCAGGTGAGCGAGTGGACAGGTGTTCCCTTTATACTTTTCAAAGTCAAGTACTTTGAATTTGATCGGTATCTTCACACCGGGAACAAGGCACAACTCGGCAGCAGACTTGCCGAACAAATCTTTACCTCGAAGAGTCCTCAATTCCTTTCTCAGCTCAAGGAATTGGTCATTCATGGCGTCCATCTTTTCATGAACGTCTGAGCCCTCAGATGGCTCGGAGTGATAGATGGTGTCGTCTACCCTTGGCATGGTATGCACGACAGGAGGAGCGGGAACAGGGACCGGGCAAGATGCCGGCATGTGAGCAAATGTTGGCGCGGGAATATCCGGCATAAAACCTGGAGGCATTCCCCAAGGGAACCCGGGCGGCATAGCATTGGGCACTGGATGAGCACTGGCTGGCACAGTCGAAGTGGAGACTTCTGAAATGACCGTCCTCTGGACAGGAGTTGCGGGCGGTTGAGCAGGTTGATTTTGAGCAGCGAGGAGTTGCTCCATCAAAGCGCCAAGTCTGGCGACCTCTTCTTTCAATTCTCTGTTCTCTTGTTCTAGCTGCTCCATAACTCTCGCAGAATTGACTCGCGTATAATACCGGTGAGTCAGCTTGTCTTCAAAATAAATGAAGAACAAAGAGTTAGGACAAGAAGACCAGAAACAAAGGGTACCTGCTTATGCAAAAATGATGCATGAAATGCTTGTGCAGATGCTTTGTTTTTTTTTCAAGGAACCCTTAGGGCATTATTTGCAATATTTTGAATAGTTAAAGCATTTTAATTTCTCATGGAAAATATTTCATTTAATATATCGAGACAAAGAAGTACAGCATTTTTGATCATTACAAAGAGAAAAGGGAAATAAACATCCTATGGATCCCTAGAAGCTCGGGATGCTGGAAGACGAGAAGTACACAGCTTCTTGATCTCTCTCTCATAGGCCGCTTCCATATCTGCTTTCTCTTTTGCAAGTCGATCATACCTCCTCTTCCAGAATTTGGAAGACTGAGGAAGCAGAGAGGTCCAAGTGTCGTTCGGGTCGTCGATCACTCGATGCTCGAGGAACTCAATCATAGCGTCCTTCTCCTTAAGCTGCTGAAGCAATTCTTCTCTTTCACGGATCCAAGCACGTGAAAGGTCTTCTTCTCTCAACTCCTCTACACGTTGGGTAGGGAGGGTTGAAGGCCCAGCCACATCCAACGGTGTAGGTCTCGGATGATCATACGGCATCAAGTACACGGCAGCTCTCTGTCTGACCCAAGAAGTGTATGGCTCCAAAGCAATGCAGTTCTTTGGACCCAACTCGTTCCTACTCTTCTTGTGAATACTGCGCCAAGCACGGACAAATCTGGCTTTCAGGCCTTGGGGATCTTTACCCTCCTGAAAAAATACACCTTCTAACAGAATGTTATGAGGTTTATCCTTCAGGGGGAACCCAAGCTGACGTCGTGCGAGAATAGGATTGTAGCTGATCCCACCACATGTGCCAAGAAGAGGCACATTAGGGAACTCACCACAATAGTCAATGATCTGGACGGTATCATACACGCGATCATACCAAGTGATATCATCATTGGTGAGAGACATAAGTCTCTGAGACCACCGTAGACATCCCTTGTTCTCCTTGAAAGCAACTGTCTGCGGCAAGTGCGAAATAAACCACTTGTATAGCAAAGGTAGACAGCAGACAATAACTCCTCCACCCTTTGCGTTCCTCAGATGCAAAGAGACATAGGCATCGCCCAACAAAGTTGGAACGGGATTAAGAACTGAGAAGATCCTAATGGCGTTCATGTCCACGAACTTGTCGAAGTTGGGAAACAACACCAATCCATAGATGAGCAGCACAAACAAAGCCTCAAAGGCATCCTCACTCATGGCCTTCCCATAAAAGGTAGCTTGATCAACGAGGAACTCGGAAGGAAAACCCTGAATTCCGCCTTTGGTAGTCAGATTAGCCCTAATCAGATCTTCATCTATGTGCAACAAACTCGCAATCTCTCGAGCAGTCGGGATACTCTCTAGGCCACTGAACGGCACTTGATCCAGAATCGGAATCCCAATGAGATGAGAATACTCCTCCAAAGTTGGCAACAGCTGGAAGTCCGGAAAAGAGAAGCAATGATACAGCGGGTCATAAAACTGAGCCAGAGTACTCATCAGCCCTTCGTCAACCTGAGTAGTGAGCAGAGGTAGAAGCTTCCCATATCGAGCTTTGAAACCCAAGGGATCTAATACATAAGATGTCAGATTCCTTAACTCTTTTACATCGGGCTGTCTAAAGCTGTACTTCTTTGTATGCCTTTTTGGTCTTTCCATGTCTGAAAATTTTGCAAATAAACCCTTTTAAGTTCCTTGAAAATTTTCTTTTTTTTCTGATGACATGAAGTGCAGATGAATGCATGAATGCATGAATGCAACAATCACACTCAGGGATCAAGGAAGTCACACCAAACAAAGGTCGTGGGAAAGCTCATTGTATCCCTAATATCAATCATCCATTTTGGTGGATTTAGGTTTTCACCTTATCGACACCCAAGTTCCATTGATATTAACGGTACATGAACCGGCTCTAACATCCTTAATATCAACCATCCTTTTTGGGGGATTTAGGTTTTATACCTGATCAACGCCCAGGTTCCATTGATATTAAGGTTGTCTGAACGACTCAACCACGAATCACGGGTTTGTTGAGAGTCACGAGCATGGAGTCTCGGTTAAGAACCACCCAAAGGGAGTGTACTAGGGTTTAAACCTGCCAGACATGTTCTACCAGAGGTTCCCATAATCATCGTTCCATCTTTCGAATATTATCGGAGGAACGAATACTCGTATTCCAAAAATATTCTCAAGAGAAACTCTTATGAGTGTAGTATCGCGTAACAATCGCATCAGAACTTACATCTGAACGACCTCCGCACTACGTTCCTAAAAAATAGGCCAAGATGGGTTTGGTAAACTACGGTCCTTGGCTTCTGCGGCACATGATTGAAAGAATAATGCCTAACCACAAATAACTTGTGTGACATTATTAATCCAACATGACCTCCACCAAGTGAATGGACTCGCAAGTCAACTGGCTAAGGAATACTCCACACCAGTCAACAAGACTATGCCATTCTCCTATCCTAGAGTGCACTCGAGTTCGGGTATAGAACTCATCTCACAGATCACCAAAGCAAACAACAATTGTATATCAAGCAATTCAAACATTACAATCAATACAGTTATCCCAAATGGTACAAAAATATGTCATATAACAAATAACAATATATCACACAACAAGGGTGAAAAGTAGGCAATACCACCAAGGATCATCTCCCCAGCAGAGTCGCCACTTTTCTGTAGCGGTGTATTCGTCGCTATATGATTTATTGATTAAACCATAAGCAAAGCATACAATGAATTCGAGTCGCCACCGCACTTTTATTTATCCAAAGGACTGGCTAAAAAGCGAACAAAAGCCTAAGAAGTTTTACGCGTAGAAAACTAATTAAAAGATCATAGAATCTGGGTAAGGGGTAAATTACGCAATGGGAAGGTGTTAGGCACCCACTACGTCCTAGGTACTCCTAGGGAGCCCTTTTCACACTTGTTGTATAAAATTGTTATTTGTTATGAAATATTTATTGTGCAAACATGATTGGGATGATGAGAAAAGAATATACAATTTAATTATTTTTGTGTTCGAACGGATGAACCCGTTGCCTACGTACCTTCCATCAAAGGTAAGGATCAAAACGCCGTAGTTCGGCTAAAAGATTTCCAAAAGTTAGTGGATTCAATTTTAAACACAAGCCTTAAGGTCTTACGTTATCCACGGGAGAAAACTCAACCTTATGCAAACAACAAGTCCACCATGTGAGAACAGCTTCAACTTGCTAGTCCGGGGTTAACCCTATAATAAGCAAGGAAGACTTACAATTCAATCAACTAAGGACAAATAGGTGAGATTGACATCAACCAACTAGGATAAATCAAACCTATGGCTAATGTATGAAAACTTAACAAGAATGGACAAAGCCACAAAACCATTGAATGGGTGAAGTTAACTGATTATGATTATTCACAAAAGGAGGGTCAAAGTATGATAAAGATTGATTCAAAAGAAGTATTATGAAATGGAGTTTGAAAAAGTCAAGGACTTGGGGTCCAGGTTTTTAATTTAAAGGCATGAAGATGTTTGCACAATATTTATCTCAAGTTTTGAAAGTAATGTGTGAAAAGGTTTAGGACAAAATGGATGAATGGATGAAGATGGAGTGTAAAACTTCCTAGAAGATTCACTTCTTGAAATCATATAGAAGATGACTCAAGTCTGTCCTTTGGAATAGACAATGAGCAATAACAAACAAACAAAGCAAAAGAAGAAAGGTCAACAAAAGCGGATACCGGATGCCAATCACTGGACTTATACCAATCTCCTAAAACAAAACTGGATATCAGAGGCCACTCTATGGACTTATACCAATCTCCTCAACAAAGAAATAAAAAGTGGATACCGGATGCCAATCTATCTGGACTTATACCAATCTCCAACAACAGAACCGGATATCAGAGGCCACTCTATGGACTTATACCAATCTCCTCAACAAAGAAATAAAAAGTGGATACCGGATGCCAATCTATCTGGGCTTATACCAATCTCCAACAACAAAGCAAACACTTGGATGTCAGATGCCAATCTATCTGGGCTTACTCTAACTTCCAACATATGATCATGGGAAAACAAATGCCAAATTACACGGACTTACAATTGCATCCTCACATACAACAAACAAATGCATCAAGCAAAGAGATGATGAGTGGCCAATGCAATGGTCTTATACTCACTTCCATATCATAGGAACAATGGCCAATGAATGGTCTTACAATTGTCCTCAATGGGCAAACAACAAAGATATGTCAGAAAGACAAATGAAATGATCATGCACTAATGAGCAATTAATGATGATAAATGCACAAAGTATGCAAGCAGACATGTTCAAATGAACTGGGTAATCAAGCAACCAAAGTCATTCAGCACACTCTATAACCAAACAATAAGGCTCATACAAAGGGTGGGCATTGAAGCCAACTGGAATAGGGTTAATGGTGCTCTTAACCTTGACATTGAGAGCCAAGGTGAAGCAGATGAAAGGATATGAGGGGTGTGCCTCATGCTCTTATCCCTGGTCAGGGAGAGCTTCAAATATCAGAAGGTGTGGGAGTCCAGAAAGATGGGACTCTCTCCACAAGTTAGACTCTATAGATCTTGGGCTTTTACTCTCTATGCATCAACACAAGTAGTGTGAGCAAGGTGAGTGACTCACAGAATAGTAGGAGATAGGCTACATATCTCTTTTTTCTACCAATTGCCTTATTTAAAGGACTTTTCCTGCTTGGGACAAAAGTAAACAATCACAAACATTGCCTCTTAAGGAGGACTTCAGACAGTTGCCTGGCCAAGTAACAGGCCAGGTCTTCCAGACTACATGAAGAAAAAGGATTCTACCTCAATGCAAATGCTATCAAGCAAAGCAAAGCAAAGCAAGTTCTTAAAAGAACTGAGCAACTAATGGTACCTGAAACCAGTCAAGTAAAATCAGTACACAACTCAAATTCAAAATCAATATAAGATAAGGATCAACAGAATCAGTCAAATGTGCAATGCACAAAGCTCAAAGCATATGAGCTAAGCATACTACAAAACAAACAAGTTAGTTCATGATAATCAATCAAACATAATCAACTTGCATAAGTCTCCTTAAGGCATTTGCTTCTTAACCTGAAAAGCAAACTTAAACATGAGAAACAAGACCACTAGGACAAGCCTAGGGTCAAAAAGAGATAAGCAATCCAAAACAGCAAGTGAAAGATATCCAAAATCAAGTTCAAACAATTAAGAAACAAACCCAAGTGGTTTCATATTCATATCATTCATCATTATCATTTCACAAACAAATTAGGTCAAGGCATGTCATATAGAACCTCAAAGAAGTCAACAGAATGATTCAATTCAAATCCAATCACAAACATTTCAATAAATCCTCAAATAATTCATGATCAAACATCATCCATAACATGATAAGCATACCAAATTTCAGCTCATTTGGATCAAAGGAAGTAGGTCAATGAAAATCAGAAAGTCAAAGCAAGTTTAAACAAACTCATACAAAGCATCAAAACATGCACCAACTTCAATAAATCATAAAACAGTGACAACATATGATAAATGAATGGGACTAAAACCATGACAAACATTAAGATGTCTAAAATTCACATGTCAAATTTCAAGTCCATCCAATTAAGCATGAGGATTTCACAAATCAAATGAGAACATGTGTCACAAAACGTCAACAAATGACCAAACAGGGGAGAAAATTCCAATCAAATAGGAAATGCCATCAATAATTCCAGAAAAATTCACATGTATTCTCAACATCCATAAGTATGTTCATGCAAAAATCCAGACCATTTTGAGTTTAATAAGCATGGTAATTAAAATCAAGAAGTTGGACATGAATGGTGTGACACAAATTGTCACACCCCTATTCAAAAATTCATATCTCATCAGCCAGCAATGGTAAATTCACAAACTCTACACCAAAATCACCATGAACATGTCTAGTTTAAGCACAAACAATTTGAGAAGCATTGGATAAAGTATCATCATTTCACAAACAATTTGGCAAGGCATACATAAAATGGACAACATGAACAAACCCTAGCATATTTTAAAATCCACACATGCAAAAAATCTGGAAAAATCATCATAATAAACTAAAGGTCAAGAGGAGCATTTCACAAAAAATCCCATCAAATTTGGACAAATATTGAAGGACTTATGAATTTTTGAAGATTGGGACACAAAATGAAATAAAAATGCAAAATGAAATGATTTAATGAAATAAATAAAACCGGCAGTCGCAAAACCGTAATAAACCGGTCCCTTAAGTGAAACTCTGCGTTTCACTTAAGGAGGTGTCAAGCGCTCATTGGCTCATGGCAATGCAACAGTGTATCTTCATGCAAAACAAAAACAAAACGCGCGCCTGGGTTCATAATTTAGGGTTTCTGGGCAGCAACTTCATAGTGTTCATCAATGCAACCCAGCAAGAACATTTTGCAATTAAAATCCACAAATGACATACCAACATGTTCATCTAATCATGTAAATCATCAAATCAACAATCATTAACCCTAATTCGAACTAGCATGGAAGAACTAAGCAAAACATCATTTGATAATCATACTTTAATTCCATGTTTCTCTCTCAATACTCAACCATTTCTCACGATTCAAGTTTCAAAATAATCAGCATGGAAAGACCTTCAAAAAGCATAGCATGATTTGGACAAAGGTGTGGTTCGAAATTTTACCTTGCTTGAAGCACAGTGTTGGAATAGTGGTTTTTTGGCCGTGTAAAGTATAAACAGATGAACAATGATGTCCCAGATGATGAATGAACAATGGACTTCGAGCTCAGCTGCCTTGATTTAGCTCAAAATTTGAACTGCCATGAGAGAAAGCTTAATGGAACAGTGTGGATTCTTTGCTTACAGTGATGAAAAGGTACTTGCTAAAGCTTCCAAAAGGTTAGTAGATGATGAATCAATGGATAGTAGCACAAGTTCCTTTGAGATTTTCAGAAAAAAGTTCAGATGAAGGATCGAGTGTTTTGAGAGAAAATGAAGTTTTTTTGTTTTGGCAAAGTGTGGCTAGGGTTTTTTCCATCAGAAATGTGAAATATATACTCTGTTTTAATGAAGCATAAGCTTGGTTAATGAGGTGGTAATTGAGAATTAGCTTAATGAAGTGTTTTGCCAATTAGTGAAATTAAGTCAAATTGCATGTGCATGAGCTACAGTGCGAAATGGGCCCAAAACCACTCTCCAAATGTGATTTCTGAACACTTGTGATTGGTAAAATGTATTGGCAAAGCTTAATTTGAAAGTTCATTTTTTCACCTCCCTTATTTTAAATTCAAGCCACTTGAAAAAGGCCATTTTGGTTGATTGATTTTTGGTGAATTGTGAGGAAGGATTTGGATAGAGCACATCAAATATGACTTGTAGCAAAAAACCTCACTCAATTTGGCCAAATGGTTTGGAAGATATTCCACTTTGAAGTTCAAACATTTTTGAGAATGATTTGATCATAACTTGCCAACCACACATGAGAAATGAGTGTTCTTGGACTTTTTGGAAATGGGAGAACAAGATCTTCAACTTTCATGTTGGACAAAAATTCATTTGAAGCATGTATGATGAAGTAAATTTGAGGAGAAGAACTTTCCATTTTTGGCAAATTCCAATTACAGGTCAACTTTCTATTTTTGGAAATTTCTTGTCTGACTTCAAATTCTTCACTGTGGATGTTGGACATGTTATATGAGGCTTATATGGACATGAATGAGGCCTCTCAAACCAATTCCCACCATCAAATCACTGAACCATGTTCTGATGAATTCCAAGCCCCTACCACTTGATATCTTGATCCAAAATGATGTCACAACCCATATCAACTCTTGATGAATGATCATGGTGCCCAAATTCTTCAAGAATGGCCACCATATATCTCAATGACTGACTTTGACTGATTTGACCTAATTTGCTTCATCTGCAAGTAACATGGTTAGATAACAATATTTTTGTACCTTTGGTCAATATATAGATGGAAAGCAATGATACACAAATGCAATACATGCTTGGTGATCAAGAACCACACTCACAAGATAACCCACCCACTAGGAGGGAGGCAAAGGTGCACAAAGATCCTTGAGGCAATGATATGATATGATATGATGCCATGAGGGATCTTAGGGAAAATTGGGGTCTTACACTTGGTACCAATGGTGAAGTAGCTAGGGCACCTTCGGATCCAGGCTTGTTCGGTTCCGCTTTGCATTTCTCCAACGGAGCTCCACAGAGAAACAAGTTTTGCCGGAAAGAGGATTCAGAGAATGTCGACAGAGTTCTCGGTATCTCGCCAGATAAACGGTTACCGGAGACGTTGAAGTCTTGTAAATCGGGAGGGTTTAGTTCGGGAATGAGGCCGGAGAATTGATTCTCAGCGAGACGGAGAGTGAGGAGGTGAGGTAAATGGTGGACTGTCAACGGAATCTCGCCGGAGAAGTTATTGTAAGACAGATCAAGATGGTAAAGACGGGAAAGGGAAGTTGCAGTCACCGGGAACTCGCCGGAGAAATGGTTGCATGCGGGTGATTCGCCGGTTGGGTTTGTTGGAGTGAGTGGATTGAATGATTCGTGGCGGAGATGGAGGATTTATGAGGGTGTGGAGGTATCGTGGAAGATGGTGTTTGGAAGGTGAAGAGGAAGGCGGAGATGGACGGAGTGGTGGTGGATGTGAGGAGGAGTGAGCGGCGGATATGCTGGGTGAAGGGCGGAAAACGGTGGGTGACCATGGATTTGGGAAATGAGTGGTGGAGAGAGGGTGAGGGTTTCATGAGTGGATGCTGAGAGTGTGAGGAAGTTGAGATGGGAAAAGAGAGATTGTTGTGATGAAAAGTGATATGGTGAAGGTGAAGGATAGAAGTCGTTTGGGTCTGCCGCTAGGCAACTGTTGGGTTTTTTTCATTCACCAGCATCTTTAGTATTTATAGTGTCAAACTAGGGTTACTAAATTTTAAAAAACCAAAAATGCCCTTAATGAATGTTGTTAATGTAAAAAATAGTTAGAAATAATTTAAATCAAATAAATTTACATTAATGTAAATAATCAAAATTAATTCAAAAAATATATAAAAAATTCTATTTATTTATCTTGAGCATTTTGACAAAGAAATAAAAATAAATGGACTTAAAATGAATAAAAGTCAGGCACAAAAATGCTAAAAAAATTAAATTGAATGCACTAAAATGATCAGTGCGAAATAAACTTATTGGAAAAATACAGCGTTTCTTTTAATTTTGAAATAAATTTTAACCGGTTAAGCAGGCTTGAGCTGATCAGAAAGTGGCCGAAAAATTAGCTGAAAAATAAATCTAGCATACCAGATTAAACTACGCGAAACATAGATTAATAAAATTGATGTCTAGAAGCTTGATTTTAAAAATTTTTGTCTACTGATTTGACGCACATTTGGCGATTAACTCAACCGGTTTGTCTGTAGATCCGAAAAAATTGTTTCGACTGATATTTTAGGCACTATGCGGTATGGATTGCATGGTATGCTATGTAGATATGCAATAGCTATGATGAATGTGTTGAATCGGTCATTCAGGGTCAAAATTGGGGTATGACAGTTGCCCCTATTTAAGTATCTTCAACTAGAGAATATGAAGCAGGACACTCTTCATATGATCATAGTGGGAGATAGTTAAATACTAAGAAGACCCGGATTTTGATCCTGAAATGAAAATGATAGGATATGATATGAGATGAATGCCTGAATGAATGACACTTTTTATTTGATTTGCTAGGGACATGATCGGACATAAGATAAACCCTAGCATGATGCTTTATGATGGATACAGAACGAAACAAAGATCGGTGGGGAATGCTGATGGTCTACAGGGAGACAAACAAATGGTAAAAAATAAATTGCTAGGGAAAACAATCCTGCTGGAGAATCAGACACACACTGGGGAGTAATCAAAGTGAAAGTTGATAATCGATACTTAGAATACAAGAGATTTCTGTAGTAAGTTCACATATGACTTACTAAACCCGAATATGAAAATTTCTACAACAGGTTCATATATGACCTGATAACACTGAAACAATCATAGAGAAAGACTCTTCAAAACAGGTTCATATATGACCCGATAATACTGGAATAAAGCTCAACAACAGGTTCATATATGACTTGACAATGCTGGGGAATATCAAGAATCTGGTAATACTGGAATAAAGCTCAACAACAGGTTCATATATGACCTGACTAAAGTTCAACAACAGGTTCATATATGACCTGACAATGGAATAAAGTTCAACAACAGGTTCATATATGACCTGAATAGCACTGAACAACAGGTTCATATATGACCTGATAATGGAATAAAGTGCAACAACAGGTTCATATATGACCTGAATAGCACTGAACAACAGGTTCATATATGACCTGATAATGGAATAAAGTTCAACAACAGGTTCATATATGACCTGATAATGGAATAAAGTTCAACAACAGGTTCATATATGACCTGACAATGGAATAAAGCTCAACAACAGGTTCATATATGACCTGAATAGCACTGAACGACAGGTTCATATATGACCTGATAAATGGAACAATAGATTCATATATGACCTGAATAAAGCTCAACAACAGGTTCATATATGACCTGACAATGGAATAAAGCTCAACAACAGGTTCACATATGACCTGAATAAAGCTCAACAACAGGTTCATATATGACCTGACAATGGAATAAAGCTCAACAACAGGTTCATATATGACCTGAATAAAGCTCAACAACAGGTTCATATATGACCTGACAATGGAATAAAGTTCAACAACAGGTTCATATATGACCTGAATAAAGCTTAACAACAATTGGACTTTTAACCGTAAGTAATGGATTATAACCAACTTTTAACGGATTTTGCCAACAACAATTGGACTTGAAAATGACCGCGAAAACCGGATGTTGGTTTAAGGGCACCAAATACAAACTGGAATTAGAGGTCAAAGGGTATAGGATCAACAACAAGAACTGGGTTAATGCAAAATGAGCCCGAAGTATATTTCGGCTATGCATGGTTTGAATTTTTTTTTGTGCATGATATATGAATGATCATGATATGAGAATGCTGACACTTGAGTGGACTGGGAGTTGTAGAGGCTTTTTATGGATATCATGACTCCTTAACACCGAGAACTCAACCAAATATTTATGATAGATGTTGTCAAAGGAGAAGTCTATCAAGCTTGACACCACAACTTAGCCAATGGGATCCTTTTGGAGGATTAATGAATCGTGCTAGCACAATTTCCGGGCACTTGTCTTAAACTCAATAGTTGTTGACATATGGCAGAATTTGTTTGATCAATTTGAAAGCATGAAGGGGGTCTGCCCCTTTGTGGCTCATCTTGCCTCAGTCTGTTGGGTCTTTGGAAATGTTTACCTTGAAAGTGAGTTTGGAAACAACTTGCCATGAGACTACCTCGAGATGGCTTGCCCCAAGTGTTTGAAACTTGTAATGGTCCGAACTTGACTAACCAAATGTTGGAATGGTAGACTCTTGATTGACTATCCTTTGGATAGTTGGACTCATTGAGCTCTGAGGTGGCTTGCCCCAGTCTAAGTCTTGAAGCAAATTACTCTTGGCGAGATGACCCTTAGGGTGATTAGCTCAAATTAACTGATGCTTAAAGTGATTTCCCCTATTTGGACTTCTTTCACTTTATTAATTTCCTCAACTGCATATTGTTGGAATTTCTTTGATGCTAAGTGTTGACTCGCAAATAAGATTGTGCATTCAAAAAAATGGTAATTTTAATGCAATGTTTATGCAAAAATTTGAACTCAAAGTTTATTGATATGAATGGGTGAAATACAGTGAACGAGTCGTTGATAAGAACACAATGGTGATCAAGTCATTCACAGTATGGAAGTTGGTGCCATCAAATGGTTAACAAAGAGCGTTTGGAGTCAGGTTAGCACAACCTTGTCGTAGTATGCTTTTAGAATAAACTCTGCCTCGATTAGGTCTTTTAAGGGTTGTAATGTGGTTTGGTTCACGGTTTTTTGAAACAAAAGGATATAAGGCTCAAAATTTATTTTTTACCCACCCCTTCTTCTTGATGATCTCCAGTTCCTATGTTCAGTTAATTCAATACACGCATTCGACTTCGAAGGTGTGAAAGTGAAAATGAGGGTTCAAGGTGAGATTTTCTTGAAATGGCAGTCACCTTATTTTGTTTTTTTGTTGAGGATTTAATGACCTCTTTTGATTGATTTTATTTATCCCTAATTTTTCCTGGACCGCTTCTTTGAAGCTTTCGGTCCATCGGGATGCCCTAACTTTTGCCTAAGTCATTTTGTGGTGTTCGACTTAGCGGACTTTTTTCTATTATTGTTTTTTTTACGTGTTAACTGCCGGTTATTGGTGGATAAGGATCAACCAACACTAATTTTAGCTTTTCTCAACTTCTTCGACACTTCAACGTGTGCGCGAAGGATAACATGTGGTTGAACCTCATTGAAGGGTGTACATATGGACGATTTTTTTTTGAAAGATCGAATGCATGATAAAACTATCTAAACACAACTACCCTGCCCCAGGTTAAGATTAAGGGTTTTAGATCCGAAATAAACACCGACTTCTAGGCTCAAAGTGGTTGATTAGGGATTAACTCCTTATTTCTTCAGTGTTTAGGGATTTGAAACAATGCCTTACATCATCGACAAGGTTTTACTCAAAAGCAAACCACAACAATTTCAGGTGTTTTTTTCATCATCCTCCTTCCAATCTTTGTTAACACAACGGTTTGATAAACAAAAGTGAATGAGAGGAGTATTTTTTGTTTTTAACATGAATGAAAAACGAGTGAATACGAATGGATTAATTCAAAAGATGCATAAACATTTCATTAATCTTACCTATTCAAAGAAAACAACAATGCTTAAAAGCAATTAATAATCAACATGCAAGGAAACTACAAAAGGAATGCTGAAACAAACAAATGCTTGCCAGCTTTAGGGAATTGACTTCTTCAAAATTTATCCATTAACTTAGGGGGACACCCCATGAGATCTTCGCGCTTATCTGGTCGATGGGTTAACGTTTACCATCAAGCTTCCTTCTTGAAAGTCTATGTACCCGTTGTCAATCAACTGTTGTACTTTGGCTTTGAAAGTGTTGCAGTCTTCGGTTGAATGCCCTTCTGATCCAACATGATATCCACATTGCACATTTGGGTCATACCCGGGTGAGTAAGGTTGTGGAACCGGCTTGAGAGACTTGGGAACCACCAACGAGTTTTGAATTAGAGGTTGTAGAAGTTGGCTATATGTCATGAGGATCGGAAATCCAAGGAGATATCTCAATGCTCTTACCAGGAAATGATGATATCTCATTAGCCACATCCCTGACCTCTTCCTTGTGGTACAAAACCTTGAGGGGTTTCAGGGGTCCTTTCCCTTTCACATTACTTGCCCAGAAATCAAGATATATGTACCTGAGCCTTCCTCCTTCAATGCTTCTTGAATTTTTCCTTAGACATGGTTCTTTGTTCTAAACGCGTGTCAGGAATCACTTTGCTGATCATGGACAAAGGATGGATGAATTTTTTTGGTATTTCGGAAAATGATATGCAATGTGTGATGAAGAATGCATATGCAATGGTATATGAATAGATACGATGCATTTTTGTGTGTATTTTGGGTATGCAAATAAAATGCAATGCAGGTAGTTAGGATATGGGATAACACGAGTAACTCATAACACCCTACTAGGTAGGCTCCTTAACAGATAGTTCTAGGACTTCTACCCATAAACCCACTCACGGGATAGTTTCTACATTTTTGATAAGGTTCCCAGAGTCATGGACCATAATTGTATTAACATCATAAAACAGGCTAGCCGCTTTATGACAAGAGTGACGAAAGGTCTCTTCTGAGCGGGGTTTTCATATTGGGTGCAAAAAGGAGAGGCCCTTGGAGTCCATCATTATGCAACCACCAAAGCAGAAACTGGTTCTAAGAGGGGGTCCTAGAGTCATGGACCCTTCATGAATCAACGTCATGCAACAGGCTAGCTGTCTTATAACGAGATCTACAAACAGGTCTACTCTAGGGGAGTCTTCATGCTAGGCACGCAAGGAGTGGCCCTTGGGGACTAACACTACACAACTTCCAATTCTAAACTTATGTGTTCTCTCTTCTTTTTCCAAAGCTAGGGTGTAGAGCTTTATTCATGATATCAAAATCTCAATACCCACACATAGATATATATACAGATAAAAATGCGATAAAACAGAGATAAAGAAAGCATATAACAAAGGAAGAAAAAATAAACAAACAAAGCTAACACACATACGAAAACTTAACTGAACTAGGGTTAACTCACTTAGGGATGTTCCTGTCCCCAGCAGAGTCGCAATCTGTCGCACCTCGAAAAATGGGGATACGACTTTAAAGCGAAGCGCGATCGCACGCTCGCAATGATGGACTGAATAGAGTCGCCACCGAACTTTATTTAATCCTAAAAGAAAAGGGGAAATATCGATAAAACCCAAGACAAAACGACAATGATTATGGTCGTCGCAACCAAATCAGGGTTCGGGAGTCGGTTACGCAAGGGGAAGGTATTAGCACCCCTCACGTCCGTTGTATTCAACGGGAACCGTTTAGTTAGTTTCGCTTTGAATGTTAGCTTATGTTAGTCTTCTCAAGTTATAATGAGGGAGAGAATAAATAGAATCAAAAGAAAAGAGAAGATGTTTTTGGATTTTTTAACGAAGGACTAAACCTAAGTTTTTTTATTAGTGGGCCTGACAAGATTTACAAATCCTGCTCCTACGTATCTCAAAAGAGAAATCAAGGCTTACGTAGTTCTGGGTAGAAAAATGTTTGTTTGTTGGTCGATTTTAGCGAAAGCTATATTGTATTAATCGACGAAAACATTGTTTTACCCAAAACAGATGAGGAGTGGACGCATACCACACATCGAACGGATTTATAAATCTACATTCAGAAAAGCGTCACTTATCTCGACTCAACAATCGTGGCCGAAACATTGTTTTGCATCACCTTAAGATAATATATCTTTTATTTATGAAAAAGGTTTTTGATTAATCGCACGGCGGCGAGAAAAGTGTTTGATTAGTTAGATGTATTTTGAGTGATGGCGAGAACTTGGATGAGCGAGATATCCATCTCGAATCCTAGTCTCAGGAGTGCACGGTATACACCATGTTCCATTTCCATCTTTGTTGACAAAAGTCTTTAATAAAGATTAAGTATTTTTAGGTTTGATTGAGAAAGGGGTTTGAAGAAACCGCATTGACAATTTTAGACGATGGCGAGAGCTAAGATAGGCAAGGCATCCACCTTGAATCTTAATCTCAGGAGTGCACGGTATACACCATGTTCCATTTCCATCTTTATTGAAAAACTGTTAAGGTAAGAATTAAGTATATTTTTTGAGTTTTGAAAGACGAATATTCGAGAATGAGGCATAAGCCCTAAGATCAAAAATTCAGGGTTCCACCGGAATGCTAGATTCCAATGGTCCTTTTCTTTCGTATTTTTTTTAAAGAAAATTATTTAATGGAAAACGAACACTTGATAAGGATCAATTGTTCAAGGGTTACACTGGAATGCTTGATCCCAACGGTCCTTTTCTTTCGAGTTTATTTAGAAAAAGTTTGGATATTGTATTTGATTTTAAGAAATATCTCTCAATATGTTATCGAGGATGGATTCACATAAATGATTTGAGACAGTTTGACTTGGTTACAAAAATTATTTGAAGTCGAAATTGAAATGGTTTAATGGAAAATGAAAAAAACTCAATAAGAACAAGACATGTGCTTTGGACTCAATTGTTCAAGGATTACACTGGAATGCTAGATTCCAACGGTCCTTTTCTTTCGAGTTATTTAGAAAAAGAACTCGATATTGCGTTTGATTTGTGAAATGGTTGAAAATGAATTGTATTTATTTTGAAATGGATTTTGAAATTGTGGAAAGTTGAAATTTATTTTGAAATTGCTCGAAATATTAGCAAAGTTATTTACAATGTGAGGATTCAAACATGAATCATCTGAATAAATAATTAACCATATTAGATTGATTAAAAAATTAATTAAATAGTCCGCTCAATAATTAGAAAAATAACTTTTTAATTAAAAAAAAATAATCAACTAAAAAAAAACCATTTATCAAGATGTGAATCAATTAAATAATAAAGATCTAAAATCAAGAAAATGGATGTCATTTATAATAATTAAGTTATTTACTTAGAAATAAAAAAAAGTAATCATTTAAATATAATTTGTTACTTAATGAGTAAATAGCTTTTAAAAGTGGAAAGTGTTTCTTCATGTGCTAGCTATCCCACATATTAATTTTCGGTTCCAGCCGATCTAGTAAATCATATAGACTATTCTTGCTTGGTAACAACGGAACATTCTAAGAACAATCATAAACAAGACTATAATAAAAATCAACTGAGGTTAAATAAAAATCTTTAAAATAATTAGAATGATGCTAGTATTAAATGGTTTAGTTGTGCGTCCCATTCCTATTCACTATAACTAGTATGCTAATAACAAACACAAAGACATAAGCATGATATGAAATAATACAACAGTGATTGAAAGGAAGGAAAAGAAATAAGTAATACTAATTAAAAGTGATAGCACAAAGAAAACTAAAACAAACCATATTTTAAGTTGACAACAAACCTTAGAATCACTTAAGTCCAACCGAATTTTCTAACAGTAACTAACTTAACTCAATTAATGCTAACAGAACAGGATAACTTCCAACTGAAATTCATCTTCATTTCGAACTAAATTCCACATTTCAAGGTAATTTAACTTGCATCTCATAACAGAACTGAGAAGAGAAGTTATATAAGTAGATCTTCACTCACCTTAAAATGCAAAAAAGCTCGAATCTCATTTCCTCTTCACTTTCTATTCACTTACCATGGTGAGCAGAAAAACCTGTCTTACGAATGCTATCAAAAGAATTTCAGAAGTTTGTCACAATCAACAAAACATCGACATAATAACTCTATATTAACATTTAAACAAACACCTAATACGACTTTTCCTTTATATGTGAACTCAAAAGCGTAATATGATATGAACGGAATCATAACGGTGAGGTAACGGAATCAAACACAACTCCTAAGTTCATACAGCTGCAAGCGAATATGCGATCAAAAAAAGTCTAACAACACACTACTTCTAACATTTACACTACAACAGTATATCCAACCGAAACACAAACAAAACCGAAATACTACCGATTATTGTTTTATCGATGGTGCGGCTTGAGTTTGTTGTTTATTCTGCTTGGTGAAGATGAAACTATTGTTGTTGTTGTTGGGGTTTCACTGCTTGGTACCAATGGTGAAGTAGCTATGGCACCTTCGGATCCAGGCTTGTTCGGTTCCGCTTTGTATTTCTCCAACGGAGCTCCACAGAGAAACGAGTTTTGCCAGAAAGAGGATTCGGAGAATGTCGACAGAGTTCTCGGTATCTCGCCGGATAAACGGTTACCGGAGACATTGAAGTCTTATAAATCGGGAGGGTTTAGTTCGGGAATGAGGCCGGAGAATTGATTCTCAGCGAGACGGAGAGTGAGGAGGTGAGATAAATGGTTGACTGTCAACGGAATCTCGCCGGAGAAGTTATTGTAAGACAGATCAAGACGGTAAAGACGGGAAAGGGAAGTTGCAGTCACCGGGAACTCGCCGGAGAAATGGTTGCATGCGGGTGATTCGCCGATTGGGTTTGTTGGAGTGAGTGGATTGAAGGATTCGTGGCGGAGATGAAGGATTTATGAGGGTGTAGAGGTATCGTGGAAGATGGTGTTTGGAAGGTGAAGAGGAAGGCGGAGATGGACGGAGTGGCGGTGGATGTGAGGAGGAGTGAGCGGCGGATATGGTGGGTGAAGGGCGGAAAACGGTGGGTGACCATGGATTTGGGAAATGAGTGGTGGAGAGAGAGTGAGGGTTTCGTGAGTGGATGCTGAAAGTGTGAGGAAGTTGAGATGGGAAAAGAGAGATTGTTGTGATGAAAAGTGATATGGTGAAGGTGAAGGATAGAAGTCGTTTGGGTCTGCCGCTAGGCAACTGTTGGGTTTTTTTCATTCACCAGCATCTTTAGTATTTATAGCATCAAACTAGGGTTACTAAATTTTAAAAAACCAAAAATGCCCTTAATGAATGTTGTTAATGTAAAAAATAGTTAGAAATAATTTAATTCAAATAAAATTACATTAATATAAATAATCAAAATTAATTCAAAAAATATATAAAAAATTCTATTTATTTATTTTGAGCATTTTGACAATGAAATAAAAATAAATGGACTTAAAATGAATAAAAGTCAGGCACAAAAATGCTAAAAAAATTAAATTGAATGCACCAAAATGACCAGTGCGAAATAAACTTATTGGAAAAATACAGCGTTTCTTTTAATTTTGAAATAAATTTTGACCAGTTAAGCAGGCTTGAGCTGATCAGAAATTGGCCGAAAAATTAGCTGAAAAATAAATCGAGCATACCAGATTAAACTACGCGAAACGTAGATTAATAAAATTGATGTCTAGAAGCTTGATTTTAAAAAATTTCGTCTACTGATTTGACGCACATCTGGCGATTAACTCAACCGGTTTGTCTGTAGATCCGAAAAAATTGTTTCGACTGATATTTTAGGCACTATGCGGTATGGAATGCATGGTATGCTATGTAGATATGCAATAGCTATGATGAATGTGTTGAATCGGCGTTTCAGTGTCAAAATTAGGGTATGATACTCCTCACAGAGGGTCTTCTTGGTTTCACATGGGAGGTCACAGCATGTGCCTCACCATCTTTCTTCTTTGCAAACCCCCATAACGTTTGGCAGAAGAGCCTTCTTCTCTGGTCAGGCGCCCTTCCCTGACTCCCTCTTCCAAGCGCATCCCCATGTTCACCATCTCGGTGAAGTCAGAAGAAGCGCTGGCAACCATCTGCTCATAATAAAAAGAACTCAAGGTCTTCAAAAAGATCTTGGTCATCTCTTTCTCCTCTAGCGGGGGCACGATTTGTGCTGTTACCTCTCGCCATCTCTGGGCGTACTCTTTGAACGTTTCCTTGTCCTTCTGGGACATGGATCTCAATTGATCCCTATCGGCAGCCATATCCACGTCGTACTTGTATTGCTTGACGAAGGCCTCGCCAAGGTCGTTGAAGGATCGGATGTTCGCACTGTCCAAGCCCATGTACCAACGTAGGGCAGTACCGGACAAACTGTCCTGAAAGTAGTGGATGAGCAATTGGTCGTTGTCGGTCTGAGTAGACATTTTCCTGGCATACATGACCAGGTGGCTGAGAGGGCAAGTATTTCCCTTGTACTTTTCAAAGTCAGGGACCTTGAACTTCACGGGGATCTTCACATTAGGGACCAGATAAAGTTCAGCAGCAGACTTGCCGAAAATATCCTTTCCTCTAAGAGTTTTCAATTCCTTGCGAAGCTCAAGAAATTGATCGTTCATAGCGTCCATCTTTTCATAGACATATGGGCCCTCAGATGGCTCAGAATGATAGATGGTGTCGTCTACTCTGGGTATAGTATGCATGACAGGAGGAGGAACATCAAGGACCGGGCTAGATGTTGGCAAAGAAGCAAAGGTGGGTGCAGGACCGTCAAGCATGAAATTAAGAGGCATCCCCCACGGAAACCCGACTGGCATAGCTGTCGGAGCAAAATGTACGCTGGCCGCAGACACAGTTGAAGAGACAATCTCAGAGATGACTATCCTCTAGGGAGGAGTTGAAGGCGTCGGAGAAGACTGGCTCTGGGCAGCCATGAATGACTCCATCAGGGCAGTCAATCTGGCTACTTCCTTCTTCAGCTCACGGTTCTCTTGTTCCAAATGATCCATCAGTCTTGCAGAGTTGGCTCGGGTGTAGTACTGGTGAGTCAGCTTGTCTTCAAAATAAATGAAGAACACAAAGTTAGACCATAGAACAAGAAGCCTGGAGCAAAACCTGCTGATGCACATGATGCATGCAATGCATATGATTTAATTTTTATATCAGAGGAACTTGTAGAGTTCTATTTGCAAATATTGGAAATATTAAGCATTTATCACATATGGAAATATCTCATCAATAATATTTGGAAAATATTTTTCACCAAAGAAGTACAGTCTTAGTAACCAAATACAAGAGGAAAGGAGGAAAATGAACATCCTATGAAACCCTAGAAACAACCATCTAAAGCTCTGGACACAGGAAGATAAGATGCACGAAGCCTCTTCACCTCCCTCTCATAGGCTGCCTCCATGTCTGCCTTCTCCTTGGCGAGTCGATCGTACTTCCTCTTCCAAAACTTGGAAGACTGAGGAAGTAGAGAAGTCCAAGCGTCATCAGGGTCATCAATAACCTGATGCTCGAGGAACTCAATCAAAGCATCCTTCTCCCTGATCTGCTGAAGCAACTCCTCTCATTCACGGATCCAAGCACGTGAACGGTCTTCGTCTCTCAACTCCTCTACTCCTTGGTCAGGGAGGGTTGAAGGCCCAGCCACAACCAACAGTGTAGGTCTTGGATACTCGTACGGAATGAGGTATTCGGAAGCTCTCCTCCTCACCCAAGAAGTATAAGGCTCCAAAGCGATACAATTCTTCGGACCTAGCTCCTTCCTCCCTTTCCTATGGATCTTACACCAAGCGTGAACCATCCTGCCCTTCAAGCCTGGGGGATCTTTACCCTCCTGAAAGAACACACCCTTTAACAAAATGTTATTGGGTTTATCCTTTAAGGGGAACCCAAGCTGACGATGTGCCAAAATAGGGTTGTAGTTAATTCCACCACATGTACCAAGAAGAGGCACATTGGAGAATTCACCACAAGAGTCGATAATCTGCACACCATCATACACACGATTGTACCAAAAGATATCATCATTAGTGAGAGACATAAGTCTCGTGGATCAACGTAGACATCCTTTGTTCTCCTTGAAGGCGACCGTCTACGGCAAGTGCGAAATAAACCACTTGTACAGCAGAGGTAAACAGCACACAATGGTACCACCGCCCTTTGCATTCCTCATATGAAAAGAGAAATAAGTGTCACCCAACAGAGTTGGAACGGGATTAAGAGTAGAAAAAATCCTAATAGCGTTCACATCCACAAACTTGTCGATGTTGGGGAATAACACCAGCCCATAGATGAGAAGCACAAATATGGCTTCAAAGGCGTCCTCACTCATGGCCTTCCCATACATAGTAGCTTGAGCATTGAGGAACTCAGAAGGGAGACCTTGAATTCCACCTTTGGTAGTCATATGAGCACCAACCAGAGATTCATCTATATGCAACATATCAGCTATCTCTTGAGAAGTAGGAACCCTCTCTAACCCACTGAACGGCAACTGGTCTAGAATAGGTATACCCACAAGATAGGCATACTCCTCAAGCATGGGCAAAAGCTGAAAATCCGGAAATGTGAAGCAACGATATAAGGGATCATAAAACTGCACCAATACACTCATCAATCCTTCGTCCACTTGAGTAGTCAGAACAGATAGAAGCTTCCCAAAACGAGCCTTGAAACCCAAGGGATCTAATACATAGGATGTCAAATTCCTTAGCTCTTTCAGGTCGGGTTGTCTGAAACTGTACTTCTTTGTATTCCTTCTTTGTCTCTCCATGTCTGAAAATTTGCAAATAGACCTCTTAAGTTCCTTGAAAATTTTCTTATTATTGATGATATGAATGAAAATGGGTGCATGAATGTATGAATGCAACAATCACACTCAAGGATCAAGCAAAGCACACCAAACAAAGGTCATGGGATAGATCATGTCATCCTTAATATCAATCATCCATTTTGGTGGATTATGGTTTACACCTTATCAACACCCAAGTTCCATTGATATTAAGGATACATGAACGGATCAACCATGAATCAAGGGTTTGTTGCAAGTCACGAGCATGGAGTCTCGGTTAAGAACCACCCAAAGGGAGTGTACTAGGGTTTAAACCTGCCAAACATGTTCTACAAGAGGTTCCCATAGTCATCATCCCATCTTTCGGATATTATCGGAGACACGACTACTCGTATTCCAAAAATATTTTCAAGAGAGACTCTTATGAGTGTAGTATTGCATAACAATCGTATCAAATCTTACACTTGAGCGACTTTCTCACTACGTCCTAAAAATAGGCCTAGATGGGCTTGGTAAATTAAGGTCCTTGACTTCTAAGGTCTATATTGGAAAGAGTAATGTCTAACCACAACTACTTGTGTGACATTATTGATCCCAACATGACCTCCACCAAGTGAATGGGCTTGCAAGTCAACTTGCTAAGGAATAACTCCACACAAGTCAACAAGACTATGCCATTCTCATATCCTAAGTGCACTCGAGTTCGGGTACAGAACTCATCTCACAAAGATCACCAAGCATGCAAGGAATTAATATTCAAGCAATTCAATCATTACATATAATACAGTAATCCCAAATTGCACAAAAATATGTCACAAAATAATAATACAACAAATATGAAAAGTAGGCAAAACCCACTAGGCAAACCTCCCCAGCAAAGTCGCCACTTTTCTGTAGCGGGGTATTCGTTACCATTAGAGATATTGACTCAATCCAAGGTAAACCATACAATTCGAGTCGCCACCGCACTTCTATTTACCCAAAGGAATGGTTATAAAACGAACAAAAACCTAAAAGTTTTATCGAATCAAAAACTAGTAAAAATGTCAAAGATCGGGATAAGGGGGTTGGTTATGCAATGGGAAGGTTTTAAGCACCCAAAACATCCTAGGTACTCCTAGGGAGCCCTTTTCACATTTGTTGTAAGGTTGGTATTTTTTTGTGAAATTTTTTTTGTGCAAACATGATTGAAGAGATGAGAAGAGAATATACAAGTTTATTTACATTTTGTGTTTGGATGGATAAACCCATTGCCTACGTACCATCTTAAAAAAAGATTAGGATCAAAACCTCGTAGTTCAGGGTAAAAATCTCAAAATGAGTTAGTGAATTGATTGGCCCAAAAGCCTTAAGGTCTTTTGTTATCCAAGGGAGAAAACTCGACCTAAAACCACAAATCCACCATGTGAGGATAACTTCAACATGCTAGTGAGGGGTTAACCCTATAATAAGCATGGAAGACTCATTGTCCATCACTAAGGATATAGGTGAGTATTACAATTACCTCAAGGATAACTCAAACCTGATAGCTAAAGGTTATGAAAAAAAATGATTAAGAGGGTAGCCATTGAAACCACAAAAAAGAGCATTTGAATGAGTGGTATTTACCAATGAAAAGTATGTACAAAATATGGTCAAAGTTGATTTAGAATTTCAATTCAAAATAAGTGTTATGAAAAGAAAGTTTGAAAATCAAAAGCATAAGGCTTAGGTTTCTAATGTTTGAAACAAGTGTTAATGTTTGCACAAAAGTTTTGGCTTGGGTTAGAGTGGAGGGAAGAAGAAGAATGGCTAAGGTCCTAATCATACAAGAGATAAGGGAAAAGAAACAAGACCACAAATGGAGTTCCTCTCTTGAGATCATATTGATGATCCAAGTAGCTCCCATCCTTTGGAATATGCAAGCAAAATGATAGTAAGCTCAAACAATCAACACAATCAAACAAGCTCCTTAGGAGATCCTCAATGTATCTTATATCATTCACTTTGGATGAATATGGCAATGGTTCTTCAAGTTGAGCTCTTATAGGATTCCCTAGCACAAAAGCACACACATCAAAAATTCCAATGAAGTAAACCAAGAATGGACAAGAGTGAGTTTAGACGTTTGGTCCTTCTAGTCCATCTTCAACATTTAAGGTCCTTTTACTCCAATTTGCATAGGGAAAGTCCTAGAAACTAAGTCCATTTGTCCATTTTTTTGCATTTGGTCCACAACAATCAAAACAAAGCACAAGCACAATGATATATACACAATTATATGTTCAAGTGAGCAAAAGGCAAACTGCATTACCATAAACATGTGCTCAAATGAGCAAAGGGGGAAAAGCAAATGAATAATATGTACAAGAATAGTAAATTGCATAAATGTAAAGAGCAAGAAGTAAATGTTAATGGTTAATGGTTAGTGTTAGTAGTTAGTCTGTCATAAGGCAAATTTAGCGCTATGTTAAGCAATCGTAATTGGACTTATGTAGAAGTCACAACTATCTGAGGCCGGTCAATAATAATGTAGGCAACAACACAAGTTAGAGGTCTTGATTGGTTAATCAAACTCCAACAACTTGCCATGCCAAAAGGAAGATGAGAAATTATCTTGTATTGATTTAGGTCCTTTGCATGATTTAGAAAGCAATCTATCCTTAATGCAAAGCCATTCACTTGATCATTGATCAAGATGAATTAGATTTGAATCAAGGAAGATTAAACCTCCCTAATCAATGTTAACCATCAACCTTTAACTCATTGATCAAAAAAGAAAAGAAGAAGAAGAAGACGAAGAATAGAAATGAAGAATTAAAGTGTATTAAATGAAATGGAGTGTACCAATCAACACATGTTGACCAAAGATAGGGAAGATCAAGGTCAAACAATAGAAAACAGAGGCAAGATGAAGATTGGAGGTCAAGAAATAAACAAAATATTTTTGGCATTTTTAATATTTAAAATAAAACTTGAATTAAAATATTAAAGGAAGGTCAAACTTCAAACTCACTTCAAATCAACTTTGAAAAGTCCAAGTGAATTATCCCAAGTTCAACAAGGTCAAACAAAGTTTGACAAAAAATTCCAACATTTTTAGAAATCAGAAACTATTTTAAATCAATTAAAATGCATAAAAATAACCTAATTGAATTCAAATCTCAAATAAATCTCAAATCAATTAATAAATTGATGAGAATATTTTTCATAGATCTATCATCATTCAAAGAGGTTGAGAAAATATTTTTGTATTTTTTGAATATCAAAAACTATTTAAAATGAATTAAAAATAACCAGAAAAGAGAAAATTATTAAAAAATAGCAAATGATAAAATAAAAAGTATTAAAAATCATTTTTAGAAACTAGAAATTAAAAGAGAAATAATGCAATTGGTCCCATAATTTTTGGACCAATAATGAAAGAGATATGGATTTTAGAAAATGAAATGGAATTAAAAAATGAAATGGAAATAAAAAATGAAATGGAAATTAAAATCAGAAATGGAAAATATGAAAAATGCACACGCATTGGATTATGTCTCATTAAATGATGTGGAGGATCCAATGACATTGGCATGCGCGCGCACCATGAACCTCAGTCAATGAGAAACACAAATAATAAAAGAAAGTCATAACAATGGACAGCCTAGATCTAATCTGGAAATGAAAAGGGACGGCCATGATTGGATCTGGAGACCAGACGGTGGCCAGCGCCACCGTCTTCTCCGGCTAGCTCCGGTGAGAGCTCAAAAATTGCAGAAGAGCAAATGTGCACCAAAATGCACGATCCAGGTATCAAATGAAAGGTGGAGTGATGCACATCACTCCTATGCCACTCAATTCCACTCTAGATCCCTATTGAGAGAGAAATCAGAGATGGAACTTTGGTGGTGTTCAACTGAACTTGCTTGATTTCAACAATTAAGAACACAATAATGATGCCTCTTTGCAGAGGACTTCAGACAACACACAATCAAGGCAAATGGAGCAGTATATGAGGTGTTTCGAAGCAAAATGCAGTTGAGCAAAACCTTTGGATTGTGAAGAAATGAGTCACGATCTTTGATTCCTTTTGCAAACAGAAGCTTCTATGGATTAAATGAAGAAGGTTTAGGAACTATGGATCTAAAAATTCAATCGATGCAATTGAATTTCAGATCTGAAAGTTTTGAAAGAAAGTGAAAAGTTCCTTTGGTGAGGGTTAAGTTTTGAGTTCAGCAGAGGTTTAGGCGCCTTTAGGTTGAGGAATGAGAGCTCACATGCCATGTATTTATAGCCAAAGCCATCTGAAAGTGCATGAACAAACTGTGCATGGGAGAAGAGGGCCTCCATGCATGGGCCTGTACAGGCGCATGGAGGGCCCAATTCTGATTGGAATTGATTGCTATACATCACCAATTAAGAAATGGACGTGCATATTGGATGTAATCAGCTCATGCATGGCAATTGGAATGATTTTCATAAAATGCACTAATTCAATGAAGCCTTCAAAAATGCCATGTCCAAAATCCAAATGCAACCTTATGAGTAATGGTTGGAAAGCTTATTGCATAAGGAAAAAATGTCATGTTGATCAAAACTTCATTTGGGCCTTGGAAATTAATGAAATTTGAGCTTGAAGTGTAGGGTGCAAAACATGCATATGTGAAATTTCCAAATTTGGCCAATGTTCAAGCCCCTCTGTCTCAATGATGAAAGCTCCAAATGATAAAATCTTCAACATGAAAGTTGTAGATAGTTTCAAGAGAATCAATTTGGACTTAAACTTTGCATCATTTGGATTTTTTATGAAGAAGTTATGGGCACTTGAATTTGGACTTTTTCACATTTCAATGCATTTGGTCCAAAGTGACCTATAATGTTTTGCATTATCACATGTATTGTTTTTGAGATTTTGCAATTTTTATCAACATAACATTTGCATTAGACACATTAATATTTCCAATTCATTAAGTCTCACCTCAAAATCATGAAAAATGAATGAGTTATGTTCTTGGGAAGTTGACTTAAAATTAAGGTTTTAGTCAAAATGACCTATAATGTCTTGGAATGGATGATGACATTCCAAGCTTTAAATCAAATTTTTATGAACATGAAAGTTGTTCATATTGTTCTTAGGAACATTTTTGATCTTGGGATCATTTCCATTTTACCAACACATAAAAAGTTAGGTCTCAGTGTATTTCAAAATAGTCAGATGAACTGACTGATCAACTTCTCAAGTCCAAATCTCATATCTTGATGAATTGATGATTGAAGACACTCAAATAAGTTCAATTATGCATGAAATGATGAATTAAATAACTTCCCTTGATTTTTTTTGAACATGGGTTGAGGTTGCTTCATGGGCAAGGCATAGTTGATGAATAGATGAATTAGGGTTTCCTTGGGAAACAAGCCTCAAACCCTCTGCTTTCCTTGATCCAAATGATGAATTGATATACTTGTGAGGCATATTTTATGGATGAGAGCTTTGGGAGCCTTTGCCATGTTTGCCTTCATCTCCTCTTGACCACATCATTGCACATAGGATCTCCTAGAAGCCTTTAGACCTTGTGATTGCTCAAGCTACAAACAAGAAATGTTAGTGACATATTTTTGTGCTTTTGAGTTAATAATAATAATGAGAAAAGAAATAATATGCAATTCAAGCATGCTTGGTGATCTCAAACCACTCACAAGAGATCTCATCCAAAGGTAAAGGGAACCAAGATGCTTATGATCCTTGAGGCTATGCAAATGAAATGTTATGATGCCATGAGGGATCTTAGGGTCAAAATTAGGGTCTTACAACATCATGTCCGGGAGCACCGGAATGATACACACAATGGAGTTCGGGGGTGTACCACCACTGAGGATTGGCTGGCACAACAGGAGGATCACGAGGAGTTATCAGCTTCCTATCGATCAAGGAAGGATAAAGTTCAGCATAAGTCATCGGAATCGGGTCAAAAGTCACCCTCTTCCTCTCGTAGTTGCTGGTGCTGGTGTTGTTATTTTTGTGAGGCTGGTAAGCCTGTTTTTGTTGACGATGTTGTTGTTGTGGTTGTTGTTGAACTTCTCTGAAAGCAGGTGCTATGTGAGCCACCTGGTGTTGGTTGGCAGTTGGACGGACTTCCTTCCTCCTTACAGAGGGCCTTCTTTTGACATGGGAGGACACATCATGAGTCTCTCCCTCCTTCTTCCTAGCAAACCCTCCATACTTCTTTGCTGAGGAACCATCATCTCGTGATAAAAGTCCTTCACGGACCCCTTCATCTAGCCTCATCCCCATATTCACCATTTCGGTGAAGTCCGAGGGAGCACTAGCAATCATCATCTCGTAATAGAAAGAGCTCAAAGTCTTCAGGAAGATCTTTGTCATCTCCTTCTCCTCCAGGGGTGGCACTATCTGAGCTGCCAGTTCTCGCCATCTCAGGGCGTATTCCTTGAAGGTCTCCTTATCCTTCTGGGACATTACCCTTAGTTGGTCCCTGTCTGGATCCATATCCATATTATATTTGTATTGCTTCATAAAGGCCTCGCCTAGATCGTTGAAAGTGCGGATGCTTGCACTCTCCAACCCCATATACCACCGGTGCACAGCACCTGTCAGGCTATCCTGAAAGTAGTGAGTCAACAGTTGATCGTTGTCAGTCTGTGTTGACATCTTGCGAGCATACATCACAAGATGGTTGAGTGGACATGTATTTCCCTTATACTTCTCAAACTCAGGTATTTTGAATTTAAAAGGGATTTTAACGTTGGGCACTAGGCACAACTCAGCAGCACTTTTCCCAAAGAGGTCCTTACGCCTCAAAGTCTTCAGTTCCTTGCGCAGCTCAAGGAATTGATCTTTCATTTCGTCCATCTTTTCGTATACGTCTGGGCCCTCAGATGGCTCGGAATGATAAATGGTGTCTTCTACACGGGGTAAGGTGTGCACAACGGGAGGTGGCACAGACAGGACCGAGCTAGATGCCGGCATAGAAGCGAGAGTAGGAGAAAAACCCTCTAGCATGAAGTTAGAAGGCATTCCCCATGGGAATTCGGCTGGCATAGTTGGAGCGAAGTGGGTTGCTACAGCAGGCACGGTTATAAGTAGCTACCTCAGATATGATTCTCCTCGCGGGAGGAGTTGCAGGAGTTGGTGAACCTTGACTTTGAACGGCCAGAGCTGACTCCATCATGGAAGTCAACCTAGCAATCTCTTCCTTCAAGTCCCTATTCTCTTGCTCGAGATGTTCCATTATCTTCGGGTGATTTGCTCTGGTGTTATACCGGTGCGTCAGCTTGTCTTCAAAATAAATGAAGAGCAAAGAGTTAGACCACTGATCAAGAGCTCGGAACAAAACTTGCTTATGCATATCATGCATGCAATGCTTGTGCATATGATTTGTTTTTATTATAGGAACTTTATAGAGATCTATTTGCAATCATTTTGAAAATATTGAACATATATGGAATACTCATAGCAATAATATTTGGAAACTTTTTACACCAAAGAAGTAGTACAGTTTTGGTAACCAAATACAATACAAGAGAAAAGGTGAATAAACATCCTATGGAGCCCTAGAAGCAATCGTCCAAAGCCTTCGAGATCGGAAGATAAGTTGCACAAAGCCTCTTCACCTCTCTCTCATAAGCTGCTTCCATGTCGGCCTTCTCCTTGGCAAACTGATCATACTTCCTCTTCCAAAATCTGGACGAATGAGGAAGAAGAGAAGTAACCACATCATCAGGCTCATCAATAACCTGATGCTCTAGAAACTCTATCACTGCATCCTTATCTTTGAGCTGCTGAAGAAGTTCCTCATGCTTACGAACCCATGCACGCGACCGGTCTTCATCTCTCAACTCGTCTACTCCTTGATTAGGGAGGGTTGAAGGCCCAACCATAACCATATGGGTAGGTCTCGAATACTCATACGACATGCGGTACTCAAGAGCTCTCTTCCTTACCCAAGCAGTGTAAGGTTCCAAAGAAATGCAATTCTTCGGACCAAGCTCATTCCTCCTTTCCTATGAACTTTGCGCCAGGCGCGGACCATCTTATCCTTCATGTTCTGGGGATCTTTACCCTCTTGAAAGAACAAGCCTTCCAACAAAATGTTGTTAGGTTTATCCTTTAAGGGGAACCCAAGCTGACGGCGAGCCAAAGCGGGGTTGTAGTTAATTCCGCCACATGTACCAAGAAGATGTACATTGGAGAATTCACCACAAGAGTCAATAATCTGAATACCATCATAAACACGGTTATACCAAGAGATATCATCATTAGTGAGAGACATAAGTCTCGTGGACCACCGTAGACATCCCTTGTTCTCCTTGAAGGCGAGCGTCTGAGGCAAGTGCGAAATAAACCACTTGTACAATAGAGGCATACAACATACAATGGAACCACCACCCTTTGCATTCCTCATATGCAAAGAGAAATAAGTTTCACCCAATAGAGTTAGAACGGGATTAAGAGAAGAGAAAATCCTAATAGCGTTCACATCCACGAAGTTGTCGATGTTGGGAAATAACACTAACCCATAGATGATGAGTACAAATATGGCTTCAAAAGCTTCCTTACTCGTGGCCTTCCCAAATAAAGTAGCTTTGGAAATGAGAAAATCAGATGGGAGACCTTGAATTCCACCTTTGGTAGTCATATTAGCAACAATGTCAGATACATCCATATGAAGCATGTCAACAATCTCTTGGGAAGACAGAATCTTCTCTAAACCACTGAACGGAAACTGATCAAGAATAGGTATACCCACATGATAGGCATACTCCCCAAGTGTAAGCAAAAGCTGGAAATCCGGAAAAGTGAAGCACCGATACAGAGGATCATAGAACTGCACCAACATACTCATCAGACCCTCATCCACTTTGGTAGAAAGAACAGACAGAAGTTTCCCATGGCGAGCTTTGAACTCCAAAGGCTCTAATACATAAGATGTCAAACTCCTTAACTCTTTCAAATCGGGTTGTCTGAAACTGTACTTCTTCGTATTCCTTCTTTGCTTATCCATGTCTGAAAATTTGCAAATAGACCTCTTAAGTTCCTTGAAAATCTTTATTGTTAATGATATGAATGCACGAATGCATGGATGCAACAATCACACTCAAGGATCAAGCAAGTCACACCAGACAAAGGTCACGGGATGGCACAAGTCATCATCAATATCAATCATCCATTTTGGTGGATTATGGTTTACACCTTATCAACACCCAAGTTCCATTGATATTGAGGACATACGAGAACGAATCAACTGCGAATCAAGGGTTTGTTGAGAGTCACGAGCATGGAGTCTTAGTTAAGAACCACCCAACGGGAGTGTACTATGGTTAAACCTGACAATCGTGTTCTAAAAAGGTCCCCATAGTCATCATCTCATCTTTCGGATATTATCGGATAAAATGACTACTCGTATTCCAAAAATATTCTCAAGAGAGACTCTTATGAGTGTAGTATCACGTAACAATCGCCTCAAGTCTTACACATGAACGATCTTTGCACTACGTCCTAAAATAGGCCAAGATGGGCTAGGTGTCTAAGGTTCTTGGCTTCTAAGGTTTATATTGGAAAAAGTAATGCCTAACCACGACTACTCATGTGACATTATTGATCCCAATAAGACCTCCACCAAGTGAATGGACTTGCAAGTTAACTTGTTAAGGAATAACTCCACACAAGTCAACAAGACTATGCCATTCTCCTATCATAAGTGTCTTGAGTTCGGGTATAGAACTCATCTCACAAGAAACCACCAAGCATACAAGCAATTAGTATATCAAGCAATTCATACATTACAAACAATACAGTTATCCCAAATTTGCACAAAAATATGCCACAAATAAATATAAACACACAACACACATAAGCAAAAAGTAGGCTAAACCCACTAGAGATGGTTCCCCAGCAGAGACGTCACTTTTCTGTAGCGGGGTTTTCGTTACCTTTAGGTTTATTGACTAAACCAAAAGTAAACATACAATTCGAGTCGCCACCGCACTTTTATTTGTCCAAAGGAAAGGCTAAAAAGCGAACAAAAGTCAAGGTAAGAAGTTTTTCAAATAAAAAACTAATAAAAATGTCAGAGATCTGGGTAAGGGGGTCGGTTATGAAATGGGAAGGTTTTACGCACCCAAAACATCCTTAGTACTCTAAGGGAACCCTTTTTGCAAACATGTGTTGTAGGTTGGTATTTGTGAAAATATTTGTACAAAAGATTGGGGTGATGAGAAGAGAATAGATTATATTTAAAAAAATTGTTGTTTGAATGGATGAACCCATTGCTTACGTACCATCACAAAGGAGGATCAAAACCTCGTAGTTCGGGGTAAAACTCTCAAAGATTGGTGAATTGATTTGATCAAAAGCCTTAAGATCTTTTGTTATCAAAGGGAGAAAACTCAACCTAAACCAACAATCCACCATGTGAGGAAGGCTTCAACATACTAGTGAGGGGTTAACCCTATAATAAGTATGGAAGACTTATAATCCAATCACTAAGGATGAGGTGAGATTTACATCAACCACTATGATAACTCAAACCTATGACTAATGTTTATGAAAAAGGCTTTAACAAAAGGTGGCCATTGGAACCACAAAAAACAACTTGAAGTGAGTTGTATTTACAAGTTAGATTTATTTAGAAAATAAGGTCAAAGTTGGGTTAAGATTTATTCACAATGAGTATTAATGAAAATAGTTTTGGAAAAGTCCAAGGCATAAGGCCTAGGTTTCTAGTTTAAAACAAAGTCAAAGTTTAGAAAAATAATTTTGGATTGGGTTCGAATGGGGAGAAGAAGAGAAGGGCTAGTCCTAAAGCATACAAAGATAAGAGATGGAAGATAAACCCTTGGAGTTCCTTTTCTTGAAATCATAGAGATGATTCAAGATGCTCCTTTCCTTTGGACTTAGCAACCAATCAAGCAATCAAACAATATTTGGATTCAAGCTCCTAGGATCTCCATTTGGCTTGTCTCTCTTAACTTGGCTACTCATGACAATGGTCCTCTTTTCACAAACTCAAAATAAGATCCAAATCACACAAAAGCAAACATCAAAAAGTTCACAACACAATAAGAGGAATGGATAAAGAATGAGTTTATATGAGAAGTTCTTTAAGATCAACTTGAGTTTTAGCATTCTAAAGGCATGAGGCCTAGTTGCTCTTCAACAAATTTTTCATTCTAAAGGCATGAGGCCTAGTTGCTCTTGAACTCCTTTAAGCATAGGTATGTCTTAATTCTAAGTCATTTCTCCTTTTTGCATATGGTTTACACAAAACAAAGACAAAGCAAACACAAGATAACAATATATTTATATACAATAATGGGCTCAAATGAGCAAAAGAAAAATGACATAAACATAAAATATGGGCTCAAGTGAGTAAACAGAAAAGCAATATGAATAATGAGCAAGAAATAAAGGGCATTTAAAGTAAATGACAAGAAATAAAATGCTCAAATTAAAGTTAGTAATTAGTGGAGGTTATGTTAGCTTGTCATAAGACAATGTAGCGATATGTTAAACAATCGTAAGTGGACTAATGTAGTAGTCACACCTTTTTGAGGCCGGTCAATAAAACTATAGACAAAGAACACAACTTAGAGATCATGACTAGTAAGCCAAGCTCCACAAACTTGCCATGCTAAACTAAAAGGGGAAGGGCCTTGTATGGACTTTAGGTTATTTGCTTGACCAAGAAGTAACCTATCTTAGACACAAAACAATTCACTTGATCATGGATCAAGTTGAGTTTGGTTTGGATCAAAGAAGGTTAAACCTCTCATTTGTCAAGATCAACCATAAGACATTAACTCATTGGCCATTAATGGAAAGAATGGGATGAAGATGAAAGGGAAGGAAAGAGAATACAAGTATCAAATCCGATTGATCAAATGTGAAGCAAGTCGTCATCAATCAATGTCAAATAGAAAAGAAATGAAGATTACAAGTCAACAAGTCAACCATAATTTTTTGATATTTTAAAATGAATTAAAACTATTAAACACCAAAAAATTCACAAAAAATATTAAATGAAGTCACAAAAATATTTAAAAATCAAAAAATGAAACTAGATTTTTCAAGAAAATTTTTGGAATTGGTCTCATATTTTTGTGACTTCAAATAAATTTTTTATGAATTTTTTAAAATAAAAGGAATTAACTGAAATTAAAATGAAAATAGAAATAATGAAAAATCCAGCGCCACAGGATCAACTTCATTAATTGACGTGGCATGGATCAAAGGCTCAGATGCAAGGGCGCATGGTGGACATAGGTCAAACGCGCAGCATAATGAATTAAAATAAGTAAACATAAGGAATGGTCAGGATTAAAACGTGGAAGCACAATCCAAGGGTCATGAATGCATACATGTGGTGATGGTGGTGGAAACCACCATCTTCTCCGGTGAGCTACCAGAATCCGGCCACCACTTGCAGAGAATTTTTTTTTAACAAAAATGAAAAACAAGGACATCAAATTGAAGCTCAAGTGATGTACATCACCACTGTATCCATGGATCTTCCTCACTCTTCCTATTTTGAGAGAAATGTGAAGTGGAATATCATGGTGTTCAAACTAAAAATGCACGAAATGGAAAATTGAGACCACCACTGGCCTGCCTCAAGTGTGAGGACTTCAGAAAACCACGCAAACAAGAGAAAACTACATTGAATTGCAAGATCTAGATCCAAAAAGTTTGGAGTTCTACCTCTGAATTGGAGCTCTTAAGGCCACGAAATCTTTAAGATCTTGATTCCTTTTTGCTCTAGAGATGTAATGGAGATGAGAGGCTATGGAATTCAGCTTTGAAAATCAACTAATGATGTTGAATTTCAAGCTTGAAAATGAGAGAAAAACTAGAAAATTCCTTTGGTATGGTTGGGATTTCAGTGCTGCAGCATTTCAGGTCTCCAAAGGGTTGCTAGATGAGTGAGAATGAAGCTTTATTTATAGTTGAAATGTGGTTGAGTTCATGATTCCCTCGTGTGCATGGCAATTTGAAACTTGATGCATGGGCCTGTATAGGTGCATGTGAGGCCCAATGATGGGTGCAAAACCAAGCTGAACTCATTTGGAATGGAATTGGACGTGTACATGTGATGTAATCAGCTTGCACATTAAGTTTCACCATGAAATGCAAAAAATGAACATAAAGAAAGAGCTCTTCGAAACTCACACATGGAAAGTCCAAAAAAGTAATGTGAGTAATGGTTGGAAAGCCCTTGAAACAAGGAACAAAAGTAATCTTGGGAAAAAATTCATTTGGCATTTGGAAATTAATAAAAACTGGCTGTGAAAGTTTAGGTGCAAAACATGTTTAAGTCACCTTTGAAATTTTTTACCAAAAACAAGCCTATTCAAGCCCCTCTGTTTCCATGATGCAAGCTTCAAATGGAAAAACCTCCAACATCAAAGTTGTATATATTTTCAAGATGATAAATGTAGACTCAAATTTTAAATCATTTTAAATTTTCATGATAAAGTTATGGGCATTTGAAGTTGGGTACTTTTTCAAATTCAATGAATTAGGTCCAAGCTGACCTATAATGTTTTGTATTATCACATGTATTTATTTTATGATTATGAAATTTTACCAAACATTATATTTTAAGTAGACATCTCAAGATTTCCAATGCATTTGGTCTCACCGAAAAATCATGAAAATTAAGGAAGTTATGTCCTTGGGAACCTGACCCAAAATTAGGGTTTCAATCAAAATGACCTATAATGTTTTGAAATGAATGATGACCTTCCAAGTTTCAAATGGATTTTTGATGAACATTAAAGTTGTTCATATAGTCCTTAAGAACATTTGTTCTCTTGGGGTAATCTTCATTTTACAAACACATCAAAAGTTACATCTCAGTGGACCTCAGTTTAGTCAGATGATTTGACTGGTCAACTTCTCAAGGGCAAACTTCCAATCTTGATGAATAAATGATTGAGGGGCCTCGCATATGCTCATATATTCATAAATTAATGAATTAAAGAACTTACCTTGATTAAATTTGATCATAGGTTGAGGTTGCTTCATGAGCAAGGCATAGTCAAAGCACAGTTGAATTAGGGTTTCCTTGGGAAACAATCCTCAAGCCCTTTGGGTTATCTTGATCAAATTGGAAAATTGAGATACTTGGGAGACATATATGATGATTAGGAGCTTTGTGGACCATTGTCATGCTTTTTCTCATCTTCATCTAGCCATTTGATTGGGCTTAGGAGCCTTCAAGGAGCATGGGAGCACATGATCACTTGAGCTTCAAAACAAAAAGAGTTAGTGACATATTTTTCTGCTTTTGGTTAGTAATCAAAATAAGAAAAGCAATAATATATAATAAAAGCATGCTTGGTGGTCTCAAACCACTCACACAAGTCCCAACCCTAGGGTTAAGGAGCCAAACATGCTATGATCCTTGAGGCAATGCACTGAGAAATGATATGATGTCATGAGGGATCTTAGGGTCAAAATTAAGGTCTTACAATAGGGTCTAGTGAACCCCAATTTTGACCAGTTGACTTTCTCTAGTCAACCACCTTGAACCAACTTGCAAACTTGAAGTTGTCTTGATCTTTTGAACTCATGGAAGATCATATATGTATAAGATGATGTAATATGAAGTATACCTTGAAATATTTTATCAAATGTTGAAGAAACTTGCTGAGGAAGTCACACAAGATACCCATATAAATTAGGTTCCAAGGCAAACAAGCTTCAAACTCTTGATGAATTCTTGATCAAAATGATAAATGAATATCATGGGGACCCATATATGATGTATAGAACCAATGTGAACCATTCTTTGATTGATCTCCTTCCACTGAGGGTCTCAAATCCTAATTATGAGCTTGATAAGGCCTTGGTGGATGCACACACTACCTACAAAAGAAACAAAGTTATACATAGACATATTTTTGGTATTTTGGTTAGTAAATAATGAAAAAAAAAGGTATGATACAATCAAATATGCTTGGTGATATCTCCCAATGCAAACCCAATGAATGAGGGGTAAGGAGGATGCCAAGGTGTGATCCCAAAGCCAATGCAAATGATGAGATAGCATGAGGGATCTTAGGGTCAAAATTGGGGTCTTACAGTGCTCGCTTAGGCTTTGCAACCAATGCCTACGTATCAAAAAGAATCAGAGCACCGTAGTTCTTCTAAAAAATTTGGTTTGTTGGTGCTTTTTATGGGTAACCACCTTTATTATAAAAAATCGTAAGAAAAGCCAAGTGGCAAAAGAGGTTTGATTGGTTGAGTATTTTTGTTGAAAGAATACATCAGATAATCCACCCAAAGCAGGAGGTATCTGAGTACTTCTCTCTTATTATTAAAAGAATTCAAGTAGCATTAGCATGTTTTTGGATTTTGATTAAGGAAAGGGTTTTGTTTTAGGATAAATGGAAAGGAGAAAGGAGAATCTAAGGGAATTCTAAAAAGGAACCCTATTTTTAGCATGCAATAATGGTCCTAAAGTTAGGGTAAGTGGGAAACATCTACCTGAGTTAACATGCAAAGATTAACCTAGGGTTAAGGATCAAGGGAGTCTACCTAATGTTGTCATGCTTGGTTAACAATCCTAAGGTCTACTTTAGTTAAAACTTAACCAAGAATGAACCAAAGAAATCCTATGGGGGAACATGTTATCCACACAAGGGAAAGAGATAAAAGAAGACAAATCCATACCAGGTCATGATGAAAGTAGAAATAAATTCACAAAGTAAGCCATATCAAGTCATGGTAAAAGAAAAGTTATAGCAATCCATATCATGTCATAGGGGGTAAGATAAAAGAATATAAAGGCAAAGAAATCCATATCAAGTCATGGAAGAATGATGAAAGATAACAAAGTAAGCCATATTAAGTCATGGTAAAAGAAAAGTAATAAAGTAAGCCATATCAAGTCATGGAAGAAGGATACAGCAAAATGACAAGTTATCAAGTAAAAATGAACAACAACATCACATCCACATAAACATAAGGACATGTCTTACTTCTAAGGGTCATGCATATATGGTTAAGCAACAAAGCATACAATCATCATGTAAATTTATAAAGGGAAATGACCACAAGTATGTGAACAATCAAACATGGCAAAGGGAATAGTATAGGATTGAGATCAAAATATTGTACCAATGCATAAAGAAAGGCATCACAAAGACACCATATCAAAGCATATTCAAAGGTTAAGGAAGGTAATAATCAAAATCAAACCCTAGTCATGCTCCTAAAGGCTAATGAACTTCAAGCAAGTATAGATGAAGTAGAATAATGGGAAAATGGTATAAAATCAAAAAAATCATAAGTATATGGCACATTAAACTTCATATATAAGTCTCCCAAACTTCAAGAGATATCAACAAACCAACAAACTCAATGTTCATGTACAACTAGCAAGTCAAAAGGTAGACATCATCCAAGCAAGGAATCCTTTGTCAAACCAAAGTAAGAAGACAATTTAAAATGAAATTAATACATAAATAAATGGGATGAGTGTAATATTAAAATACATAAGGTTGGATCCAAAACTCCTAGGAGTTTCACCATCCACCAAACTCAAAACTAGGTTAAGAAAAGGAGGAATGTAGCTCCTAATGTGTCATCATGATTTCCTTGGATTATACATTTATGATTTCATTAGGAGCTACATTCCTCCTTTTCTTAACCACTGTATCCATGGATCTTCCTCACTCTTCCTATTTTGAGAGAAATATGAAGTGGAAGATCATGGTGTTCAAACTAAAAATGCACGAAATGGAAAATTGAGACCACCACTGGCCTGCCTCAAGTGTGAGGACTTCAGAAAACCACGCAAACAAGAGAAAACTACATTGAATTGCAAGATCTAGATCCAAAAAGTTTGGAGTTCTACCTCTGAATTGGAGCTCTTAAGGCCACGAAATCTTTAAGATCTTGATGCCTTTTTGCTCTAGAGATGTAATGGAGATGAGAGGCTAAGGAATTGAGCTTTGAAAATCAACTAATGATGTTGAATTTCAAGCTTGAAAATGAGAGAAAAAACTAGAAAATTCCTTTGGTATGGTTGGGATTTCAGTGCTGCAGCATTTCAGGTCTCCAAAGGGTTGCTAGATGAGTGAGAATGAAGCTCTATTTATAGTTGAAATATGGTTGAGTTCTTGATTCCCTCGTGTGCATGGCAATTTGAAACTTGAAGCATGGGCCTGTACAGGCGCATGTGAGGCCCAATGATGGGTGCAAAACCAAGCTGAACTCATTTGGAATGGAATTGGACGTGTACATGTGATGTAATCAGCTTGCACATTAAGTTTCACCATGAAATGCAAAAAATGAACATAAAGAAAGAGCTCTTCGAAACTCACACATGGAAAGTCCAAAAAAGTAATGTGAGTAATGGTTGGAAAGCCCTTAAAACAAGGAACAAAAGTAATGTTGGGAAAAAATTCATTTGGCATTTGGAAATTAATAAAAACTGGCTGTGAAAGTTTAGGTGCAAAACATGTTTAAGTCACCTTTGAATTTTTTTACCAAAAACAAGCCTATTCAAGCCCCTCTATTTTCATGATGTAAGCTTCAAATGGAAAACCCTCCAACATCAAAGTTGTATATATTTTCAAGCTGATAAACTTAGACTCAAATATTGAATCATTTTAATTTTTCATGACAAAGTTATGGGCATTTGAAGTTGGGTACTTTTTCTAATTCAATGAATTAGGTCCAAGCTGACCTATAATGTTTTGTATTATCACATGTATTTATTTTATGATTATGAAATTTTATCAAACATTATATTTTAAGTAGACATCTCAAGCTTTCCAATGCATTTGGTCTCACCGAAAAATCATGAAAATTAAAGAAGTTATGTCCTTGGGAAGCTGACCTAAAATTAGGGTTTCAATTAAAATGACCTATAATGTTTTGAAATGAATGATGACCTTCCAAGTTTCAAATGGATTTTTGATGAACATGAAAGTTGTTTATATAGTCCTTAAGAACATTTTCTCTCTTGGGGTCATCTTCATTTTATAAACACATCAAAAGTTACATCTCAGTGGACCTCAGTTTAGTCAGATGACTTGACTGGTCAACTTCTCAAGGCCAAACTTCCATTCTTGATGAATAAATGATTGAGGGGCCTCACATATGCTCATATATTCATAAAGTAATGAATTAAAGAACTTACCTTGATTAAATTTGATCATAGGTTGAGGTTGCTTCATGAGCAAGGCATAGTCAAAGCACAGTTGAATTAGGGTTTCCTTGGGAAACAATCCTCAAGCCCTTTGGGTTATCTTGATCAAATTGGAAAATTGAGATACTTGGGAGACATATATGATGATTAGGAGCTTTGTGGACCATTGTCATGCTTTTTCTCATCTTCATCTTGCCATTTGATTGGGCTTAGGAGCCTCCAAGGAGCATGGGAGCACATGATCACTTGAGCTTCAAAACAAAAAGAGTTAGTGACATATTTTTCTGCTTTTGGTTAGTAATTAAAATAAGAAAAGCAATAATATATAATAAAAGCATGCTTGGTGGTCTCAAACCACTCACACAAGTCCCAACCTTAGGGTTAAGGAGCCAAACATGCTATGATCCATAAGACAATGCACTGAGAAATGATATGATGCCATGAGGGATCTTAGGGTCAAAATTAGGGTCTTACAATAGGGTCTAGTGAACCCCAATTTTGACCAGTTGACTTTCTCTAGTCAACCACCTTGAACCAACTTGCAAACTTGAAGTTGTCTTGATCTTTTGAACTCATGGAAGATCATATATGTATAAGATGATGTAATATGAAGTATACCTTGAAATATTTTATCAAATGTTGAAGAAACTTGCTGAGGAAGTCACACAAGATACCCAGATAAATTAGGTTCCAAAGCAAACAAGCTTCAAACTCTTGATGAATTCTTGATCAAAATGATAAATGAATATCATGGGGACCCATATATGATGTCTAGAACCAATGTGAACCATTCTTTGATTGATCTCCTTCCACTGAGGGTCTCAAACCCTAATTATGAGCTTGATAAGGCCTTGGTGGATGCACACACTACCTACAAAAGAAACAAAGCTACACATAGACATATTTTTGGTATTTTGGTTAGTAAATAATGAAAAAAAAAGGTATGATACAATCAAATGTGCTTGGTGATCTCTCCCAATGCAAACCCAATGAATGAGGGGTAAGGAGGATGCCAAGGTGTGATCCCAAAGCCAATGCAAATGATGAGATAGCATGAGGGATCTTAGGGTCAAAATTGGGGTCTTACTGCGCTCGCTTAGGCTTTGCAACCAATGCCTACGTATCAAAAAGAATCAGAGCACCGTAGTTCTTCTAAAAAAATTGGTTTGTTGGTGCTTTTTATGGGTAACCACCTTTATTAAAAAAGTTCGTAAGAAAAGCCAAGTGGCAAAAGAGGTTTGATTGGTTGAGTATTTTTGTTGAAAGAATACATCAGATAATCCATCCAAGGCAGGAGGTATCTGAGTACTTCTCTCTTATTGTTAAAAGAATTCAAGTAGCATTAGCATGTTTTTGGATTTTGATTAAGAAAAGGGTTTTGTTTTAGGATAAATGCAAAGGAGAAAGGAGAATCTAAGGGAATTCTAAAAAGGAACCCTATTTTTAGCATGCAATAATGGTCCTAAAGTTAGGGTAAGTGGGAAACATCTACCTGAGTTAACATGCAAAGATTAACCTAGGGTTAAGGATCAAGGGAGTCTACCTAATGTTGTCATGCTTGGTTAACAATCCTAAGGTCTACTTTAGTTCAAACTTAACCAAGAATGAACCAAAGAAATCCTATGGGGGAACATGTTATCCACACAAGGGAAAGAGATAAAAGAAGACAAATCCATACCAGGTCATGATGAAAGTCGAAATAAATTCACAAAGTAAGCCATATCAAGTCATGGTAAAAGAAAAGTTATAGCAATCCATATCATGTCATAGGGGGTAAGATAAAAGAATATAAAGGCAAAGAAATCCATATCAAGTCATGGAAGAATGATGAAAGATAACAAAGTAAGCCATATTAAGTCATGGTAAAAGAAAAGTAATAAAGTAAGCCATATCAAGTCATGGAAGAAGGATACAGCAAAATGACAAGTTATCAAGTAAAAATGAACAACATCACATCCACATAAACATAAGGACATGTCTTACTTCTAAGGGTCATGCATATATGGTTAAGCAACAAAGCATACAATCATCATGTAAATTTATAAAGGGAAATGACCACAAGTATGTGAACAATCAAACATGGCAAAGGGAATAGTATAGGATTGAGATCAAAATATTGTACCAATGCATAAAGAAAGGCATCACAAAGACACCATATCAAAGCATATTCAAAGGTTAAGGCAGGTAATAGTCAAAATCAAACCCTAGTCATGCTCCTAAAGGCTAATGAACTTCAAGCAAGTATAGATGAAGTAGAATAATGGGAAAATGGTATAAAATCAAACAAATCATAAGTATATGGCACATTAAACTTCATATATAAGTCACCCAAACATCAAGAATGAATCACACAAACCATGTCCCAAGATAGGCCAAAAGATGAGTAAACTATCACACAAGTTCAAAGAAGCTTAAGCAAGAAATAATCAAACAATGGAAGCATGCACGTGACATTAAGGAATTTGATACTTATGAAATAAGTTAAATCAATATAAGGTCTAATAGTAACAAAACAATTCCTCTAACCTTCATACACAAATCAAAGTCAAGCAACTAGATAAACAAGTAAAGATATCATCCTAGAAAAGGGATCCTTTATCAAAATCAACAAGATGAACAAAGATTAAAAAAAGGATTCTAATAGGTCATGGGACAATAAAAAAGTCCTCTTCAAAGCATCAAATAGAACTTCCAAACTTCAAGAGATATCAACAAACCAACAAACTCAATGTTCATGTACAACTAGCAAGTCAAAAGGTAGACATCATCCAAGCAAGGAATCCTTTGTCAAACTAAAGTAAGAAGACAATTTAAAATGAAATTGACACATAAATAAATGGGATGAGTGTAATATTAAAATACATAAGGTTGGATCCAAAACTCCTAGGAGTTTCACCATCCACCAAACTCAAAACTAGGTTAAGAAAAGGAGGAATGTAGCTCCTAATGTGTCATCATGATGAATGGCAATGGAATACCACTCAAAGAATCATAAGATCAAGGTACAAGGATACCAATATCAAGGAACATGTGTTCAAACAAAACTATCATTCAAGAAAAGCATCAATAGTGGATGAAATCAACCCAAACTCCAAAATAAGACTCAAAGATAACTTAAAATTATTAATCTTTATGTCAAATGAAAACTCAAATGCCCTATGTACATGTGTCTAACAATGTACAAAATATTGGTCAAGAATTAAATGGGAAAATCAAAAACCAAACCCTAATAAACAACTTGAATTAATTAAACCTACTTAAATACAATAATTGAAATAAATACTCAAAATAAATTAAAAATTAGAAATAAAAATATGGAAAATTAAATAATACCCAAAATAACAACTTTGAATTAATTGGGAATTTTTGGCATAAGAGAAGTAATTTAAACAAAATAGAAAACGTCAGAATAAAATAAACAAGTGAAAAAGGCCAGGGGGTGCATAAGTAAAAATGAAATGAACTGGTTCCCAAGGAAACACGCTCATGAGCCCAAGTCAAGGGGTTGGGGGAATATAAGTCTTTAGTCCCAGAAACCAATCCAACCCAAAACCAGGTTTTTGGCAGCGTGACAACATAAAAACAAATGGACTGTACAAAAAACATGTGAACATGACCTTAACCGGTCATGTTTCAGTTAAGTCACTAGTGGACAAAACAAAGCCCTAACCAATCAGGGTCTGCCAGCGAATCGTGTTTTACCTCAGGCCATGCACATACAAACCCTAAACTCGATTCTAAAAGGTTCACTTCCAGTTCGAATAACTCCTTCCACAGTGCATAAAAATGAATGGAATAAGAAAACAAAATAGAGATCTCGTGGAGTACTACAATAACATCTCAAACAAGACTTAAAAACATGGTTTAGTTTAGGAGAAACAGGGCATGAAAGTTGAAGAAAACACACTGTAACCAATATTTTAGCAAACTTAAGCATCACATATTCAGGTATTCAGATGAAAATAACACGTTGAGCTAGCGTCAAGCAACATTCTTAATCATCTTATGGCATGTGCATATTGAAACTGAAGGAGATGTAATGAGTAGATGACCTACCTAGTGGAGAAGATACATTGCTTCTTGATCTTAAAATAGGTGCAGAAGTAAAGCAAATGAAGCTTGGTCCTTCTTTTGAAACCAAAATGGTGTTGAATGAGTAGTGAAGATCCAAATCTAGAAATGAAGTGTGTAAACCTTTTGTGATGTGCTGCAGCTCCCGAGTTTTTCTTTCTCCCAAATGGTCTCCCTCCACAATTAGGTTAAAGTTAGCTTAAATATCCTCCTGCAGATGAGGTGTCATGCCTTGCCTTTGTACAAATCCGTTGGAGGGAAAGTTGGTCAGCTCATGTAGAAAAGATGTTTGGCATGCAATGCTACATTTTTAATTGTATGGAATGTGTGTGTTGTGTCATTTTAAGGTGTTGAACTGAAGTGGGAAAGGTGTAGGACTCGTGGCTTGGGAGAGAGAGTGTGGGGGGCAAGTTTGGACAAAAGGAGCATTTCCCTTATTTGGTAATTCTGATGAATGATTTTTATGCATTGAATGACATGATGTTTGGCCAAAATAAGTAAAGAACTAGGTGAAATTAAAGTGGGGAATGGACTTGCTGCAAGGGAATGCATCATCATTCATAAGTTCGAACAAAAAAGTGAGGTAATAGAGCTTGAAACATGGTGACTTTGAATCATTATAACTTCATGTCCTCTTGGCCAAATGGAGTGAGTGAGAGCTTTTTGAAAAGAGAGAAATGAGAGGAACATGTTTCATGTTGGGGGAAATTTGAAACAAATCCTTGAGTCCCTTCAAAAATGGCCACGAAGATGATTACCTGAAACTGCATATCAAAATGGAAATCATAAGTCAATTAGTGATCAATGAGGTCCTATCTTTGTTATGTCCATAACTTGTTCCTCAAGTTACTTGTGAATGAATGGTTGAGTGTTCTCCAAAGAATGACTTAACAAAATTAAACTCATCACTAACATTTGATTAACCATTGACTAACTCTTATTCATTATGCTTTTACTTTCAAGTCATTTACTTTATGCAATTTAAATTTCAAGTATCTTTATCATTCATTGCCATTTACATTTTATGCAACTTGTTTATATTTCAAGTCCTTTTCACTTTGCTCATTTGAGCCATATCTTGTGATTGTATATATTGTTTGTTTGCCTTTGTTTTGTTTGTGGTCTTAGGACCCTAAAACACCTAATAATAACAAAACCCTAAAAAACATTTGATGGACTATTGGGACTTGATATGAGATTTTAAACTTAGAACTAGGCAACATTCCCTGTGCTAAAGGGCTTGGCCAATGCCAACATCTGAGACTAAGCTATCTTTGATAGTGACTTTCATCTAATTGCAAGACCTTGGATCTCTTTGATTCATCTGCTACTTTGTCTTTGTGCTTAATTGTTATTTTGTTATGGTATATGTCTGATGCTTTGTTTTGAGTTGATCAAGGAATATTCCATCTGCTACATTAGAAGACACTGAACACTGCTAGCTATTGGAATGCTAGCTTGGATATGGATATCTTTACTTGATGCCTTGATCTTTATGATGTCTGGATATTTCTCATTGCTTATTACTTATTTCTTGATCAAAGTCCAAAGGAAGATGGGTTTCTATATGACATTCTTGTTTGTTGGATGGCATCTCATTGGTCAGATCTTTTCAACTCTTAACTTTTAATTTTTTGCTTAGGATAGTCCCTTCATCTCCTCTCACCTCTTAAATTTCAAAACCTCTCCCTCTTTTCAAAAACCTTATTTGCTTGTGATTTCAAACTTAGACATGTTTTGACGATTAGAAACTTTGGCCTCTTGCCAATGAATTTTCAAAACTTCTTTCTTAATCAAATTTGTAAATGAACTTAACCATATTGACTTAAATTTCAAAAGACAAAAAGAACTAACAACCCCATTCAAATTTTTGGCTTTTTATGCCCTTTTACTTAAACTTTTTATTAAAATCTATTAACCAACTTCTTTGAAATTTTTACCACGAACTACGGGGTTTTGATCCCTCATTTTTATGTTGGTACGTAGGCATAAGACCAAAGGTCTTGTCAAACACAAAAATATAATCAATGAAACCTTTTATCATCCCCACACTCTATATTTTATCAAAAATCTTTTATACCAAAAAAATATGCGCACATAAAAAAGGGCTCCCTAGGAGTACCTAGGACACTTTGGATGCAAACACCTTCCCTCTGTGTAACCAACCCCCTTACCTGTAATCTCTGGCATTTTATTAGTTTTGATTTAAAAACTTATTATCTTTTGGGTTTTGTTCATACTTTTACCTTTTCCTTTGGAAACAATAAAAGCATGATGGCGACTCTGGTTTTACTGACGTCAAGTTTATCCATAGCTTGATGGTCACGAATTTACCACTACAGAAATTAAGTGGCGACTATGCTAAGGAGTAGTCCTCAGTGGGTTTAGCCTACATTTTTATGTGTATATATTTATATATTTGATGTTTGTATATATTATTGTATGATATAATCTGTATGTTATGCTTGGTGATCTCTGTGTGGTGAGATAAGTTATAACCCGAACTTCAGTGCAATTAAGATAGGAGGATGGTATAGTCATGTTCAACTTGTGTGGACTAGTCCTTAACAAGTTGGCTTGGGACCCATCTACTCAGTGAAGACCTCTTTAGAGTTATTGATGTCACATAAGTTATTTGTGGACAGGCATTACTTTCTCTGATTTGGGGTCCGAGAAGCTGAGGACAATAGAACATTGAACCTAACTTGGCCTATTTAGGAAGTAGTGCGGAGACTGTTCAAGTGTAGACTTGATAACAGTTGTTATGTGATACTACACTCAGACGAGTTTCACTTGAGAATACTATGGGTTGATGAGTCAGTCATCCTAACATGTAGTATCCGATAGATGGGATTAAGACTCTAGGGACTTTTGTAGAACATGATCTACAGGTTTTTACCCTTAGTATACTCCTTTGGGATGGTTCTTAACCCAAATCCATGCCCGTGACTCGCAACAAACCCTTTGATTCTCGGTTGATCCGATAAATTCTTATCAATATCAATGGAATTTGAGTGTTGATAAGGTGAAAACCATAATCCACCAAAATGGATGATTGATCTTGATGATGACTTGGTCTATCCCTTGACCTTTGTTTGTGTTTGCCTTGTGTGTGATCCCTTGCGTGTGATTGTTGCACTCATGCATACATGCACATCATGACATTCTTCACAGAAAAATAAATTTCAAGGAAAGTAAGGTCTTATTTGCAAATATTTTCAGACCATGGATTATGGACGAAGGAACACTAAGAAGTACAGTTTCAGATGTCCTGATCTGAAGGAATTAAGGAAATTGGCATCCTTTGTATTAGATCCTTTGGACTTCAAGCAAAGTCATGGGAAGCTTTTGTCCGTGTTATCTATTGATGTGATTGAAGGACTTCTGAGTGTTTTGGTTCAGTTTTATGACCCTTTTGATCAGTGCTTCACTTTTCCCGACTATCAGCTTATCCCCATGTTTGAGGAGTATGCTCATCTCTTGGGTATACCTATATCTGACAAGGTACCTTTCAGTGGATTGGAGGAGATCCCGAGATCTCATGTCATAGATGAAGCTCTTCAACTGAAGAAATATGAGATTGGTGCTCATTTGGTGAAGAAACGAGGAATTCTTGGAGTAACTTTTGAGTTTCTCATTGGTAGAGCTATTATTTTTGCTCAAGCCGGTAACCTGGATGCTTTTGAGGCTATCTTGGTTTTGCTCATCTTTGGTTTGGCTTTGTTCCCTAATATTGACAGATTTATTGATGTTAACGCCATTAGAATTTTCTTGATTGGGAATCATGTTCCGACTTTGCTGGGTGACATGTATTTTTCTTTGCATTTGAGGAATTCTAAAGGTGGTGGGACTATTGTGTGTTGTGTTCCTCTTCTGTACAAGTGGTTTATTTCGCACTTGCCTCAGACGCCTGCTTTCATGGAGAACCGACAATGTCTATGGTGGTCCCAGAGACTTATGTCTCTCACTAATGATTATATTGTTTGGTATGATTCTGGATTGGGTAGCTTTGATATTATTGATAATTGTGGTGAGTTCTCTGATGTGCCTCTCATTGGTACGCAAGAATGAATCAACTACAACCCAGCATTGGCCCTTCGTCAACTTGGGTTCCCCTTGAGAGATAAGCCTAATAACATTCAGTTAGAAGGTATATTCTATCAGGAGGGTAAAGATCCCCCAACATTTGAAGAAAAGGATGATACATTCTTGGCATAATGTGTATAGGAAAGGAAGATCTGAGCTTGGTCAATCCAACTGTGTAGCCTTGGAAGCTTACAATATTTGGGTGAAGAAGAGAGCTTTGGAACTGGAGATATTGTACGCTTGTGAAAGACCCAAGTCTTTGGTTGTGGTTGAGCCATTAACTCTCCCTAACTAAGATGTAGAGGAGTTGGAAGACGCACTTGCCAAGATGAAGCAAGAGAAAGATATGTGGGAAGAATGGTTCCATGCTTTGAAAAAAAAGCATGAGGAGTTGCAACTTGAGTCTAAAGACAAGGATGCACTTATTGAGATTCTTGAAGACCGTGCAGTGAAGAGACAGAGAGAGCCAGAGGATTTATTATCCTCTAGCATACCTCCAGCTTCCGCTGCTTGGAAGAAGATTATTGATCATCCTGTCCTCGAGAATGCTCAGATGAAGACATCCTTTAAGTCTGAGATTCGACGAATCCGAAGGAAGTATACACCCATAGCAAGATCATTTGATGCAGTTGCTAGGGACTTAGGATGATAGTTTCCTTTTCTCTTGTATTTGTACTTTGGTTTCTAAAAGTTGTACTCAATGTAATCCTTCCAAATTTGATGAATAAAAAGAGATTTTATGGTCAATTGAATTGTTATTGTTAATTATTATTACTAATTGAAAATATTTGCAAGTGAGACTTCATATGTACCTTGAAATTAAAAAAATCAAAAACTTGACAGGGGGTATGCGCCCTAGTTTGTTTCTCTGCCGACATCTAGCCCGGTTATGTCAGTGCCTCCTCCCATCGTTCATACTTTGCCTTGTATTGAGGAGACTATCTACCATTATGAACCGTATGAAGGTCCATATGTCTACAAAAATATGGATGAGATGAAAGATCAATTCCTTGAGATACACAAAGAATTGAAGACTCTGAGAGGGAAATATGTGTTTGGCAAAAGTGTTGTTGAACTCTGTTTGGTTCCCAATGTCAAAATTTCGATGAAATTCAAGGTCTCGGACTTTGAAAAGTATAAATGGAATACCTTCTCGTTGAGCCATCTTGTTATGTATGCCAGGAAAATGTCTACTCAAACTGATAATGATCAACTGTTGCTTCACTACTTCCAAGACAGTTTGACTGCAGCTACCTTGAGATGCTATATGAGCCTGGATAGTGCTAGCATTTGTACTTTCAATGACTTGGGTGAGGCCTTTGTCAAGCAGTATAAGTACAACATCGATTTGGCGCCAGATAGAGATCAATTAAGGTCGATGTCTCAGAAGGATAAAGAGACATTCAAAGAATATGCTCAGAGATGGACAGAGCTTGCTGCTCAGATTAGTCCGCCTTTGGAAGAGAAGGAGATGACCAAGATCTTCTTGAAAATGTTGAGTTCATTTTATTATGAATGTATGATCGCAAGTGCCCCCAATGATTTTACTGAAATTGTAAATATGGTGATAAGACTAGAGGAAGGAGTCTGTGAAGGGCGTATGTCCAAAGATGAAGTGTCAACCAACAAGAAGTATGGTGGGAATTTTTCTAAGAAGAAAGACGGATCAACTAATGCAATATCTGCAGGGAGGCAGATGAGGCCTCATGTTAGGAAAAGTTCTCAATCCCGTCAACATCAGCACCATGTTTCTTCAGTAATTCCAGTTTTTTCCAACAATTCAACCAATCAATCAGTTCCAATTTAACAACAACAACATTAGCAACAACCACAACAAAGAATCAACTACAACAATAGTCACCAACAAAATTTTGAGAGGAAAAAGGTTTCTTTTGACCCGATTCCTATGACGTATGCAGAGTTGTACCCGTCTTTGGTACTCAAGAATCTTATCCAGTCAAGAAACCCTCCGCAAATTCCAGAGCCACTACCATGGTAGTTCAAACTTGATCTTCATTGTGATTTTCACCAGGGAGCCCCTGGTCATGACATCGAAATTTGTTATCCTTTGAAGTATGAAGTTCATAAGCTTGTGAAGAGTGGTATGGTGTCCTTTGAGGATAGAGCGCTCAATGTAAAAGCCAATTCGTTACCTGCTCATGGTAACGCTTCTGTCAATGTTGTGGATGGTTGTCCAGGGAATTTCAGAGTTTTTGATGTGAGGAATATCCGAAGATCTCTGGTGGAAATGCATATAACTCTATGTTTAACTAGTGATTGTGAACATGACCATGATGGTTGTGTCATTTGTAGTATGAACCCCAATGGGTGTATGATTGTCAAAAGGGATATCCAGAAGTTGATAGATGAGAATGTAATCCAAATTCAACTATCAAGGGATCTGGGAGATGATGTGAATGTCATTGTGTCGGTGTTCAAGACCCCTGAGTGGGTAGTCATCCAATTTGATAGCAGCGACAACAATAACGTCAACAGATCGGTATCACCATTGGTAATACGGTTAGCGGGCCTTATCCCCTATGCATCTGATAAAGTTGTACCATATCAGTATAATGCCACAATGATTGAAAATGATCAAGAGGTTCCTGAAGGCTGTGGAAGATGTTTCCATAGAGAAGAAGGCAGAGATTTAGACAGTGAATTCAGTTAGTGCTCCAATGTGTCAGTCTGGTGAATCCAACAAATTGAAGAATTACGATGATGATGAGATGATAAAAAGAAGTGAATTTAATATTATGGAGAAGCTGCTTCACACACCGTCAAAGATCTTTGTACTGTCACTATTGATGAATTCTGAGGCACACAGAGAGGCATTATAGAAAATGTTGGAATAGGCTTATGTTGAACACGATGTTACTGTGGATTAGTTTGACCACATTGTTGCCAACATCACTTCCTGTAACAATCTGAGCTTTTATGACGAAGAACTTCCTGAGGAAGGCAGAAATCATAATTTGGCATTGGATATTTCGATGAATTGTAAGGAGGATGTTATGTCCAATGTGTTGGTTGACACTGGGTCATCATTGAATATGTTTCCAAAGTCATCTCTGTCAAGACTCTCCTATCAAGGCGCCCCAATGAGGTACAGTAGTGTAGTTATTAAAGCGTTTGACGGTTCTCGTAAAACTGTCATTAGAGAAGTGGACCTTCCAGTGAAGATAGGTCCAAGTGATTTCCAAATTACTTTTCAAGTGATGGATATCCACCCGGCCTATAGCTGCTTGTTGGGAAGGCCATGGATTCATGAAGCTGGAGTTGTGATTTCTACTCTACACCAAAAGTTGAAATTTGTGAAGAACGACAAGCTTGTCGTTGTTGGTGGAGAGAAGGAATTATTGGTGAGCCATTTGTCAACTTTCACTTACGTTGATGCTGAGGAGGAAGTTGGAACGCCATTCCAAGCTTTGTCTATTATTGATGAATTAAAGAAAGTTGGGGCACCCATGTCTTCTTTGAAGGATGCACAAGAGGCTATTCAGGCTGGCAGGATTGATAAATGGGGTTGTGTTGTGGAAGTCTCTGAGAATAAGAACAGAGCAGGGCTACGATTTCAACCACGACCGTTCAACGCTAATGTCAAGGTTATGCAACCAGTATTCCGCAATGGAGGGTTCATTCATGAGAAAGATCAACATTCAGCTGCCATTATTGAGGATAGTGGTGACAAAGACGAAGCTTGCGCCAACTTTGTGACGCATGGCCAGACTTGCAACGATTGGGTTGCTGTTGATGTTCCTACTGTTATTCACCATTCTAAGTAATTTGTTTTCATTTATTTTGAGAAAAAACCTTCTCATATGCCTAAGGAAGAAGTGAACATTGTTGGGCATTTTCCTCTATTATCATCAATGAAATACAATTTTATTCATCCACATCTATGATGTTTTATTTTTACTTTTCGCTTTTTCTGAAAATGGTAATCACAAAAATACATAAAAAATAATAATCTTTCGATTTGCATAATATTTGTTTGCACTCCACTTCTCTAAAATAAAAATATCAAATCATTATGCAGGTTGGTGAAGAGGAAGAAAATGATAATGAAGAAGTATCTGATGAGTTATCCTGTTTACTTGAGCATGAGGAAAAAACCATGCAGTCGTTTGAAGAGTAGATTGAACTAGTCAACTTGGGTTCCGAGGATGATGTGAAGGAAGTCAAGATTGGGTCTCCACTGTGTCCAGAAGCTAAGAAGGGGTTGTTGATATTCTCCGAGAATATTCTGATGTGTTTGCTTGGTCTTATCAAGACATGCCTGGTTTGGATTCTGAGATTGTGGAGCATAGATTGCCTTTGAAGCTAGAATGCCCGTCAGTCAAGCAGAAGCTGAGAAGAACTCATCCTGATATGGCAGTAAAAGTCAAGGAAGAAGTGCAGAAGTAGATTGATATTGGTTTCCTTATTACCTCCGAGTATCCGCATTGGGTAACCAATATTGTGCTTGTTCCAAAGAAAGATGGAAAAGTCCACATGTGTGTTGACTATAGAGATTTGAATAAAGCCAGTCTGAAAGATGATTTTCCTATGCCACATATTGATATGTCGGTAGACAATACAACTAAATTCAAAGTCTTTTCGTTTATGGATGGATTTTCCGGTTATAATCAGATAAAGATGGCACCCGAAGATATGGAGAAGAACATATTCATTACACCCTGGGGAACATTCTGTTATAGAGTAATTCCTTTCGGTTTAAAGAATGTTGGTACAACGTACCAAAGAGATATGACCACTCTCTTTCATGATATGATGCATAAAGAGATTGAATTCTATGTTGATGATATGATTGTTAAATCTAGTAATGAAGAAGAACATGTTGAGCATTTGTTGAAGTTATTCCAGCGTTTGAGGAAGTATAAACTCCCTTTGAATCTCAATAAATGTACTTTTGGTGTTCGTTCTGGTAAGTTGTTGGGCTTTATTGTCAGCAATAAGGGTGTTGAAGTTAATCTTGCTAAGGTCAAAGCAATACAAGAGATGCTTACGCCCAAAACAGAGAAGCAAGTCAGAGGTTTTCTCATCCGCTTGAACTATATTTCGAGATTTATATTGCATATGACTGCCACATACGCGCCTATATTCAAGCTTCTTCGGAAAGATCAGTCCTGTGATTGGACCGAGGATTTCCAGAAAGCTTTTGATAATATCAAGGAGTATCTGATTGAGCCTCCGATTCTATCTCCGCCGGTTAAGGGAAGACCTTTGATTATGTATTTGATTGTGCATGAAGAGAGTATAGGTTGTGTTCTTGGTTAGCAAGATGAATCTAGAAAGAAAGAATATGCAATTTACTACCTCAGTAAGAAGTTCGCCGACTGTGAGACTCGGTATTCTATGCTTGAGAAGACATGATGCGCATTGGCTTGGGCCGCTAAGCGTCTAGGCCAGTATATATTGAATCATACTACTTGGTTGATATCCAAAATAGATCCAATCAAATACATTTTTGAGAAACCTGCTTTAACTAGGAGGATTTCCCGTTGGCAGATGTTGTTATATGAGTATGATATTGAATACCAATCTCAAAAAGTTATTAAAGGTGGTGTCTTGGCTGACCATTTGGCTCACCAACCTATTGAAGATCATCAATCAGTGCAGTATGGTTTTCCCAATGAAGAGATTTTATACTTGAAGATGAAAGATTGTGATGAACAATTGCTTGAAGAAGGGCCAAAGTCTGGTTCTTGTTGGGGTATGGTATTTGATGGAGCTGTTAATTCATATGGTAATGGCATTAGGGCAGTGATTATTACTCCTCAAGGCACGCATTTTCCATTTACAACTAGATTGACCTTCAAATGTACAAACAATATGGCTGAGTATGAAGCTTTCATTATGGGGCTTGAAGAAGCCATTGATCTCAGAATACAATATCTTGACATCTATGGAGATTCAGCTTTGGTTGTAAATCAGATCAAAGGTGAATGGGAGAAGAATCAACCCGGTTTGATACCATACCGAGATTATGCGAGGAGGATATCAACTTTCTTTACAAAGGTTGAGTTTCATCATATCCCTCGAGATGAAAACCGGATGGCAAATGCTCTTGCAATGTTGTCTTCAATGATTGTGGTGAACTTTTGGAATGAAGTTCCTAATTTGACTGTGATGCGTCTTGATAGGCCATCTTATGTACATGCTATTGAAGAAGTCAAAGATGAAAATCCTTGGTATTATGATATCAAATGTTTCCTCCAAAGTCAGAGTTACTTGTCTAGGGCATCTCTGAAAGATAAGAAGACTTTGAGAAGATTAGCTAGCAACTTCTACTTGAATGGTGATGTGCTTTATAAGAGAAACTTCGATATGGTTTTGCTCAGATGTGTGGATAGACACGAAGCATACCTGTTGATGACTGAAGTCCATGAAGGTTCCTTTGGTACTCATTCCAATGAACATGTTATGGCAAAGAAGATATTAAGAGCGAGTTACTATTGGCTGACAATGGAATCTGATTGTTGCAAGTTTGTGAAGAAATTCCACAAGTGTCAAATTTATGCAAATAAGATTCATGTTCCTCCAACAATATTGAATGTAATTTCCTCCCCATGGCCCTTATCCATGTGGGGAATTGATATGATTGGCATAATATCAAGATGTGCTCCCCGTGGAGGTTGAGATTCCATCATTGTGTGTCTTGATGGAAGCCAAGTTGACAGAAGTTGAATGATTCCATACCAGATATGATCAACTCAATTTGATTGAAGAGAAGAGATTAATTGACATGTGTCATGGTTAGTTATATCAACATAGAATGAAGAAAGATTTTTAGTAGAAGGTCAAGCCTCGTGTGTTCAGAGAAGGTGACCTCGTGCTCAAAAATATTTTATCTTTCAAACCTGATGCTAGGGGAAAATGGACTCCTAATTATAAAGGCTCATATGTTGTGAAGAGAGCCTTTTCAGGCAGTGCCTTGATTCTTACAACTATGGATGGTTAAGAGTTTACTCGTCCTGTGAATGTCGATGCAGTCAAGAAATACTTCGCCTAAAAAAATAAAATAACAAAGAACAACTCGCTAAGTTGAAAACCCGAAAGGGCGACTTAGGAAAAAATGAGTGTCTCGATGGATGGAAAACCCGAAAAGGGAGATCCAGGAAAAAGTTAGATACATAAAACCGAAAATTCATCCCGGAAGATTGAGTACCCCACTTTGGGGCAATCTAGGAAAAAATTAGGGATTATGGCAAGTAACTGCATTCAGCTGGTCCTGACCTTTGAAGCAGTTTTGAATAGTCGTTTGGTTCTGACTCGTCATTCTCAACCAAAGACAAGAGCACAACAGATTTCAAAGTTGGTAGGGAGAGTAGTGATCATTGTATTCAATGTAGCTCTTTTCCATGTAAATTACCATTTCTCAAACTTTGTAAAGATCCATGAAGTCCTGTCATTTGTGGACTACCATTCTATTAAATAAAGTTGAGCTTTTATCCAATTATTTCTATTCTTATTTACTTCTGTTAAAAAAAATTGAATTTTTATTATGATAATTTTGAAATAAATCAATGAATAATAATTTTTATTAAAATAATAAAAACACCCCCTTTAAGAATAATCGATTTCAGCAAGAAATCTCAACAGATATCTAAGAATAGATAAGTCTTGAAATGTGAAGCATTGTTGGTCTTCCCCAAGCAGTTGGTTTGGTAACTTTTATCGATATTTTCCCTTTCCTTCTTTGGAATAAATAAAGTGCAGTTGCGACTCTATTCAATCAATTTCGCGAGCGCACGGACACTCGCGAGGTTCGTATTTTTTTAGATGCGACACATATGTTAGTGGACTGAAATCATTTTGTGTTTTGGTTAAACTTTGATTTAAAAGTAAAATCTCAAAGTCCTTTTGAAAATTTAAAATTTTGAGATTTTACAAGATTGATTTGAATCATTCAATTTTACACTGAATTGTTTATCCTTATCAAATTAGACAAAAGTGAAACACAATCATTTGATTAGAATCAAAATTTACACTTTCTTATGATCATTTTCCTGAGTACAAATTCTATTTGATTTATTTATAATAAATATTTATACATGATTCGAATCAATTTCTTTTTCAGAAATCCATTGTCAATTATGTGTCATTTGATTCGAATAAACTTTTAAACACAATTTGAATCACGTGGCATTTGATTTGAATCACTCCTGTCTGATCCGAATCATCTGGCAGTTTTTCAAAAAATAATTATTTCTTCCATTCCACTTCATTTGCTCATTTTATTCAAATAATATTTTTCTCTTAATTCGAATCTAACTAAGTTTTCAACCATTTTGTGTGCTTAATCTCAAGCACATATAAAACATTTTTGTTATAATCTCTCATATAACATCTATCATTCTGAACATATTTTTCAGAATGATTTTTAGTGAAAATAAATTTCCTCAGTTTTGAGTGTTCAAATTCATGCTAGGAAATTCTCGCATCTTCAACTTCAATTGAGTTCAGATCTTGATAACTAGAGTTCTGAGATTGATTGAAGGAGGCATGTACTTGAAACTAATCGTTATTGAAGATCTTATTGAGTTTTTATGTTGTTAGCAAGATTGAGGGATTGTCAATGGTGATGACAAATTTCATTGAAAAGAAGTAGGTTCTTTTCTACATAGTTGCCTTAGTAGTGATTGTGTGGAATACTATAGATAAGGCAGAGTTCTTCTCAGATCTTCGGATAATTTCACTGCTCAAGAAATCGGTAGGATCAAGGATTGATTTCTACACACGAAGGCTTGGAGCAGAACCGGTGTTATTGGAATATTATAGAAATGTATTCGAGTAAAGATTATATAGAAGAGTTTGGAAATTATGTTGTATACAAATCAATATCCAAATTATGAGATTTATTTTCTCGATTGTATTATGGATTGGTGATTGTATGAACTCTTGAAAATATTTGTCAAATAACAAAGAACTATGTAGGTTCCAATGGGAAACCATTGAAGGGTGCACGTATGCAAAGCGAGAACAAACGCCGAAACACTATAAATCTCGGTGTCATCTCTCTCTCTCTCTCTCTCTCTCTCTCTCTCTCTCTCTCTCTCTCTCTCTCTCTCTCTCTCTCTCTCTTTTTATCACTCTTTCATTTAAATTCATAGTGATTACATGCTTAGTGTAAGACCCTAATTTTGACCCTAAGATCCCTCAAGGCATCATGTTATTTCACAAGTGCATTGCCTCAAGGATCATAGCATGTTTGGCTCTTTAACCCTAGGGTTGGGACATGTTTGAGTGGTTTGAGATCACCAAGCATGATTGTATTATATGTTATTGCTTTTCTTATTTGATTATTAACCAAAAGCACAAAAATATGTCACTAACTCTTTTTGTTTAGAAGCTCAAGTGATCATGTGCTCCACAATGCTCCTAGGAGGCTCCTAAGTCCAATGCAATGGCTAGATGAAGATGAGAAAAAGCATGAAAATGGTCCACAAAGTTCCTAATCATCATGTATGTCTCCCAAGTATCTCAATTTGCCAATTTGATCAAGATAACCCAAAGGGCTTGAAGATTGTTTCCCAAGGAAACCCTAATTTCACCATGCTTTGACTGTGCCTTGCCCATGAAGAAATCTCAACCTCTGATCAAATTTAATCAAGATAAGTTCTTTCATTTATCATTTATGCATATATGAGCCTATTTTAGGCCCCTCAATCATTTATTCATCAAGATTGGAGGTTTGGCTTTGAAAAGTTGACCAATCAAGTCATCTGACTAAACTGAGGTTCAATGAGCTATAATTTTTGATGTGTTTGTTTAATGAAGATGACTCCAAAATAAACAATGTTCCTAAGAACCATATGAACAACTTTCATTTTCATCAAAAATCCATTTTGAGCTTGGAAGGTCATCATTCATTTTAAAACATTATGGGTCATTTTGACTAAAACCCTAATTTTAGGTCCACTTACCAAGGGCATAACTTCCTTAATTTTTATGATTTTGAGGTGAGACCAAAGGAATTCTAAAGCCTGAGATGTATAATTCAAATGTTATGTTAGACAAAACTTCATAATCCTAATATAAATACATGTGATAATGCAAAACATTATAGGTCATCTTGGACCTAATTCATTGAATTTGAAAAAGTACCCAACTTCAAATACCCATAACTTTGTCATAGAAAACCCAAATGATGCAAAATTTGTGTCTAGATTGACCATATTGAAAAGGTATACAACTTTTATGTTGGAGAGTTTTTCATTCCAAACTTGCATCATGAATAAAGAGGGGTTTGATCAAACTTACTTTTGGTGAACTTTTTCAAAATGATTTGAACATGTTTTGTACTTGAATTTTCCAAGCCAGTTTTGATCAATTTGCACATGCCAGATGATTTTTTTCTCAACATGACTTTTGTTCCCTATTTCAATAGCTTTCCAACCATTAATCATAATAGTCTTTGGGCCCTACCATTTGTGAGTTTCGAAATTCTTTTCATTTATGTGCATTTTGGTATTTTTATGTTATAACTTGGTATGCAAGCATTTCCCACTTCATGTGCACGTCCAAATTCCTTTTATGTGAACTCAGCAAGCTTCTTCAGCCATCCATGGGCCTTCCGCACGTCCACAAAGGCCCATGCAATCAAATTTCAAACTCTCATGCACATGAGCAAAGTGTGTGATCAGCCACATTCAGCTATAAATAGAGGCTTCATGAGCTTCATTTCACAACCTTTGGGAGATCCCATATGCTGCTGCACTGAAATCATAGCCCTCACTAAAGGAATCAATCACTTTCTTCAATACTTTCGAGCTTGAAATTCAGCATCATTAGCTGAGTTTTAAAGCCAGATTCCTTAGCCAATCACTTCCACTACATTCATAGATCAAGAAGGAACAAGGATCTTGGAGCATTCGTGGCCAGAAGTTCATCAATTTGAAGGTATCAACTCAAACATTTTGGATCTGAAACTCTTAATTCAATGTAGTTTGCTTGTGTTTCTATGGTTCTCTGAAGTCCTCATACTTGAGGCAAGCTTTTGATGCATTCAATTTTCCATTTCATGAGCAATCTGTGTGGACACCATGATTTTCTCCTTCATCTTTCTCTCAATATAGGAAGAGTGAGGGAAATCCAATGGTACAGTGATGATCTACATCACACGAGCTTCATTTCCATGTCCTTGTTTTCCATTTTCATTGAGATTTATTTTCTGCAACTTTTGGCCGGAGTCTGTGTGTCTGGCCGGAGAAGACGGTGGTTTCCACCACCACCACCACGTGTGTTGCTTCCTGGCCCTTTGATCTCCATTCCATGATCTAATCGTGTGCATCCGTTTTAATTACTTCATTTAATTCACCATGTGGCGCGTTTAACTGGAGCCTACCGTGTGTCATCAGATCCAGGCCATACATCCTTGCCACGTCAATTAATGACTTGCATCTAGTGGCTCAGGCTTTTTTGCTTATTTCATTTTTCTTTTTATTTTCGGTTAATTCATTTCATTTTCAAAAATTCATTAAAAATTCATTTGAAGTCAGAAAAATATGAGACCAATTCTAAAAAATTTCTTGAAAAGTCTAGTTTCATATTATGATTTTTAATTATTTTTGTGACTTCATTTGATATTTTTTTATGAATTACTTGGTTTTTATTGATTTTAATTCATTTTAAAATACTTTCTGACTTTTAAAAATACAAAAATATTTTCATAGCATCTGTGGATCATGATAAGTCAATGAAAAATAGTCTCAACAATTTCTTGTTTGTTTTGAGATTATTTGAGATTTTAATTCATATTATGCTATTTTTGGTTGTTTTTAATTGATTTCAATTACTTTTTGATTTCAAAAATTTGTGAGAAAATTAGTCAAAGTTTGTTTGACTATGTTGAACCTATGAGAATTTAATTGGACTTTTTGAAGTTGCTTTGAATTGAATTTGAGGTTCAATTTTGTTTGTTTATTTTTTATTTGTATTTTCTTTTAATTCAAAAAATACCAAAAAATATCATTGACTTCTTGACTTGTTATCTTCATTTCTCTTTTGTTTGGTATTGATTGAGGTTGAATTGATTCAACTTTGATCAAATTCATTGGATCTTGTGGTTTGAAAGTCCTTAAGGATCATCACCTAGAAAGAAGAATGAATTTGATCAAGGATGAGTTATCCCTTGATCAATTGGGGTTGATTGTTGACTTCTTACCCCCTCCCTTTCATCTTCATCCCTTTCTTTCCATCAATGGCCAATGAGTTAAAGTCTTGAGGTTGGTCTTGACAAATAAGAATTTTAACCTTCTTTGATCCAAACCAAATTCAACTTGATCCTTGATCAAGTGAGTTATTTTGTGTCAAAGATAGGTTGCTTCTTGGTCAAACAAATAACCAAAAGTCAATACAGGGCCCTTCCCCTTTTGTTTGGCATGGCAAGTTTATGGAGCTTGGCTTACTAGTCATGACCTCTAACTTGTGTTCTTTGCGTACATTCTTATTGACCAGCCTCAGATAGGTGTGGCTACTACATTAGTCCACTTACGATTGCTTAACATAGCGCTACATTGTCTTATGACAAGCTAACATAACTCTACTAATTACTAACTTTAATTTGAGCTTTTTAAATTCTTGTCATTTACTTTTAATGTCATTTATTTCTTGCTCATTATTCATCTTGATTTTCATCTTTGCTCACTTGAGCACATATTTTATGTTTATGTCATTTTTCTTTTGCCCATTTGAGCCCATTATTGTATATAAATATATTGCTATTTTGTGTTGTTTGTGCTTGTTTTGATGTGAACCAAAATGAAAAAGGAGAAAGAACTTAGAATTAGGATTTTCCCCATGCTTAAAGGAGTTCAAGAGCAACTAGGCCTCATGCCTTTAGAATGCAAAATTTGTTGAAGAGCAACTAGGCCTCATGACTTTAGAATGCTAAAATTCAAAGTTGACCTCAAAGGAATTCTCCTCAAACTTATTCTTTGTCCATTCCTCTTATTATGTTGTGAGCTTTTTGATGTGTGCTTTTGTGTGATAGGAACCCCATCTTAAGATTGTGAAAAGAGGACCATTGTCATGATTATCCAAGTTAAGAGCCAAGCCAAATGGAGATCCTAGGAGCTTGAATTCAATTTATTGATTGCTTGTTTGTGTGCTAAATCCAAAGGAAAAGAGCATCTTGAGTCATCTCTATGACTCCAAGAAAAGGAACTTCAAGGGTTATCTTTCCCCTCTTATCTTTGTTTGCTTTAGGAATAGCCCTTCTCTCTTCTCCCCACTCTAACCAAGCCAAAATCATTTTCAAAACTTTGACTTTATTTCAAATTAGAAACCTAGGCCTTAGGCCTTTGATTTTTCAAAACTCTTTTCATAAATACTCATTGTAAATGAACTTTAATCCAATTTTGACATCATTTTGTAAATAAGTTTAACTTGTAAATATAATCCATTTCAAGTTGTTTTGTGGTTCCAATGGCCACCTTGTTAAAACCTTTTCAAAAACATTAGTCATAGGTTTGAGTTATCATAATGGTTGATGTAAATCTCACCTCATCCTTAGTGTTGGATTATAAGCCTTCCATGCTTATTATAGGGTTAACCCCTCACTAGCATGTTGAATCCTTTCTCACATGGTGGATTGTTGATTTAAGTTGAGTTTTCTCCCTTTGATAACAAAAGACCTTAAGGCTTTTGATTAAAATTAATTCACCAATCTTTGAGATTTTTACCCCGAACTACGAGGTTTTGATCCTCCTTTGTGATGGTACGTAGGCAATGGGTTCATCCTTTCAAACAACAAAATTTGTAAATATAATCTATTCTCTTCTCATCCCTCCAATCTTTTGCACAAATCTTTTCACAAATACCAACCTACAACATATATTTGCAAAAAGAGGTTCCCTTAGAGTACTAAGGATGTTTTGGGTGCGTTAAACCTTCTCATTTCATAACCACCCCCCTTACCTAGATCTCTGACATTTTTATTAGTTTTTGATTTGAAAAACTTCTTACTTGGCTTTTGTTCGCTTTTTAGCCTTTCCTTTGGACAAATAAAAGTGCGGTGGCGACTCGAATTGTATGTTGACTTTTGGTTTAGTCAATAAACCTAAAGGTAACGAAAACCCCGCTACACTTAGGTTTTTCAATTCCGTCATATTATATCGCTATAGAGATTTATTACGTAAGAATTATGTTTTATTTGAATTGGATAACTAGCTAAGCTAGTTGTCGCAACCTGAAAAATACAGTGCGCAAAAAAAACAACCGGCGAAAGAAAAAGACAGAAGAGTCGCCACCGTGCGTTATTCATCCCAAAGGAGGGAAAGGAAACGCTCGAAGTAAACCTGAAAAAAGGAAAGGACAAGATGGGGTCTCACAACCAAATCTTGGGTTCGGGAGTCGGTTATGCGAAGGGAAGGTATTAGCACCCCTACGCATCCGTAGTACTCTACGGGATCCACTTTTGTAGTTCTTGTCTAAAGGGTGTGAGTTTATCTTGTGCTGTTTACAAAAAAAAAAGGGTTAAATGAAAATGACTCGCGCGGATGTCGCATCCACTGCATACGTATCTCATCTGAATATGAGAATCAGAGTCTTCGTAGCTCGGCTGACCTATGGGTTGGGGGATGTGTGCTCGCTAAGACATCGCGTCTTATGCCTACGTATCTCATCTGGAATGAGAATCAGAGCAAGCCGTAGTTCGGCTAACTACGGGGTTGTGGATTGGGTTTTGGACGAACGACGTCACTACGCAATCTACCGGATGCTCGACCTTTGGAGACTTACTCGCCTGTAGTAGAAGGAGTTAACGTGTTGCTTTGGGTTTTAGGGTTTGGGATGCTCAAGGGCAAAAAGGCAGTCCTTGATGAAGGAACCGCGCTACCTGCAGGGATACGAACACATACAAAACAAACATGTATAAAGTAAATGTGCCAACAAGGGGCTCAGAAGTAAATAAACAAAAGAAAACAAATGCCTCCTATCGAGGTCTTCCAGCTAAGAAAGCGATAAAATGCGGAAAAGAGGTAAAAGTACCACACGGATAAAGATCCGAAGTAACAGCAATTAAAGGAGTAAGAAACCCAGGGATCTCCCAAGCTAATGCCATTAAAGAAAGTGGGTCAGTACAGGTAATCAGAATGAACCTCCAGGGGTTATCCCACAAATAAAGTGGGAAACCACGCAAGTTATCCCTGCAAAAGTCATGTGCCTTCACAAAAACTCAACAAAAGGGTTAGTGAAACAAGATAGGGTAACCAAGAGTTGCCCCCAAATCAAAATGTAACCACATGAATCATGCTCTTTCAATTCACAAAAAGCTCACAAAAAGCAACCAATGATAGGAGGCCTAAACCTCTTGTCAAACACATGCATCAAAAGGGTATCAAATTCACCCATAATACCTCATACATTTAGAGCATTCAAATTAAAGGCATAAAGATGATGGATATAGGGCAAACCTGATTGGAGAGCTTGATTGAAATTGAGTTGCACCCGTGAGGCAAAGGTGATTATGTGCAGTTGAGTTCCCTTCAGGGTTTGGAGGCTGCTCTGAACTCTATTAGCTCTTCTCTCACTATCGTTTTCCTCAGGGTTTTGTTCCAAGGAAACCTCAGAGTATTTTGCTTCTCTTCTTTTTTCTCAAGTGAAACCTTGGTATTTATAGACTGAATTTCATGGTTTTGTGGGCTCAAATGAGAGAGACCCAAGTCCAAAATTTTTTATTATATTTTATTTATTTATTTATTTTGTAAAAAATTATTTATTTATTTTTTTTTTCATTTTTTTTTCTTCGTTTTTTTTCTTTTTCGGATCTAATTCTGATTGACATGATGAAATGCAATATGAAATGCTAAATGAATGCATGAATGAGGAGGGCAAATTTTGGGGTGTTACACTAGTTTTGTTATTAATAATCTGAAGCAAATTGAATTTAAAACTTCATCAATTGAATTATTGTGTAAACACTTCTCATGCTTTTCATAATTGGATAAATTCATACCAAGCATTTCATCATTATAATCTTTGATATTTGTGAAACGAAATGTGTTACCTTGATCAATACACATCTCTATAATTTTCATTTTCGCATCAAACCTTCCACTCCCAACTCATTTTTAAAAACACTCTGATTTTCGAAAACGACTGTTGAATTTTAATTTTGGTTTATTCACCCCCCTCTAAACCATTTTTCTATTTTCATATTCAATCCCAACATATATGGCCATCTTTAAGAATGTAAATGCATGTTGGCATTCTGAGGTATACTCAAGAAGTGCTTCTTTCTTCAACAACTTGTAGAATGTCAAAGTGTGTTGTGCCAATTTCAAGATGAACATGTTTAAGGATGCCAGTATTCCGTCCATATTCTTCATTTACTTCATGGTTTTCAGGGATGTCATCCAGACGATGGTATCACATTTATCTTGATTCACTTTTATGCCCCTCTCTGTCAGATAAAATCTCATAAACTTGTCGTCTCTGTCTTCAAATGTGCACTTTTCTAAATTTAATCTCATATTAAACTATCATACTCTTCATAATACATGGGCGATATTCTAGTTGTGTAATCCTTATTCGTTGGACTTAACGATCATATCGTCCATGTAAACCTCTAGTGTTTAGACTATTTCCTATTTGAAAACCTTAATCATCAAGCCAAAAGGCACCATGTTGTATTATTAGATGCCTTATTTGGTCATGAAGAATGTTTTCTTTTTTTTGTTTCATACATAGGTATTTGATTGTAGCCAAAATACATATTTATAAACAACAAAAACTTGTACCCAGCTGAATTATTGACCAACTTCTCAATGCTTGGGAGCAGGCCTGTGTCTTTGGGCATGCTTTATTGAGATAAGTATAACCAACACACATCCTCCTTTTCTGGGAAGCTTTTTTTTACCAACACCATATTGGATAGTCATTTGGTGTACTTTACTTCGGAGATAAAGTTAGCGTCCAACAAACTTTGGACCGTCTTTGTGGTTGCCTCGAACTTCTCAAGAGACTGTCGCCTTCTCCTTTGGGACACATATCATGCACTAATATCGATGTTCAATTGATTCCATTCTACACTAGGGTCTATGCCCGACATCTCAATGGAAGAAACAACGAAGAGATAATTGTTAGACCTTAAGCATTCAACCAATCCTTTCTTAACTTTGGCGAATAGTTCGACCCCTATCCTTACTAACCACATTGGTTTTTTGTCCAACTAGATGACTTCAAGTTCTCCATTTGGTACGGACCTTAAGAATTTCATCTCAATCCTACTCGAGGAACCTACCTTGTATCCTGTGAGGTTTATTCTTCCCGTACGTCGAGATCGACTACATTTGTTTCTTCACAACCTTCATACTTCTCTTCGCATGGATGAAGACCAATGATAAGGAGTTCTTTAGTGTTTCTTCATGTATCCATCGTGCCCTATGAAGGTTGACTTTGACTATAACTTGATTCCCAAAATCATGGTAATTTATTTTCAGGTAGGCGAGGAAGGTCACCTCGTCTAGAGTTCTTAAGAATGGTCATCCGAGAATGCCATTGTAAACGTTTTCACATGGAGTTACGAAGAAGCAGACACTTGTGATTCTCTTATTTTTCCCATTTTCCCGAGGAAAACAATAAATCTAGACATCCCCATGGACGAGTCCAAGAATTATTGAGTGCATGGAAGCTCTGGCCTTCACACGACCTCCAATCTTGACTTCTTAAGCCCAACTCTATGAAGATTCAGAGGTATACCATGTTGGAGAAACTTCCGTCATCGACGAGGATCCATGAGATAAAGTGATTAGTGATGGTAGAGGTAGTGATGAATGAAAGCATTGAGTTAGGAATTACATGTACCTTCTCATGGTTTTTGAACCCTATGATTGGTTTATCTCTCTTTCGCTTCTCGATTAATGACGTTGATTTGAGATAACCTTGCAACGGAGATTCTTCCATATCGAATAGATCTCCATCGATTACATCTACGACGAACACTGAAGGTGATCTTGAATTGAAGGGTTCTGGAGTATTTTTGGAAATGGAATCTAAAGTTACTTCCATCTTAATGTAACTATTAAAGTGGTAGAGGTTTGAATTAGAAGAGATCTAATTGAATCAAAAGAAATCTATTGCCTTGATCTATTTTTCAATTCTTGTAAATTAGAGGTGATATGATTATTTTCAATTCTTAATGCCTTGATTTATTTTTCATATTTCAGGTGCTTATGGTGTGACTATTAGCATGATTCCTTATTCTTGTTGATTAATTGATAAATTTAATTTTGATTAATTAATTACATGTTGTGAAATAGACCTTTTAGGTAACTTCTCATGAATAATTGCATGTGTCTCTTAGGTTCTCATCCATTTGAGTGATCACAAATCCCTTGATCACTTAAATTGGATTAGATCTTTTACTTGATCCCATACTTGATCATGTAGATCAATCATTCACTAATTAACTTAGAAATAATCAAAATAGATCTAAAAAGAACAAATATAAAATTGATCCAACGCCAAGTGTTTTTCCAAATCAAACTTAATTGAATGCAATGTGAGTACTTGAGCCAACTTCAATTACCTCTTCCATTTAATTCACAATTGTCACATTCACTTTAAACACTTGATCCAACGCTTAAGACTCACATGCACGAGCATACAAGCAACGTTTAACTTATAGAGTGCGATCTAAGCGTATTCATTCTACTGTAAACAAAAAAATGTTAAGTCTCTCTGCGTGAGCATACAAGCAATGTTTAACATCGTCCATTAAAAACAACAAACGCATCCGTATTTTTTACCATGAACTATGGAGCTCTAATTTTCTCATTGCATTATGAGAATACGTAGTCACGATGGCCTGAATCCTTGGTGAGCACACTAATTAATAAAGTTATTTTTTCCCTTTAGCAAGTAACCTTTAGATGGTAACACACATTCGTGCATAACGCAAAAAAAATTGTTCTAATTGAGTACAACAGATGTGAGGGGTGCTAATACCTTCCCCTTGCATAATCGACTCCTTAATCCGCTCTTGGTTGCGACAACCATCTTTTAGGGGTTTTATCGATATTTTCCCTTTCCTTCGGAATAAATAAAGTTAGGCGGTGATTCTATATTTTTTTGCGGTGTGACAACTTCTATGCCCCTCTCTATTAGATAAAATCACAGAAACTTGTTAGCTCTGACTTCAAAGGTGCATTTTTCTGGATTGAGCCTCATATTAAACTATCTTACTCTTCATAATACATGGGCGATATGCTAGTCCTATAATCCTTATTCGTTGGACTTAACGATCATGTCGTCCATGTACACCTCTAGTGTTTAGACTATTTCCTATTTGAAAACCTTAATCATCAAGCCAAAAGGCACCATTTTGTACTATTAGATGGCTTATTTGGTCAAGAAGAATTTCTTATTTTTTCTGTCTCATACATGGGTATTTGATTATAGCCGAAATACACATCCATAACCATAAACAACAAAAGCTTGTACCCAACTGAATTATCGACCAACTTGTCAATGCTTGGGAGAACGCGTGAGTCTTTATGGAATGCTCTATTGGAATCAATATAATCGACACACATTCTCCTTTTCTAGGAAGCTTTTTTTTTACCAACACCACATTGTATAGTCATTCGGTGTACTTTACTTCAAAGATAAAGTTACCGTCCAACAAACCCTAGTCCTTCTTTGTGGTTGCCTCGACCTTCTCAAGAGACTGCCGACTTCTTCTCTGGGACACATACCATGCACTAATATCGATGTTCAATTGATGACATGCTACACTAGGGTCTATGCACGACATCACGAGGAAAGAGACGTTGAAGAGATAAATGTTGGCCCTTAAGCATTCAACCAATCCTTTTATGACTTTGGCGGGTAGTTCGACCTTTATCCTTACTAACCACATTGGCTTTTCGTCCAACTAGACGACTTCAAATTCTCCATTTAGGACGGAACTTAAGAATTTCATCTCAATCCAGGTCAAGGAACCTAGCTCGTATTACTATGAGGTTTCTTCGTCCCGTACATCGAGATCGACTACATTTGTTTCTTCACAATCTCCATACTTCTATTCGTAGGGATGACGACCATATATAAGGAGTTATTTAGTGTTTCTTCATGTATCCATTGTGCCCCACGCAGGTCGAATTTGACTACAACTTGATTTCCAAAATCATGGTACTTTATTTTTAGGCAGGCGAGAGAAGTCACCTCGTTTAAAGTTCTTAAGAATGGTCATCCGAGAATGCCATTGTAAACGTTTTCACATGTAGTTACAAAGAAGCAGACGCTTGTGGTTCTCTTATTTTTCTCTTTTCCCATGGAAATTGATAAATCTACACATCCCCATGGATGATTAAAAGAATTGTTGAATGTAGGGCAGCTCTGGCCTACATACGACCTCCGATATTGCCTTCTTAAGCCAAACTCTATGAAGATTCTGAGGTATATCATGTTGGAGAAACTTTTGTCATCGACGAGGATCCATGAGATAAAGTGATTAGTGATGGTAGAAGTAGTGATCAATGGAAGCGTTGAGTTAGGAATTCCATGTACCTTCTTGTGGTTTTGGAACCCTAAGATTGGTCTATCGCTCTTTTGTTTTTCGATTAACGACATTGATTTGAGATATGGGGTATCGCAAATTTAAGGGTATGAAAATAATGTCTTCTTTTTTTGTCTCATACATGGGTATTTGATTGTAGTCGAAATACACATCCAGAAACAACAAAAGCTTGTACCCTGCTGAATTATCGACCAACTTCTCAATGTTTGGGAGCAGGCGAGAGCCTTTGGGAATGCTTTATTGAGATCAGTATAATCGACGCACATTTTACTTTTCTAGGAAGCTTTTTTTGCCAACACCACATTGTACTTTACTTCGGAGATAAAGTTAGCGTCCAACAAACTCTGGACTGTCTTTGTGGTTGCCTCGAACTTCTCAAGAGACTGTCGCCTTCTCCTCTGGGACACATATCATGCACTAATATCGATGTTCAACTGATGCCATTCTACAATAGGGTATATGCCCGACATCTCGAGGGAAGAAACATCGAAGAGATAAACGTTGGCCCTTGAGCATTCAACCAATCCTTTCTTAGCTTTCGCGGGTAGTTCGACCATATCCTTACTAACGACATTGTTTTTTCGTCAAACTAGACGACTTTGAATTCTTCATATGGGACCGACCTTAAGAATTTCATCTCAATCCTGGTCGAGGAATCTAGCTCGTATCTTGCGAGGTTTCTTCTCCCCGTACATTGAAATCAACTACATTTGTTTCTTCGCAACCTTCATATTTCTCTTCGCGGGGATGACGACCAATGATAAGGAGTTCTTTAGTGTTTCTTCATGTATCCATCGTGCCCCAAGAAGATTGACTTTGACTACAACTTGATTCCCAAAATCATGGTACTACTATTTCAAGTAGGCGAGAGAGGTCACCTCGTCTAGAGTTCTTAGGAATGGTCATCCGAGAATGCCATTATAAACATTTTCACATGGAGTTATGAAGAAGTGGACACTTGCGGTTCTCTTATTTCCCCTTTTTCCCGAGGAAATCGATAAATCTACACATCTCCATGAACGAGTAAAAGAATTGTTGAATACAGGGAAACTTTGGCCTTCATACGACCTCCGATCTTGCCTTCTTAAGCCCAACTCTGTGAAGATTATGAGGTATATCATGTTGGAGAAACTTTTGTCATCGATGAGAGAGTGATTAGTAATGGTAGAGGTAGTGATGAATGGAAGCGTTCAGTTAGAAATTGCATGTACCTTCTCGTGGTTTTGGAACCCTAAGATTAGTTTATCGCTCTTTCGCTTCTCGATTAACGACGTTGATTTGAGATAACCTTATTGTGGAGATTCTTCCATCTCAAATAGATCTCTATCGATTACATCTATGACGAACACTAAAGGTGATCTTGAATGGAAGGGTTCTGAAGTATTTTTGAAAGTGAGATCTAAAGTTAATTCCATCTTAAAGTGGTCAAGATTTGAATTAGAAGAGATCTATTTAAAAAAAAAAAATCTAATTGTAAAAATTTGTAGAAATCAAAATTCATTTTCCACAAATAACACGATTATTCCGTTTGAAAATCATAATTACTATAAATTCACTATAAATTCTTAACACGATTGTGCATATCTCTTTAATGTGATTGCAGAATAATAAACATATAAAATTATCATAATAAAGAGTCGTACGTTAATCTCCAACACCTGTCTTTAATAAAAATAGTGAACACAATAATATTTTAAAATTTGAATGAATAATTATTTAATTAAAATATTTTATTTGAAGTTATTTGTTTATAATAATTTATTAATAAATTAATTAAATTTTAAAATCAATTTCATTTAAAAGCTACTTTATCCAATCCAAAAAAAATTAAAAAGCAACCCGTCGACATAACTAGTCCATTTTACTTTGTCATTACACCGTCTTTAATTGTCGGTGAATCATATCCCTTTTTAGCGGTGGAGATTTAACAACAGCACGTCGGCACCAACATATTCACCACTAACACAACGAAGGATGGATTCACTCATTGACCACCACGCACGTGTGACTAAAACGTTATTTTTATCTTATAAATATTGCTAGATTTCTACATTACTTACAACATAGGATCATCAAGATGGAGAAACAAACTGAGAAGGAAACAAAGCCAACAACCGAAAACGAACCAGGTAAAGACAGCACTGAAGGGGTTCCATTTAATAAGGACAGTCCTTATCTGAAATACGATAACTTAGAGGATTATAAGAAACAAGGTTACGGTACACAAGGTCACCAGCAACCTACGGAAGGTCGTGGAGCTGGTTCTACAGAAGCACCAACTCTCTCTGGTGCTAATGTTTCATCTGAGGCTCAGTTCAAAGCTGCTGATGCTGTTAATCGAGAAGGAGTTCCTTAGTTTATGTTCTGTCTAGGGTTTCTTAATTTGTGTTTTAATAAGATATTGTGTTTTAAGTTTGTGAAGTTGTCTTTGTGAGGTTTTAGATTGTTGTAATTTTTATGTTTTCGTTTAGGTTCTTATTGGATCTGGGTTTATTAAGATGGATGATTTATTTTAAATTGTGAAGTCAGTGTTGTTTATATTTGATGAGTAAATCGAATCTAAATCACCATCATCCAGATTTCAACAACATAATTTCTTAAGAAAGAAGTCAAGCTAGAGAGCTCATTAAGAAAGAAGGCCATCTTTCATCTGCATTATTCTAGTTCATTCTGCAATCTCTCATATTTTTAATTAATATTTTTTTTTTATTTCAGAATTTAAAACAATTTTTTTATTTTCTTGTCCATTTCTGCCTTTTTATTGAAATCTCTCATTTTTTAATTAGCTAGATTTTGAGATCTAACATGTTTTATTTCAAAAATAGTGAATAATCAAATATAAATAAAATCATATTGCAAATTAATAACTTTATTATTATTTTTTATAAAAAGAGGGTCGAAGTTAAAAAAAAAATGTACTTCAACACAATCAATTTTTATAAATCATTAAATTAGGACTTGGACCATAGTTTGAGTGACGGATAAATTTGTTGTTTCAATCATAATTTTAATTATACTATCTTATCCAGAATTTTGAATAACTATTTTGGAATTTATATAAATACAAGATTTTATAGATTAAAATTCAAGATCTTTTATTAACTTTAATTCCCTAAAATTCTACGACTTGCGAAACCTCCGAACCTTCAAACCTTTTAGACATATAATCATTTTTACTAGCTCCATCCAATATTCGATCGAATCCAATCAGAAAGAGGAGAGATTACTTTATTTGTTTAACCTCTCAAGTCTGCTCTATCTTATTACCTTACAGTTCTGCTACCAAAAAAATATTCCGGTCTAAAAGATTTTCACATCTTGACACCATATGTATTGATATCCATCAACCTTGTTCGACCCAACAATGCAACCAAACATCTATATCGGCGTTATCTCCTACAGAGACTAATATGAAAACTGAGCAAATTTAGATCATAAATTACCGAGATCCTTCCACAAACTTGAATCATTTGCTTTAATAATCACATCCTCATAAAAAAACATTGTTCCTCATATATTTTCCATGCATAAACTTCGTAACAAAGAGATTCTTCACTACTACTAATGACCCCGCCAAACTTCAAAAGACAAGAATTATTCATAATATTAAGTTGTGTTGGGTGAGGATATGGAGTAGAGAAACGGTCTAGAGGGGATGAATAGACCCTTTTAAAATTTTTAACATATTTTTAAAATTCTTTCTAAAGATTTTCAAAATGAAATTCATAATTTGCGTTCCGGAAAACGATTTTGAAAATAGAGACGTTATGATTATCTTGGAAGGAATCACAAATGCAATTATACTACAATTCACAATTATACTTAAATTTTTCAAAGACATAACAAAAAGTAGCAAGCTACTATTGAATTGACAATTTTCAAGTTACTAAAAGATATTTTCTTTATAAAGTTAGATTTCTATAGGATTCTAACACCACGATTTGTAGATTTTAATCAACACTAAAACACCAATAGGTTTCGATTTTAACAAAACCTACATCTATGTAATTAATTGCTACCTACGGGAATTAACGATAAACTACACTAAGAAACGGTTACCTTAACATGGAATAGCCTACAAAAATTAAAATGAGAGAGAGAGAGAGAGAGAGAGAGAGAGAGAGAGAGAGAGAGAGAGAGAGAGAGAGAGAGAGAGAGAGAGAGAGAGAGAGAGAGTACACCAGGATGTATAATGGTTCGACTCTATAGTCATCGCAGAAGCCTACTCCACTCTTCAATGGTTTCCCATTGATAGTTGTTCTACCATTATGTTTTGACAAATATTACACGAGGTCATACATTCACATTATCCACAATAATGTTGAGAAAATAAATATCCTATATGGATCTTAACTTGTATACAACCTTGATGTTGAACTCTCTGCGAAATTTTTACTCGATTTTCGCTTCCTCAATCTGCTCCAAGTCTTCGTACGTGGCAATCCCCTTGATCCCACCGATTTCTTGAGAGATGAACTGTCCAAAGATTGATAAGAACTCCTACCTTACCTATAGGCTTTCACCCAACACTATCAAGGTCAGCCATAAGAGAAGTACCCGAAGGTTTAAGAAACATAAGAAAGGGGGTTTGAATTGGGTTTCTAAATCAAAACATTTTCGCTATCCAAGAAACCAAACAAAAAATATTCAACAAAGATAAAAGATATATATATTTTTATCATGATTCGCTGTTAACTAAGCTAGGTTCAGTCCACCCGCTTGAGTGATTTTTCATTCTCAATAAGGATTTAATACACTAATCAAAGACTTGGTTACAAACTCAAAGACAAACTGTCAAGACTTCTTGAGAATTCTGACTATAACCTAGTCTTAAGGTATTTAATCAAAGGTTAAGAATACAGGATTGTGTTTACAAAATGGCTTCTGAATAAGCCTAAAAACAAATGATAATCAGATTTTACACTTAAGAATATATAAAATGAAATGCTAAGTGTTTCTCTCTATGTTTTGTTGATGTTCATTTTCTTTATTGAAATTTCTTTGTCATGAAGTTCGTTCAAGTTCTTCGTAAAAAAAACTCCCCTCTCACAATTCCAATGTCATGTTTTTATAGATGAAAAATAAGACCGTTGGAGGATAAAATTGAAAACTTCTTCAAATCCACCACATCTATAATAGTAGGTAGGTTCAGCTATAAATTGTGGGTAGTGGAAAGACAATATTTTATAGTCGTTTGTAGTACATTCCTTTTGATTTCGTAACTTAACTTGTACTATACACTTAGAATATTCATTCTTTCTTTTTTTCTAAAACATTGGCTTCATATATGAGATATTTAAAGCTTGTCTAGAGTTCAGAGCCTTGAGAATAAACTTCAGAGTCTAGTGAATATAAGACTTGAATGAATCAGAGTGCATCTGAGTTGTCTACTTTAGAAGTGTTGGCTAGTGAATCCATAGTTGACAATACTATTAGAACTTCTTCATATTATAACTTTAGTTCGAAAACTGATAATGTCCAGAGTCTCTCTTTATCTAGAGTCCAGAGTCTAGTTTGATCAACTTTGTTTAACGTCTTGCTTGTTCATACTTTGCTCTATTCAGGATATGACTTGTTCAAAGTCTTATAAACTCAGCTTATGACTTGATCAAATTATGCTTTATTTAGCTTCTAGCATGTTCAGAGTATGCTTGATTTAACTTTTGACTTGTCAGATTCTTCACACTCAACAAACTATTAGAGTAAAAAATTGTACTTTAAACTTTGTTATCATCAAAACTCAAGAATAATAGATGTATAATCAAACTTTTCCTAACAATCTCCCCCTTTTTGGATGACAAATATTATAATTTTGATGAACAATTTTGACTAAACAAAATAAATAATCAACTAAAAATTTCAGTGATAGGTTTATAAGCTCACCCTGAATTTTAGACTTCAAAATTTTCTTATCTTAGGTTCAGATAGTGAGCTTTGCAAGCTCCTACTTAGATTAAGACTTAAAATAAATTTCAATATCAAATCAGCACAACTAGTCATATAATAAATCCAATAAATATACATGTTTGGGACTTATATCTTGGAATAAACATGAATCAAAATAATTTCTTTATTACCTTTGTCATCAATAAAAAAGAATAAAAATAGATTTTTGAAAGTGATTTTACAACATAATCAGTCTAGCAAAAATATTTGGATGAAGATGGTAAACTGGCTAGAATGGTTGATAACATCTCTTTAATTCTCGAGTCCTCCAATCTTGTTCTGACACTGGAGCATTTGAGAGAATCAATCAAACTTGGGGAGATGAGCTTTGAAGAATAAGAAACTTTTTCTCTCCCTTGTTGATTGGAGCATATTAAGTAAAACTGATTTTGATTTATCCTAAACACTCTATTTAAGAGAGGTTTCGTTACAAGCAAGACCACAATCCTTTCTTTTCCATATCTTCTCCATATCTAAGTAAACATGAGAAATTCATCAGAGAACTCCAAGAAGGGCTCCTCTAAAGAATTCATCAAGGTCATTTGGAAGCTCAAGGATGCTGAGGGGGAGAAGCTCAAAGATGATAGGTTCAACTCTTCTGATGGTTCAAGAACACAAACTGGTACATCTACCAGAGCAAATATGTTAGGAAGAACTTAAGTGTCAAGGATGAAGAACCTCAAGAAGAAAAACCCAGCTGAAAATAGTGGATTTGACACTGATGAAGATTATAGGTCCTTCATCGGGTTAGGTGGTTAGACAGTCGACTAAATTTGAGAGTTGTATCCTTGTAGTTATTCTGTTTGCTTGTAATCAATTCTGGATCTGTAATGTTTCTTGAGAAATAATAACGGATCCTTTTTGCATTACTTTTGTTTATGATTCTCTTTCCACTAACATCTTCTAAGTGAGCCACTAGTGTCGATAAAGAGGTTTTAGAGAAGTTTTCAACAATTCCAACTGAGTTTTATTGAGCAGCCTTTGAATTTGTAGGTTTTTAGGGTTGAAAATATTCCAGTGTGAGTTGTGAGAGTTGCATTGTGTGTGAAAATAGTGATACAGTGAGTTTTGAAAATTGTTTTAAACACACAAACATTTTAAAAGACAAGTAATGGTGACCTGGGGGCGCCAAAACATAATTTTTGTTTTACCCAAAAAAAATAATTCCCAAGGTTTATACAAGTGGTTTACTGCTGTAAGGGTTAGTTAGATACATGTCAACATAGTCCTTAGACACAATGAACATGTGTGAATTAAAACATTAATATCATTCAGAGTCTAGATGACAGAAATTCCTATAGGGATTCTGACTTGGATGATCTGACTTACCCATTTACTTACCTAACCCTTCTCGAAAATGCAAATTTGGTGTTTCTGAGTTTTGAAGAGGTTCATCAAAGGATGTTGGTTCTATGATAGACATTAATCCCATAATTTTCTCTTCATTTCATCTGAATCATGATATGGTTATGGCAGGTTCTGTCTTTTCACCCATAATCAGATCTTCAAAATGAGATAGTCTTTGCTTGAACTTCCTCAGAGGTTTGATGTGTCAACACTTCTTGTTCTGATAGTTTACTTTCTTGTTGAGTACTTCTAAAAGCTATATCCTTAGAGTCAGAATAGATAATCTTTATATCTACAAATATTTCAACTAGATTTGACATTTCAGAGTCAAGATTATCATCAATCTCAACATGAATTGATTCCTCAAGAAATATTAGTTTCGGTGTTGTATACTCTGTAGCCTTTTGAAATTTCATAGTATTCTAACATGATACTTTTTGAGCTTTAGAATAAAACTTGTAAGTGTTAAGCATAAAACAAATATGTCTGAAGTAGAGGGAAGAGAATCATTACCAATAGTCCTTATACAAGTTATCTTACCCTTCTGATCTTCTCCAAACCTACAGAGCCTTTGGGTTTAATTTTTAGATCTTAGAACATATGCCTTATTCTCTCCATGTGTTAAGAGCATCCACAGTCCATGTGTAGGAAAATTGTGATCCAAAACACAGTGGAAATTAAAATTTTCTTTTAGTGATCCTTACAAATAGGCGTGATCAGTGATAGAAACCGTTACCTCTTGTGGTGATAGAAACCTTTGATGCAGATCTAAGGAGTGATCACGAGCCTTGAATGGTGATAACACCTCTACTCAGTCCACATGAACGGATTTCTTCAGTCTCAGTGCTAGCTGTTACGAATGAAGGCTTTGAGTGAGTGAGTGAGAGAGAGAGAGAGAGACAAAATTTCATCAAAGTAAAATTCTTCTGCACAAGGGTTCTATTTATAAAACCACTTGTATGGGATGCAAGCTAAAAATCCCACTTAAGTGTATGTGCCCCATATTTATGGTATACCGAAAATCACTTAAGCGTGTGGTACCTTACCATATTTCGTATTCTACTTAAGTGCGTCATACCTCACGATGCTCTATAATTCACTTAAGTGTACTGTACCTTACAGTGTTCCTTATTTACTCTATCTCTCATAAATCTGTCCTTTTGTGTGTGACCCTATAGGTTTTCGTAACATTGGAAATTATATTAAATAACGTATTTAGCATAATAAACAGTGAGCAATATCTAGCAACACATCATTGCTACCCAAGACAAGAAAATATAATGTAATATGACAAATCCTTTTTGTGATAAGACTTGTGTATACAATTACCCTTTTTGCCCTGATGTCTATATGCAACATAAGGCATAAACCGTGTCATTCTTATCCAGTTCAATATTGGGCCCTTAGACATTTCTCCTGGTACGCAGGATGGGAATATTACATTTGGGTCACTCATGTCCCTCAGCATGATTCATGAAGTACCCGTCAACTGTCTTTATGGTCATCCACTTACGAACAATGTTTGATCAGCAATAAAGCACTCGAATCTACATCTAGGGTCCATAGTGATTTTAGGTTGAAGGGTGGTATACACCACTATCACCATGAGAATAACTTATGATAGTTTGCATAACATTCTATGTAGTATTCTCATAGTGGGTCAATCCAGTATAAATACTACTCCTAATATTCATCCCTATGTTTAAGACTTGATAACTCCTTATCCATGATCCATGCGATGTGATCAACAAACTATATACATAATAATCTTAATGCTTTAATGTTATCCCACTTCACAACAAATCTCGACTATATATACTTTAAGAATAATAGCCTTACGTTTAATGAGATCTCATGATTAAGTCACACTTGATACCTTAAACGGACTAGTTATTCTAGGGACTTTATTAAACAAACATAATAAAGAAAATGCCTTTTATTCTTAATAAATAATTCGATCCAAGTACCAAAAGTATTGACCTCTAGGGATTACACCAATAATCTCCCACTAGCACTAGAGCTAATCAGGCATACCCCTAATACCCATAGATCTAGTATGACCATCATGCTTCTACTGTGCAAGAGGTTTGTCAGTGGGTTAGCAATATTGTCAAGTGTAGGTACTCTGCATATTTTCACATCTCCTCTATCTATTATCTCTCGAATGAGGTAATAACACCTAAGTATGTGTTTGGATCGTTGGTGAGATCTAAGCTCCTTAGCTTGTGCGATAGCACCATTGTTATCACAATAGAGATCAATGGGATCCACAATGCTAGGAACTATGTCAAGTTCACTAATGAACTTTTTGATCCAAAAAGCTTCCTTTGCTGCACTTGAGGCAGCAATATACTCAACCTCGGGTGTAGAATCAGTAACTGTATCTTGCTTTGAACTTTTCCAGCTCACAGCGCCACCGTTTAAGAAGAACACATAACCAGATTGTGATCTAAAGTCATCCTTATCTATTTAGAAGCTAGCATCAGTGTATCAAATTACATAAAGCTCTTCCTGGCCTCCATATATCAAGAATGAGTCCTTAGTCCTTCTAAAATACTTAAGGATATTCTTGACAACTATCTAATGAACATCATCGTGATCAGATTGGTACCTACTCATTGCACTTAAAGCATACAAGACATCTGGTCGAGTACATAACATGATATACATGATAGATCCTTTGTAGATGCATATGGAATTTTATTCATGTGATCCATTTCATCCTTAGTTGAGGGGGATTGTGTTTTTGATAGACACATGCCATGTTGCATAGGTATGAATCCTTTCTTGGAATCATGCATATTAAAGCGTATAAGCAGTTTGTCTATGTATGTACTCTGACTTAGGCCAAACAGTTTTTGTAATCTATCTCTATAGGTCCTAATTCCTAATATATAGGCTGTTTCACCTAGGTCATTCATAGAAAAGCATTTCCCCAACCAAGTCTTTACTTGTTGCAGGGTAGGAACATCGTTTCCAATGAGTAATATGTCATCTACATATAATACTAAGAAGATGATCATGCTCCCACTAACCTTCTTGTAGACACAAGGCTCATCTTCTTTCTTGATGAATCCATATTATTTTACTATTTCATCAAAACGAAGATTCCAACTTCTAGAAGCTTGCTTCAATCCATATATTGATCTCTGTAACTTGCATATCTTTTGGGCTTCTTCTGCTATGTAAAATCCTTTAGGATGTGTCATGTACACATCCTCAAGAAGATTCCTATTAAGGAAAGCAGTTTTGACATGCATCTGCCATATTTTATAATCATGATATGCATCGATAGCAAGTAAAATCTAAATAGATTTAAGCACTGCAACTGGTGAAAAGGTTTCATCATAGTCAACCCAATGAATTTATTTATATCCTTTTGCAACCAGTATTGCCGTAAAGGTATGTACCTTACCATTCATGGCAGATTTCTTTTTAAAGACCCACTTGCATACTATAGGGTTAACTCCTACAGGAGGCTCTGCCAAGGTCCAAACTTGGTTTATGTACATGGAATCCATTTCAGATTTCATGGCTTCTAGCCACTTCTCAGACTCAGGACCAGTTATGGCATCTTGGTAGGTCACAGGCTCATCTTGATCCATGAGTAATACATCACCTTGATCAGTTATGAGATATCCATATCTCTCAGGTAGGTGACATATCCTACTTGACCTATGTTGGTCTTGTTCTACTTGAGGAGGTTTCTCTTCCATAACTACTTGTGTTTCCTGCTCTAATTCCTCCATAGGTGTATCAATGCTTTGTGATTCTTGAATTTCTTCAAGCTCTACTTTCGTCCCACTGATTCCTTTGGAAATAAAATCCATTTCTAGGAAAACTCCAGTTCGAGCGACAAACACTTTGCCCTTAGAAGAATTGTAGAAGTAATACCCTCTTGTTTCTTTAGGATACCCCACAAATAAGTATTTGTTATATTTTTGGCTCAAGCATAGTTGAAATTTGTCGTTTCACATAAACTTCGCAACCCCAAATCTTCATGTAATACATATGTGGTTTCTTACCGCTCCATATCTCGTATGGTGTCTTCTTAACCTTTTTGGATGGAACATGGTTAGGTGTGTAAGTTGTTGTCAATAGTTCATGTCCCCAAAAGGAGTTTAGAAGATCTACATGACTCATCATGGATTGGACCATGTCTAACAAGATTCGATTTCTTCTATCAGATACACCGTTCCATTGGGGTGTTCCAGGAGGAGTAATTTGGGATAGAATCCCACACTCTTTCAGATGTTCATCAAACTCTAGGCTTAAATATTCACTATCTCGATCTGATTGAAGAGTTTTAATATTCTTACCTAGTTGGTTTTGTACTTCATTCTTGAATTCCTTGAACTTTTCAAAGGACTCTGATTTGTGTTTCATTAAATACACATAATCATATCTACTAAAATCACCAGTAAATGTGATGAAGTACTGAAAACCTCTTCTGGCTTGTAAGTTCAGTGGTCCTCATACATCAATATGTGTGAGGCAAAAGATCATTAGCTCTTTCACCTTTTCCTGTGAATGGAGACTTTGTCATCTTTCCAATTAAACAAGATATGCATGTCTCATATGATTCATAATTAAAAGAGTCCAATAGTCCATCTTTATGGAGTTTGGAAATGCGTTTCTCATTTATGTAGCCTAATCGATAATGCCAAAGGTAAGTTGGATTTGACTCATTAGGTTTCATCCTTTTAGTATTAATGTTATAAATAGGCATTTCAAGATCAAGGATATATAGTCCATTTTTCATTTGCGCAGCAGCATAGAATATATCATTCAAATAAATGGAGCAACAATTGTTCTTTATTATGAATGAAAAACCAAACTTGTCCAAACAAAAAACGAAAATAATATTCCTGCTAATTGCAGCTACATAATAATAATTCTCTAACTGAATTATTAAACCACTAGGTAAAGTCAATACATAAGTTCCTACGGCTAAAGCAACAACCTTTGCTCCATTGTCAACTCGTAGGTCAACTTCACCTTTTGCCAAATCTCTACTCTTTTTTAGCGCCTACACATTGGTACAAATGTGAGAACCGCATCCAGTATCTAATACCAATGATGGAGAAGTAGATAAATTAATTTCAATAACAAAAATACTTGAAATTGAAGTCTTTACTCCATTCTTCATATCATCCAAGTACTTTGGGCAGGTTCTCTTCCAGTGTCCAGTCTTACCACAATGGAAGCAAGTTCCATCCTTTGTTATGCCTCCACAAGGCTTAAAAACATGAGAAGTGTGTTTGGGTTTGGCAACTTCCTTGCCTTTCCCTTACCACTCTGCTTGGTGGGCCTTTTATTCTATTTCTTTCCATTTTTGATCATCAAAATGGACTTCCCTTTTGACTTCAGATTCTTCTCAGCAATTCTTAACATGCCTAGCAGTTCAGGAAGAGTTTTGTCCATATCATTCATGTTGAATTTAAGGACAAATTAACTGAAGCTCTCTAGCAAAAATTGCAAAATCAAACCAGTCGCAAGTTCCTTTCCGAGGGGAAAACCCAACCTCTCAAGGTTCTCCACATACCTAATCATATTGAGCACATGGGGACCTACAAGGGCTCCCTCAGCTAAATTTCTTTGAAAAAGGGCTTTTGAAACTTCAAACCTTTCATGCCTTGCCTACTCTTGATAGAGCATCTTCAGGTGTCCGATCATATTGAACACTGGCATGTTTTCATGTTACTTTTGCAACTTTGAGTTCATGGTAGCTAGCATGAGGCAAGCAACTTCATTGGCATCATCGACATGCTTCTTATAAGCATCTCTTTCTGCCTTAGATGCAGAATTAGGAGGTTCCTCTTCAGGAACAGGTTCCTCTAAGACATACAAATTTTTATCATGCTTGAGGACAATCCTCATATTTCGGTGTCAATCCAGAAAATTTGTCCCATACAATTTTTCCTTATCAAGGATTGATCGCAAAATGTTGTTAGAGGTGTTTGTTGTTATGGTAATCTACATGAAAAATATGAAAATATAAGTATCATTAAAATAACATATTCAATTAGACCTTTAATTAAATATGCTCTCACTATTTTACTCAAAACAAATGACCCTCACCATTTGATCCGGAAAATACCCTTAGAAGATTTTCTTGTGGGTCGAGATCCATATTTCACTTTGTTTTAAGTCCGTGTAGACAGATTACACAAAACTAGGTTATTTAGGTAAGAACACCTTCCAATTGTATCTAATACAACTCTAGAATTTTTTAGTTGGATGAATAACTCCTTATTCAAATCCATCATATGGATCATTTCCAACTCTTTCTTCTAAACGTATATAATCTTATTATAATTTGTTTAGTTAAGTTTGACACATTTTTTTAGCAATTGGATATTACAATTATCCTGTTGCACCTTACTAATATAGAACATGCACCCCACGTAGGTGAAACCTACATTATTCGATACTAGTCTTGATGAGTGCTAAAACTTGGAAAGCATAAACTTAATATTTAATTTGAGAGAATTTGCAATGATTTTGATCTTATCGGCTTATTTATCATATAAATCGTCTATCACATGCATCAACATACATTCACATGCATCAACATACATTCACATGCATCAACATGCATACAAAATGAAATAGTTATGGCCCCTAGCGCAATTGTTCTCCCAAGCCAATGAGAGAACCTAAGCTAACCTAATAACGATCTAAGCTTCTCCAAGAAAGATCTTCAAGGTTGTCCTTCTTTGATATTGTATTCTTCTCTTTCTTCATAATATTACATTACATAAAAGAAACTCGTTTTACATACGAGGGAGTGAGATGACAAAAGAAGTTACATTAAGAGATCAAAAGAGAGACACAACACGTATGTCGTATTTTAAAATCCCAAAAATAAAATAAAGGAAAACTAAGGCCATAACTAATCACCACAAGACAATAATAATAAACACATTATTATTATTAATTTAAATTCTGTTAATTAAATAACCCAAATTAAATTTCGATGATTGATCACACTACGCAGAGTTAGCTGGGGGTTCCCCAGGACGCGGGTCAAGGGGGTAGCGCCTCCTGCGGGGTTGTGAGGGACAGCGCCCCGACGCAAAATTTTAATGAATAATTCATTTGAAATCGACGTCTTTTTTCGCATCAACACTTGATACTTTAAAGCATAACTCTTGTGCAGCCATAACCCTAATCGCATAACTCTTTGACAGCACAACCCTTGTACCGTCATGAACCCTAATACAACAATTTCATACCATCAAACACACCTCAATTGATAATTCAGTATGATTGATCAACACGTCATTGCTTCTCCATTCTAATGTTGGATTCCGAAGCAAATGACCATTGATCGCTAAAAGGAATAATAATCATTAAGTGTTTGAATGAACGAAATAGAAACAATATATCATATATACCATATTTTGAATCCGAATTACTTATATCATATATATATATATATATATATATATATATATATATATATATATATATATATATATATATATATAAATTGATCAATCTCATTTGTGTAACCTATGGACGATCGATGTATTGCCGATTCACCATACTAACGTCGGATTCCGAAGCATAGTCAATATCAATCATCTAAATCGTTTACACATGGTGCAAAATTTAATTACTCGTTTATTATTTAATTCATTATGTATTTTAATCGTATTAATACAAAACATACAGAAAATAAACAGCTATCAGTTGCATGGTTTCTTAAGTGGCTCTAATACCACTGAAGGAAAATTGCGATCCAAAATACAGCGGGAATTAAAATTTTCCTTTAGTGATCCTTATGAATGGGCATGATCAATGATAGGAACTGTTACCTCTTGTGGCGATAGAAACCTTTGATGTAGATCTAAGGAGTGATGACGAGCGTTGAATGGTGACAACACCTCTACTCAGTCCACATGAACAGATTCCTTCAGTCTTAGTGCTAGCTGCTACAAATGAAGGGTTTGAGAGAGAGAGAGAGAGAGAGAGAGAGAGAGAGAGAGAGAGAGAGAGAGAGAGAGAGAGAGAGAGAGAGAGAGAGAGAGACTGAAATGAAATTTCATCAAAGTAAAATGATTCTGCATAAGGGTTCTATTTATAGAACCATTTGTGTTGGTTGCAAGCTAAAAGACCCACTTAAGTGTATGTGCCCCATATCTTATGGTATACCGAAAATCACTTAAGCGCGTGGTACCTTACCACATTTCGTATTCTACTTAAGTGCACTATATCTTACGATGTTCTACAATTCACTTAAGTGCACCGTACCTTACGGTATTCCTTATTTACTATATCGCTCATCAATTTGTCCTTTTATGTGTGACCCTGTAGGTTTTTGAGACATTGACAATTATATTAAATCATGTATTTAACATAATAAATAGTGAGCGATATCTAGTAACACATCACTGCTAACCAAGACACGAAAATGTCATGTGATCTGACAAATCCTTGTTGTGATAATACTTGTGTCTATAATTACCCTTTTTCCCCTTATATCTATATTGAACACAAGGATTAGACCGTGTCATCCTTGTCCAATTCAATATTGGGCCCTTATATATTTATCCCGTTATGCGGGATGGGAAAATTCCATCTAGGTCATTCATGTCCATCAGCATGCTTCGCGGAGTACCCATCAATTGTCTTTATGGTCATCCAGTTACAGACAACGTTTGATCAACAATAAAGAACTCGACTCTACATCTAGGGTCCATAGTGGTTTCAAGTCGAAGGGTGGTATACACCACTATCACCATGTGAATAACTCATGACACTTTGCATAACATTCTATGTAGTTTCTCATAGTGGGTCAATCTAGTATAAATATTACTCCTAATATTCATACCTATGTTTAAGACTTGATAACTCCTTATCCATGATCCATGAGATATGATGATCAGTCTATATACATAATAGTCTTAATGCTTTAATGTTATCGCACTTCACAATAAAGCTCGAATACATATACTTTAAGAATGATATCCTTATGTTTAATGAGATCTCATGATTAAGTCAAACTTGATACATTAAACGAACTAGCTATTCTAGGGACTTTATTAAACAAGCATAATAAAGAAAAATCCTTTTATTATTAATAAATAATTTGATACAAGTACCAAAAGTATTGGCCTCTAGGGCTTACACCAACACCATGTACCAGGATTGGTATCTTAATTTTGTTGCTTAACATATCTTCTACATATATTATTTTATCTTTTGATACCCATATCTTTTTGGGTCCTTTGTGGCTAGTTCTCCTAGAGGATTTATCCACCCAGGGTTTATGTACAGAATATATATTATGTCTGTGACCATAGGTTGAATGTGAATACAGAGTCTTTGGATTTTTCACAATCTCTTTGGGTTTAGGCTTGAATATGGATTTTTTTGGTTTATCATAACCAACGCCTCTTTTCCCGTTACCACTAACCTCTATCTATGTTCTTAGCTAGAAATTTTTTAAAAGAAGCTTCATATCTTATTTAAGCATATTCAGGGTCCATAGGATCTTCTAAAAGAATATTTTTTTCAAGGTCATCGATATTATTTTCTAGAGAAAAGTTTTCTTTTTCCGGACTAATGATTATTCTTTTAAAATAGTATTTTCTTTCAGCATTTCACTATGGGCTTCAAAATTGACTACATGAATCTTTTTCAGATTATTATATCTTTCTTGAAGCTCCTAACTCTTTTCAAGAATCTCAACAAGAGATATTTCTAATTCATAACAAGTTAAGTGAGATAATACCTTGACATAGTTTGAATCATATTCTGATTTTGAGGTGCTGGCCTTAAGTGCCATATTAGCTTGTTCTTCTTCAGAGTCATCTTCAGAGGACTTAGAGCCATCCCATGTTGCCTTCAGAACTTTCTTTTATCTTTGCTTCTAGAGTTGGTTAACTCTTTTGAAGAGTAGAGATAACTTATCCACTTCTTCAAACTCTTTTTCTTCAGCTTAAGGAGCTTTAGACTTCAGAGCCACAAACTTGACTTTCCTTTGAGGCTCATCCTCTTCTAGCTCTATTTCGTGACTCCTTAAGAAGCTTACAAGCTATTCCAGAGTTGTACTGTTCAGATCTTTTGACACCTTGAATGTTGTCACCATTGGCCTCAATTTCTTGGGTAGGCTTATAATGATTTTCTTTACGAGATATACAATAGTGTAGCCATTGTTTAAAACTTTGAAACCAGCTACAAGAGTTTGAAATCTTGAGAGCATCTCCTCAATAATTTCATCCTCTTCCATCTTGAAGGCTTCATACTTCTGGATTAAGTACAAAGCCTTAGTTTCCTTTAATTTCTCATTTCCTTCATGAGTCATTCTTAAAGAATCAATTATAGACTTAACAAAGTCTCTATTTGTAATCTTCTCATACTCTGAACAGGAAATATCATACAACAAAATAGTTTTGGATCTATGATGATACTTATGATCCTTCTTTTATTATTCATTCATCTGGTTTCTTTTAAGCCTTACACCATTTGCATCCACAGGATGTATGTAGCCATCTATAACCATATCCCATAGATATGCATCATAGCCAAGAAAGAAACTTTCTATTCTGTCTTTCCACTAATCAAATTTATCTCCTTCAAAAATTGGAGGTTTGGCCAAATAATAATCTTTATCATTGTTTGCATGTGCCATTTTATGTTTCAAAATATGGATATTTATCTGACACGGTTAAGTGTTTGACACAAAGTAGTCAATACCAGAACCGAAGATCTGATGCCAATTGAAGGTTCAAGAAACATAAGTAAGCGCAATTTGATTTGGGTTTCTAAATAAAAAAAAATCTCTATCCAAAAACCCAAACAACAAATATTCAAAAAAGATAAAATACACATATATTTTTATCTTGGTTCATTGTTAACTAAGCCACATCTAGTCCACCCGCCTGAGTGATTTTGCCTTTTCAATAAGGACTTAATATACTAGTTAAGGACTTGATTACGAACTAAAAGACAACCTATCTAAATCTTCTTGAGAATCCTGACTATAACTCAGTCTCTCACGGTATTTAACTAAATGTTAAGAATACAAAGTTGTGTTTACAAAGTTGCTTCTAAATAAGAAGATACACAAATGATAATCAAATTTTACACTTAAGAATATTTGAAATGAAGTGCTAAGTTTTTCTCTCTATTTTGTCTTGATGTTGACTTTCTTTATTGAAACTTATTCATCATGAAGTTTGTTCAAGTTCTTCATAAAAAAAACTCTCCTTTAACAATTCCATTGTCGTCTTTCATAGATGAAAAATAAGACCGTTGGAGGATAGAATTGGAAACTTCTTCAAACCCACCACAATTGTAATAGTAGGTAGGTTCAGCCGTAAATTGTGGGTGGTGGAAAGAAAATATTTTATATTCGTTTGTAATATAGTCCTTTTGATTTCGCAGCTTAACTTGTGTTGTACACTTAGAATATTCATTCATTCTTTTTATCTAACACATTGGCTTTGTATATGAGAAATTTGAAGTTTGTCCAGAGTTTAGAGCCTTGGGAATTGACTTCAGATTCTAGTAAATATGAGGCTTGAATGAATCAGAGTGCATCTGAGTTGTCTACTTTAGAAGTGTTGCCTGGTGAATCCATAGTTGACTATAATATCAGAACTTCTTCATATTATCACTTTGGTTCAGAACATGATGATGTTCAGAGTATCTCTTTGTCTAGAGTCTAGAGTCTAGTTTGATCATCTTTATTCAACGTCTGGCTTGTATAGACTTTACTCTATTCAAGATCTGGCTTGTTGGGATTCTTCTTTACTTAGCTTCTGACTTGATCAAATTTTTCATTACTTAGATTTTAGCTTGTTCAGAGTCTGCTTGATTCAGCATTTGGCTTGTCAGATTCTACATAATTAACAAATTGTTAAAGTACAAAATTATTCTTGAAACTGTTAGAGTACGTCCTTCTTTTCACTGGAATTTGTCACCACTAGTCACAAAACCACAAACTTGCAAGCCTCATAAAAATCTCTACAATCTTCAAATAAACATTAGTTCCAAGATAAGTCTTCCTCAATAATCACAAATATTTTCAATCAAGATTTGAATCCATTAAATAATGAACAAAACCTAAGGTTGAAGATGAAAGAATCTTTTTCTAGTGTTTTGAGTTTTCAAAGATGGAAGTTGTTATCACGTAGTTACATACGTTATTATGAAAGACATGAGATGACAAGATATATAGAGGTGCTGGAGATTAAGAACAAATATAGACTAAATTTTTTTGTTTGATTCGAGTCAAGAACATTTGTTGATTTGAGTTAAGTGAACAAGTAGAGTGAAACAAGATCAACATAAAATAAGTGACCCATTTTCCTGTGATTCGAGTCAAGTTATAAATGTGATTTGAGTCATGAAAGGTCGTGATTAGAGTCATGTAGAAACTATGATTCAAATCAAATTTGACAGTGGCCAATAGGAAATTGTGAGAAACTATGTGATTCGAGTCATTTGTAAGTGGTGATTCAAATCAAACTGGGAAGAGACTAACAAGAATTATCTGATTCAAGTCAGGTGCAAATTGTGATTCAAGTCACATTGTTGCATGATTCAAATAAGTTAAAGTTATGATTCGAGTCACAAACATGAAACTTTCCTATTTTCCTGTGTTTGATTTGATTCAAATCATAGTTTGTGAGTGATTCGAGTCACACGCATGAAATCTTAATTTTTCATGTTTTTCAAAATCTTTTGAGATTCCACTTCCCGCATAACTTGAACCAATATCAAATATGTATCTTGTTCTATTAACTCAACCAATTGACTTAAAACATAATGATTATACTGAAATGAAAATACTTGAATTATACATGCTAAAACAAACGACTTCAAAGCTTAATCCGAAGATTTAAAATTGAAGAGGGGACTCAATGAACCATAATAACGAAAGGCAAACTTAAGAGATAAGCAACAAAATCGTATTGGGGTTCTCCCCTTAATGTATTAGAGAGATACAACTTCAGCCTCCCCATTTTTTATGCTTTGCAAGCTTTCACTTGGAATTAACTCTACTTTGAGCCAAAGAAAACAAATTCTTATTCTTCCCATGAAACACTGCACATACATAACAACATAAAACACATAAAATAAATCTAGACTCAAATTATAACTTCTCCCTCTTTGACAAGATAAAAAAGAGATAGATGGTAGCGAGTCTAAACATCAAATAACCAGCAACAAAAAATAAAATTTCAGATGAACACATGAGCTAAATAGCTAAGATGAATATACAACATTAGAGATCTGATACACAACACAAAAATATACATGCTACATGCAACAAATGCGTAAATAGACATGCAATAACATATCAACAAAAATTAAGTGATCAAAGCTACTATGAATGGAATATTAAAAAATGCATGAACAAGTATATGAATGCTAATGCACATATTTTAACAACACACATCTAAAAATACTTTAAATGCAAAGATGAAAAATCATTAGCATGCTAGAGATGAATGAGTGAAATAAAGAATGTAATAAGAAAACCAATGAATATATGCATAACAAATATACACATAATGATATAAAAACATACCAATGTAGTTGGTGAACCTATTATTTGCTACAAGAGAGTGTTAGTGAATAAAAAAATACAAATAGAAAAATAAAATAAATAGAAATCCCAATCTATTTAAAGCACGAGGAATCCTAATTCCCTACAAATCTTATGAAAAGGTTCCAATGATATTAACTTTGTAAAAATGTCAGCAAGCTGATTTTTCATCAATATATTAAAAAACAATGTTCCCCTTTTCAACATGATCTCTAAGAAAATGGTGTCAGATTTCTATATGTTTAATTCGTGAGTGGAGTACCAGATTCTGGGTGAGGCTTACCGCGCTAGTGTTATTGCACTTGATTGGATGCAACTTAGTTTTAATTTGTAATCTAATAATTATTGCTTTAGCCATAAGACTTGTGCACAACAACTACCAACAACTACATATTCAACCTCATGTTTTAATCAGATAGTTCCTTTATAAAAACTGCTTCCAATTAATCAGATAGTTCCTTAATTAATTAGCTAGGCATTTGAAACATTTTAGGCGGGTTTTATAAAATCAAGAGAGACTTATCAAAGGTTTTAGTGTGTATGCGACTTGCCTTAGTAACTTGGGAGTTACTCTCCTAATTTTACAAGACTCTGGTCACTTACACAGACACGACCAAACGAGCTTCCATGCTTCCTCTCTTTCACAACTATGAAGCTTACAGTTCCTTTGCCAGATACACCAATTAGTGACTTGGCTTTGAAAAAGTCACGCATTTTGATTTTTCTCATAAATAGTCAATTGCTTGTCTTGAAAGAGTGAAGTGTTTTTTTTTGGCTTGGAGAAAAGGAACGTATTATCCAACGCCTTTATCACCTCAAGTTATAATATCTTATCTTTTCCTTATCCTAGACATTAGCAATGAGCTATTGAGCATGATTCATTTTCTATATGAAACAATCTCTCATCTATTTTTTTTGTGTTCTTATAAGGGCAGATACACAAGATGTTTTAGGCATGCCCTTCTTATTCATTATCTATTACTCGTTAGTGATTTAGCTAGGGGCTACACCATTCTTTGAGCCTTGAGTTACTCTTTATCTTTGATTATAATCTCTATAGATGCTAGCCCTTCCTTCATGTTACTTTGGCTAACCTCATATATACTTTTGGCACACACTTCCTTTATTATGGGTAAAGTTAAATGTTTATCCTTTTTAATTGGTTCAATGCCTTTCCCGATATCTCTAGTTGATTTAGGACTATGCATAATAACTTATTGTTTCACTAGGTTTTAAGTGATTTGTTCCACCTTACGTGGATTGCCAATCTTATAGACCAAATTCATTTGTTTCCCTCACTGCATTGTGTAATGAATCTCCCTATATTTTTAATTTTTGAATTTCTATCTTCCCCCCTACGGAAAAAAAATGTGGCAAACTTAGGAGTCTTGTAACCTCTTGAAAGAGGTACAAATATTTTTACCTCCTTAGGGTAAGGCTTATACTTGGATCCCAAAATAACTCTTGATTATATCAACTATGTTGTTTAGATCTATTTATTTTTGTCCATGAGGTCTAGCCTCAGTTGTAAATTCCTGGTACCACACATTGACAGAGGGGTTTTGGAAACCATGTTGAAACCAAACTTTAGATGACAGGTTTCCCCAATGGTTTCTCGTGGTTCACTTCTAGAGTGTTTTTCCTAGGAGTTCCAAATACATATGGTGTGTTACTTTATTAAGGTGGATTTTTAATCCTTTTTAGTTCATCAATATAACAATCAGTTGTTCGAGGTATAGTCAAAACCATCAAGGGGATATAAATGTTGGGTGTTTGCGCATGGTTTCTAAATTATATAATCTTTAACTAGGCTTTGAATTATTGATGGTGGGGCAAAGATGTTTTCTCCATTGTAAGACATGTTGTTTACTTATGCAACACTCCCATAAAGAGATGCTTGTGCCATACTAATTTGTCTTATAACCTTAGGTGGCATCTTTTCCATATGTACTTATTCAAGTTGGACGTTATCCTAATTACACATATCATTCTCCATTAGGGTTCCCAAATGTTAGTCATGTAAAACTACTAGACTGGGAATAATTAAGGGTAAAAGAACTAGTTATATAAGACTCAATTGGACCAGGGCAGACCCTACTACCGTGTTGGCTAACATACTTTAGCATAACTATCATTTGAATTGGCTCGTTCAGTCTCTAAATCTATGGCATGATTTAAATCGTCGTGAACCATATGTATTACAATATCATCAATATGTTGAGACACTTGATACACAATTTCATGTATCCCATGTCTAGTAATTGCCACTGGTTTCGTAGGTAGAACAACTGTTGTAATTCCAAATGAGTAGGGAAAAGGCACATTCATTGAAGTGCTCATTCCTCCTGAAATTTCATCTAATACTTGTTTGTCTTACCTCATTGTAATGGATGATGTTGGTTAATACATATTGGTGTGACTCTTTCTAGACCAAAAGTGCATATGTAAAGCGCAATCGAGACCTGGCGATTGGAATTTTATAGTGGTATTAACCAAATTGTCCTACTGAGCATATCTAATTAGTTGTCCAATTGCAAACGTTTAGTTGACATTAGACCAATATATCTCTTAACAATGATTTATCTTTATTCAAACAATTTCACAATGGGAAAGTTTTGTCCCTCCGTAGTGGATTCCTTAACTATTCTAAAGAGTGTTAAGCATTGACGTGAAAAGTTGAACTACTAGCCAAAGAAATGCCTAAATATACATCTAATAAAGATAATAATGTGCGTAAAGTAACTTTAATTGAATGATTGATTAAAGGTAAAATTACACCAACTTGGTCCTTTAAGTTACGAAACGTGTACACCGTTACCCTTTTTTAAAAATTCTCTTTCAAAAATGAATATGTGGCATTAATGTGAGTGATGTAACAACCCAAATTCGATTAGTTTATTTAACTGAATTATTTAGAATTTTATTTGATTATTTAGTGTTTTAAGTAAAATAAAATTATATGGTTATGGGAGTGTAATGATATTGGTAGGGTATGATGAGAAATAGGTGCTTAGTTGATTGATTAGCAAATAACTAGAATATTGACATTTTTAATTAATAATAATATATAATTATTTTATTCATTTAATTAGAATAAATAGAGGAGGAGATTTGGATGGAAAAATAAGTAAATAAAAATAGTAGAAATAAGGGAGATAATATTAGTATTTTTATTGGAATAAAATTAGAGATGAAAAAGACATGTTGGTAAATAAGAGGATAAGTGAGGATAGTGTTAGAAGTCTCTAATTAAGGGAGATTAGGTATCTAATAAAAAGTTTAGTAAGAGGGTTTTGAATACTTTTTCTATGTAAAACATAATTTGGGAAAGGAGGAAGAGACAGGGGTTAGGTCTTAGAGAAAAACTCCATTATTAGAGCTTGAAGTTGCATCTTGCTGAAAAATATAAGTGTAGCACCTCAAATTTGCCCTCCTCATTCATGCATTCATTTTTTATGTCATTTAACATTTCATATTGCATTTCATCATGTCAATCAGAGTTAGCTCCAAGAGGATGTCATCCAAGTCACTTTGTGGGCTCTATCTGAAGGATCAAGCTTAATGGGCTCAGTACAATTCAAAATTCAACTATGAAGCCAAAAGTCAACTGTTGGTCGACTGAAGGTGAAATGGCCAGGGAATGACTTGAGTTACTTCCAACATGTTCAAATAGGGTTTATTCATCATTCAAAACGTTAATCTTGAAGGAGCAAAAGTTTGTTCATGAGCTGTCATGCTCGCTAGGCGAGCAGAATGGGTCGCCTAGCTAGTCCCAAGAAAAGCCACCAGAATCACCTGCGCTCAGAGGAATTTCCTGAACTGTCATGCTCGCTAGGCGAAGCCCACGTGTTTTAAAAAAAAAACGAAAAAAAACGAAAAAAAAAAAAAACAGAAAAATCTTGGATTTGGACCTCTCTCATTTGAGCCCACAAAGCCACGAAAATCAAGTTATAAATCCTGAAATTTCAGTAAAGGAAAAAAAAAGGAGAATTGGTGAAAGCTGAAAACACTCTGAAGTTTCCTTGGAACAAAACCCTAGAGAGATTCTAACTAATTCAGAGCAACCTCCAGAGACTGAAGGGAACTCATCTGCAAAGAACCAATTCCCTCTCATATAAACCCTAAGATTGTTCTACAAAGCCAACGGTGTAATTCAATTTCAATCGATCCTCCCCAATCAGGTATGCCCTATTTCCACTACTTTATACTTTCAACCTGAAATTTCTAAATGTATGAGGTATTATGGGTGAATTTAGAAGAGTGGGTATCGTTAGGTTTTGCATGTGGGCATATGTTTTAGTATGTATGTCATGTCTTGATGTGTGGATCCTTGCCCCCTGACTTTGAGTTTTGATACCCTTTTAATGCATTTGTTTGACAAGAGGTTTAGGCCTCCTACCCTTGGTTGCTTTTTGTGAACTTTAATGGCATGATTCATGTGATTCTCTGTTTGGTGCAACTCTTGATTGCACTCCATCTTGTTTCTCTAACCTGTTTGTTGAGTTTTTTTGTGAGGGCTCACATGAACCTTGAAGAGATAGCTTGCTTGGTATTCCCCTTTATTTGTGGGATACCATTTGGAGATTTATTATGATTGCTTTGCTAACTTGTTTTCTTTGATGGTGCTAGCCTGAGAGATCTCTGGGTTTCTTATTTCTTTAGTTGCTGTTACTTCGGATCTTTATCCGTGTGGTAGATCTCTTGATCCCTTTTACATCTTTCCTGTATTTTACTGCTTTCTTAGCTGGAAGACCTCGATAGGAGGCAATGTTTTTGTGTGTTTACTTTTGTGCCCAAAGACCTCCAAGAGGAGGCACCAGTGCTAAAGACCTCCGTAGAGAGGCAATTGACGGATAAAAGGGATTAGTAGTCAATCCCCCGTTATTCAGTGCGTCGTTCTTTAAGATCACACTACATGTCGATGCTTCAGAACAAAAGCACAAGATCTTTTGTCCGGTCAGTCAGTGGAGAGGGTTCCACCTTTCTGAATCCCCACTTTTTGTCATGAGCTCACCCTGTCCAGGGTTAAGAGCTATGAGGTCTTATCCTCATTACCCGCTTGATCTGCTCACCCTGACGTTCAATGTCAGTGGTTAAGAGCCCCTTTGATTACCTTTCCATGGCTTGTTTGTCGAGGTTGATATGACCCCTCTTGACTAAAGCCCTACCCACGTATGTTTGAGCCCCCTTGTTGGCGTGTTTATTTTATGCATGTTTGTTTTGTATGGTGTGATCGTCTCCCCATAGGATTGCTAGGCTTCGTATAGTCTCTCGTTTGCATGTCATTTAAGGTAGCACGGTTCCTTCGTCTAGGACTTCCTTTTTGCATGAGCATTCCTAAAACAAACAAACTCATTGATTTTTCTTCTCCTAAGAAGACATTAACTCCTTCTACTACAGGTGAGTAAGTCTCCAAAGGTCGAGCATCTGGTAGATTGTGTAGTAACGTCATTCATCACAAAAAAACAAACATATAGGTTAGTCGAGCTACGGTGCTTTGATTCTCAATCCTTCTTGAGATACGTATGCAGCAGGGTAGGGCCTGTGCGAGCAATAACTCTTTCTTTTCCCTACTTTGATTTTCTCTCTTTCGCATCGCAGATAGGACTTTTTTATACACACACTTTAGACATAAATAGCAAACGTGGATCCTATGGAGTACCACAGACGTGAAGGGGTGCGATAACCTTCCCTTCACGTAACCGGCCCCCTTACTCAATTTTCTTTGGTTCGAGACTTTGTTTTATCCGTTCCCTCTTGGTTATACAGTACTACCTTTCCCTCCTCTTGGGATAAAAGTACATAGCTGGCGACTCTACTCTTTTTTCCTCGCCACTCTTTTTCGCGTTTGTACTTGGATTCGGGAAATCCGGGGAGCGACAGCTGGCGACTCTGCTGGGGATTACTCTTAATATTGGTGTAGATTTCATGATTGGGTAGAGGGAAATCCTTAATCCCATTAGGTCTTTCACATTTTCTCTTTTGATGAATGAATGATGAACATGATATAAATTATATAATTGTATGATTATGTGTTGTGTTGTGTGATTTTCGTGCACTGTTTTTCCATGAAAAACTATTTCTTCTTGTTGATAAAATCGATATGAATGTGTGTTCATGTGTTGTTGTGAATTTGATGACTAAAACATGTTAAATTGCATGATTGATTGATGATTATTTGAGGTTGGATCTGTATAATTTGTGTTGGTTATTGTGTAATTATCATATAATTATTGTACGTAGAATTGCGAGTGTAGCGGTAAATTCATGATCATCAAGCTATGAATAAGCTAGAGATCAAATAACAAGAGTTGCCACCGCGCTTTTATTGTTTCTAAGGGAAAGGGGGAAAAGTACGAAAAAAACCCAAAAAGTAAGAAGTTTTCAAATCAAAACTAATAAAATGTCAGAGATTACAGGTAAGGGGGTTGGTTACACAGAGGGAAGGTGTTAGCACCCAAAGTGTCCTAGGTACTCCTAGGGAGCTCTTTTTGTATGCATATGTATTTGGTACAAAATGATGTTTACAAACAAATAGAATGGGGGGATGAAGAAATAATTCATTAATTACATTTTTGTGTTTGGCAAGACCTTCGGTCTTGTGCCTACGTACCAACATAAAAAATGAGGGATCAAAACCTCGTAGTTCGTGATACAAATTTCAAAATGGATGCATTACTTTTAATAAAAATTAAGTTTGAAAGGAACAAAGGCCTAAAAATGTTTTGAATGAGTTAGTTCTTTTTTTGGCTTTTTGAAAGTTTAATTCAAGTATAGTTAAGTTTATTTACAAGTTTGATTTAAGAAAAGAAGTTTGAAAATGCAATGGCATAAGGCCAAAGTTTCTATCTTTTTTGCAAAGTGGTCAAAGTTTAGAACAAAATAAGTTCAATCAAAGAAGATTTTTGAAAAAAAAAGGGGGGGGGTGGGTGGGGGAGATTTTGAAATTAAAGAAATGGGGAGAATATGAAGAGACTAATCCTAGGCACAAAATTAAAAGTTAAGAGTTGAAAAGATCTGACCAAATGGGTAGCAATTCAATAGACAAGAATGTCAATAGAAACCCAGGATTCACTTGGACTTTTAGAATCAAGCAACACACAAATGCAAAATTATATTATCTTGAAGAGCAAAGGCATCAAATAAAGATAGCCACATCCAAGCTTATCCACTCCATGATCTTCTTCAAAATAGCCCCATGTAGCAGATGATCTTCACAAGTCACATGTTCAAAATAACAGCTTCACAATGATCATGTTGAAGATGAACTCAGAGGGATCTTGAATGATGTATCAGATGAAGTTTCAAATTGCAAGCACTTGGTTTCTCAATAAGTTGGCATTGTCCAAGTCCTTTAGCATATGAATGTTGCCTAAGTTCTAAGTCCATTTGTCCAAGGTCAAGCCAACAGTCCACACAAAAGTTTTTTAGGGTTTTTGTTGTTATTATGTACATTAATGGTCAAAGACCACACAAACAAGCAAAGTATACACAAACAAAATATATCACACAATATGGTCCAAATGGACAAAGTGAAAATTACATTAATATAAACAATTATAATGATATGACCAATGGCAAATGTATAAAAGCTAGAATTAAATGACATTAAAGTAAATGGCTTAAAATTAAAAGTTAGTTGTTAATAGGTTAGAAGTTAGTATTGTTTTGCTTTTGCTTTTCATTCTTAGACATTCTTTGGAGAACACTTAACCAACTTATCACAAGCATGGATCCTTGAACCAAGACATATTCCAAAGGAAGGAAAAAATGCTAAGTTTCCACACAATACCATGAAAGAGGGGAGACTTACAATCTCACTAACTAGAATTCTATGCCTTTTATGTCACAAATTTAGTGTTATGTTAAGCAATCGTAATTGGACTTATGTAGAAGTCACAACTATTTGAGGTCGGGCAATAGAATTTTGGTGTTAATGCATGTTAGAGATATAGTATTATGGACTATGCTCATGAAACATACCACGCACAAAATGAATATGCAAAAGGTGTGACCTAATCTCATCCATACTCATGTTAATTTTTCAATCAACTAGCTTTAGGACTTTGAGATATCATAGGCCAAATGAGATGAATGTATAAAGAAGGGGAATGAGATGAAGAGGAAGGGGAATAGATGAAAACTCAAATTGATCAAAGGAGAACTTTTACCAAATTAATATCATCCATTCATTTCGGGATATGGAATGTACATTCTATCAATCCCCTAAATCCAATGATATTAACTTGACAAAGTCAAATCAACCTTGACCAAGGCCCAACAATAAGAGTCAAACACAAACAACTCATCACAATTGGTCAACAAAATTATTTGGCATTTATTCAAATTAAAAATACTAAAATAATACATTTAAATTAAATATGGTTTATCAAATTCCTAAAACCTCATCAAAACACGAAATAAATGGCCATGAGATTTATCATAGGTCAAACAAGGTCAAAGGACCTTGGAGAAAAAATTTCAGAAATTTTAAAGACTTAAAAGTATTTTTAAACAATTAAAAACAAATGAAAAATCAACTAAATTATGAAAAATATTAATAATGATCCAAAAAATAATTTTAATTCAGAATATGAAAGAGGAAATTATTTGAAATTTTTTGGTGAAACTCTCATATTTTTTGGATCAATATTAAAAATAATTTGAATTAATGAAAATAAAGCAATTAAAATGAAATTCAAATAATCAGAAAAAATGTGGACCACTTGATCTCCCTCATTAATTGAGGTGGCAAATCAAGTGGTCACTAGCGCGCGTTCCACGATAGACTTGAGTCAACGCGGCACAGACATGGTAATTAAAAACAACGCACGAGATTAAAACAATTTAAAAGGGATCAATGGCTCTGAACCGTGTCAACACATCACCGGCGTCCAAAGGCTGGCCATCTTCTCCTGTGACCCTGGTCGGACTGGTTCACTCATCACCATAAAAAAAATGAAAAAAGAGGACATGATCTAAAATAAAAAATGGCGTAGAGCACGAATCTGACCTCAATTTTAACTAACTCCTCACATATAGAAAGATGTGAGGAGTTGAATTTTGAGGTGTGTCAACTGAGTTGCTTCGATTTGACCTATAAGCAACTCAATCTTCTTGCCTATATTGGTAGGACTTCAGATAACCAAATAATCAAGAGAATTGAGCAAGATTGAGAGAGAATCGAAGAGATGAAATTTTCTGGAAAATACCTTCAATGTAGGTCTGGATTCAACTGTTCTTGCCTTGGCTCGTGCTTGATCTCACTCAGAATGCTTGTAGAAGTAGAATGAAATGCATAAAAGGTCTTGGATCCCTGGAGTTTTGAATCTCAAAACAGTGATATTCAAACTCATTTTCAAGATGAAATACTTAGGATTATCCTCTCAAATAGAAGGGTTAGGGGACTAGGATCAAAGATGGCGCGAATCCCTGAATTCTGAGCATATGGAGCTCTATTTATAGCTGGATCATATGATATTTGCACCTTCCAAATGACTTTCCAAAATTGGCAGTCGATGATGCATGGGTGCATGGGCGTGTACAGGCCCATGAGATCATTGCTTTAGGTCCCCAAATGAGTGTGAGAGAGTCTGAAATCAACTTGGATTGCAAGGCAAGTGTACATGGAAACTTGAAGTTTGATCTTTGCCAAATGATGATGCAATGTTCATGCCATGCGCAACCTATTCAATTCTTGTCCAAAATGGACGAACTAGGGCTTTTTGGAAAGGTGAAATAAAGAGGAACAACTTTCATGTTCAACACTTTTCCATTTGAATCTTGTACCATGATGAATTTTGAGGTGGAAGTTTGGAAATTTCAACATGTATCTCAATGTTCCACCTTGCTTAACTTTTTATGTGAGCTTCAAATGAGAAATGTGTCTTCATCAAAGTTGTATCTCTTTCAAATCCCTTCAAAATGGTCACCAATTTCATGCCATTTGGATTTGAAATGATAGAGTTATGCATTTTTGAAGTTTGGAAAAATCAATTGTTCAATGGTATAGGTCAAACGTGACCTATAATATAACCTCATATCACATGCTCATAAAAGTTGAATTAGATCTCACTCTAAACATCAAAGTTGAAGTAGATAACTTTAGTTTGATTGTGCAACTTGGAAATATTTCATATCATAAAAATTGAGCAAGTTATTGCCTTGGGAAGTTGACATTCAAATTAGGGTTTAGACAAAATGACCTATAATGTTTCAACATAGAAAATGATTTTCCAAGCAAAAATAGCTCTAGATCTCAACATGAAAGTTGATTGGAATGTCATTTAGAGTAAGTTTTCTCTTGGAATCATTTTCATATGGTGAAAAGTGTAGGAGATAGGGTCTAGGGAGACCCAGTTTTGATCAGATGAATTCATCTGGCCAACTGTAAGACCCTAATTTTGACCCTAAGATCCATCATGGCATCATATCATTTGCTCATTATATTGCCTCAAGGATCATATCATGTTTGGCTCCTTAAACCTTGGGTGGGACTTGTGGGAGTGGTTTGAGACCACCAAGCATGCTTGTATTTGTATATTATTGCTTTTCTTATTTTGATTTCTAACCAAAAGCATAAAAATATGTCACTAACTCTTTTTGTTTTGAAGCTCAAGTGATCATGTGCTCCCTTGCTCCTAGGAGGCTCTTAAGCTCAATGAAGTGGCTAGATGAAGAGGAAAGCAAGCATGAAAATGGTCCACAAAGTTCCTAATCATCATATATGCCTCTCAAGTATCTAAATTTGCCAATTTGATCAAGATAACCCAAAGGGCTTGAGGATTGTTTCCCAAGGAAACCCTAATTCAACTATGCATTGACTGTGCCTTGCTCATGAAGCAACCTCAACCTATGATCAAATTCAATCAAGGGAAGTTCTTTCATTCATTATATTATGCATATATGAGCCTATGTGAGTATCCTCAATCATTCATTCATCAATATTTGAAGTTTGGTCTTGAGAAGTTGACCAATCAAGTCATCTGACTAAGCTGAGGATCACTGAGATATAACTTGTGATGTGTTTGTCAAATGAAGATGACCCCAAGTGGAACAATGTTCTTAGGAACCATATGAATAACTTCCATGTTCATTAAAAATCCATTTGAAAGTTGGAAGGTCATCATTCATTTCAAAACATTATAGGTCATTTTGACTGAAACCCTAATTTTGGATCAACTTCCCAAAGACCTAACTCTTCAATGTTTATGATTTTGAGGTGAGACCAAATGCATTGGAAATCTTGAGATGTCTACTTCAAATGTTATATTGGACAAAATTTCATAATCCTAAAAGAAACACATGTGATAATACAAAACATTCTAGGTCACTTTGGACCAAAATCATTGAATTTGAAAAATGTCCAACTTCAAGTGCCCATAACTTTCTCATGAAAAATCCAAATGATGTAAAATTTAAGTCTAAATTGATCATATTGAAAAGATATACAACTTTAATGTTGGAGGTGTTTCCATTTGAAGCTTGAATAATTGAAACATAAGGGCTTGAAGTTGCTTGCTTTTGGCAAAAATTTTCAAAGGGAACCTAGACATGTTTTGTACCCCAAACTTCACAGCCAGTTTTCATAAATTTCCAAACTCCAAATGAATTTTTTTCCAACATGACTTTTGTTCCTTATTTTCCAAGAGCTTTCCAACCATTACTCACATGACCATTTTTGGAGTTTCCATGTGGGAGTTTCGAAAAGCTTAATGTTTATGCTTATTTTTGCAATTCACATCATAACTTGGAATGCAAGCTTGTGCAGCCTCTTGTGCACGTCCAATTCAACTACATTTGATCTCAGCATGCATTTCCATTCATTCTTAGGCTTTGCACACGCCTGTATAGGCCCATGCATGAAGGATCCAAGTTTCATGCACACGAGCTAAACACCACCTTGCATCCATTCCAGCTATAAATAGAAGCTCATGCTCATTCAAAAATGAACCTGAAGGAGATCTGAAACGCTGCTGGATTGAAAACCAAACCCTCACCTAAAGGAATTTCAGTTTTCAATTTCAAGCTTGAATTTCAATATCATTAGTTGATCTTCAAGTCTTAATTCCTTAGCCTTGCATCACCATCACACTTCCAGAGCAAGATTGGATCAAAAGCTTGAAGAATTCGTGCTGTTTGAAGCTACATTTCAGAGGTAGAGCCTCAATTTTTCTTGATCTAGGTCTTGCTATATGATGTGAAATCCTTGAGTTTTTGCTGTTTTCTGAAGTCCTCAAGCATGAGGCAGGCCAGTGGTGGTCTCAGTTTTGCAAATCGTGTTGTTTCAGATCAAGCACCATGATCTTCAAACTCTTGTTTCTCTCTAAATAGAAACTTTGAGAAAGATCCATGGTTACAGGGGTGATGTACATCACCTCAACTTCATTTTGATACCTTGCTTTCTCATTTTTATTAATGTTTGAATCCCTGCGTGTGGTGGCCGAAATCAGTTGTCTGGCTGGAGAAGATGATGGTTTCCACCACCATCCCCACGTGGAAGCTTCAGGATCATTGGATCTGGCTCAAACGTTCTAATCGTGACCATTGCTTATGTTGACTCATTTTAATTCCATGTGTGATGCGCTTGAGTAACGTATACCATATGACCGCGCCTCTGAACCCTCAAATCATGGCCACATCATTTAATGAAATGATCCAAGCGCGCTGGTTTTTCCTTATTTTCTTATTTTCTGATTAATTCCATTTAATTTCTTTTATTTTCAAAATTTGATAAATATTTTATTTGAAGTCACAAAAATATGAGACCGATGCCAAAAATTTCTTAAAAAATCTAGTTTCATATTTTGATTTTTAATTATTTTTGTGACCTCATTTAATATTTTTTGTCAATTATTAGGTTTTTAATAGTTTTAAATTCATTTTAAATACTTTTTGATATCTAAAAATTCCAAAAATATTTTCTTAACACATATCGATCATGAAAAGTCAATGAAAAATAGTATCATCAATTTCTTAATTGAATTGAGATTTATTTGAGATTCTAATTCATTTGTGTTATTTTTCATTGTTTTTAATTGTTTTAAAATAGTTTCTGATTTCAAAAATTGTTGAAATTTTTTGTCAAAGCTTGTTTGACCATGTTAGACCTATGAGAATTTAATTGGACTTGTTGAAGTTGATTTGAATTGAATTGGAGGTTTGACCGTATTTTGTTCTTTTTATTTTACATTTTATTTTAGTTCAAAAATTACCAAAAAATATGTTTGACTTGTTGACTTGTAACCTTCATTTCTCTTCTGTTTAGCATTGGTTGATGATGATTGGATTCACTTTTGACTAATTGTGTTTGACACTTGAATTCTTTTTCCATTCATTTCATCTTCATCTCATTTCTTTTTTTATTTTGGCCAATGAGTTAATGTCTTATGGTTGGTGTTGACATATGAGAGGTTTAACCTTATTTGATCTAAATCAAACTCAACTTAATCCAAGATCAAGTGAGTTGCTTTGTGTCCAAGATAGGTTGCTTCTTGGTCAAACAAAAAATCTAAAGTCCATACAAGGCCTTTCCTCTTTTCTTTTGGCATGGCAAGTTTTAGGAGCTTGGCTTACTAGTCATGATCTCTAACTTGTGTTTATTTGCCTATAGTTTTATTGACTGGCCTCAGGTAGGTGTGACTACTTGTAAGACCCTAATTTTGACCCTAAGATCCCTCATGGCATCATATCATTGCTGATTGCATTGCCTCAAAGATCATAGCATGTATGGCTCCTTTACCCGAGGGATGAGACTTGTGTGAGTGGTTTGAGACCACCAAGCATGCTTGGATTATATATTATTGCTTTTCTTATTTGTTTACTAACCAAAAGCACAAAAATATGTCACTAATTCTCTTTTTTTGAAGCTCAAGTGATCATGTGCTCATAGGAGGCTCCTAAGCTCAATGAAGTGGCCAGATGAAGTTGAGAACAAGCATGAAAATGATCCATAAAGTTCCTAATAATCATCTATGTATCCCAAGTATCTCAATTTTCAAATTTGATCAAGATAACCCAAAGGGCTTGAGGATTGTTTCCCAAGGAAACCCTAATTCAACTATGCATTGACTGTGCCTTGCTCATGAAGCAACCTCAACCTATGATCAAATTCAATTAAGGGAAGTTATTTAATTCATTATTTTATGCATATTTGAGCCTATGTGATTATCCTCAATCATCCATTCATTAAGATTTGAAGTTTGGCCTTGAGAAGTTGACCAGTCAAATCATCTGACTAAACTGAGGATCACTGAGACACAACTTGTGATGTGTTTGTTAAATGAAGATGAACCCAAGAGAAAAAATGTTCTTAAGAACCATATGAACAACTTTTATGTTCATAAAAAATCCATTTGAAAGTTGGAAGGTCATCATTTATTTCAAAACATTATAGGTCATTTTGACTGAAACCCTAATTTTGGGTCAACTTCCCAAGGACCTAACTTCCTTATTTTTTATGATTTTGAGGTGAGACCAAATGCATTGGAAATATTAAGGTGTCTAATTCAAATTTTATGTTGGACAAAATTTCATAATCCTAAAATAAACACTTGTGATAATACAAAATATTATACGTCACTTTGGACCAAAACCATTGAATTTGAAAAATGTCCAACTTCAAGTGCCCATAAATTTCTCACTAAAAGTCCAAATGATACAAAATTTAAGTCCTAATTTATCATATTGAAAATATATACAACTTTTATGTTGAAGGTTTTTCCATTTGAGGCTTGCATCATTGAAACAGAAGGGCTTGAAGTTGCTTGTTTTGGCAAAATTTTCAAAGACATGTTTTGTACCCCAAACTTCAAAGCCAGTTTTCATAAATTTCCAAACTCCAAATGAGTTTTTTCCCAACATGACTTTTGTTCCTTATGTCAATAGCTTTCCAACCATTACTCACATGACCATTTTTGGATGTTTCATGTGTGAGTTTCGAAGAGCTCAATGTTTAGGTTCAATTATGCAATTCACATCATAACTTCATGCACAAGCCAATGCAGCTCCGATTACATGTCCAAACCATTTGCATTTGAGTTTAGCTTGCATTTTCATCCATTTTTGGGCTTTGCATACGCCTGTAGAGGCCCATGCATGAAGAGTCCAAGTTCCATGCACACCAGCAAAGCACCCCATTGCATCATCTCTAGCTATAAATAGAAGTGCTAGCTCATTCAAATTTCAACATGAAGGAGATCTGAAACTCTGCTGGATTGAAACCTTACCCCCACTCAAAGGAATTTCAGTTTTCATTTCTCAATTTCAAGCTTGAATTTCAACATCCTTAGTTGATCTTCAAGTCTTAATTCCTTAGCCTTGCATCACCATTCCATCTCCAGATCAAATTTGGACCAAAAGCTTGGAGAGATCGTGTTGTTCAAAGCTGCATTTCAGAGGTATATCACCAAACTATTTTGATCTGGATCTTGAAATACAACGTGAATTGCTTGAGTTTGAACTGCTTTCTGAAGTCCTCGAGCAAGAGGCAGGCCAGTGGTGGTCTTAATTTCATGAATCATGACATTTCAGATCAAACACAATGATCATCAACCTCTTATTTCTCTCTAAATAGAAACATTGAGGAAGATCCAAGGTTATAGGGGTGATGTACATCACCATAGATTCATTTTGATACCATTGTTTTTCATTTTCATTGAGGTTGAAAAACCTGCATGTGGTGGCCGGAACCAGTTAGCTGGCCGAAGAAGATGGTGATTCCCACCACCATCTCCACGTGGGATCATCTCAGCCTTTGGATCTCATTTAAATGTTATAATCGTGTCCATTGCTTGTGTTGACCTATTTGAAAACCAAATGTTGCGCACTTGACCAAGGAGCATCGTGCATCAGCGCCTCTGGACCGTGTGGTGATGCCACGTCAATTAATGAGACGGATCCAATGGGCGCTGATTTTTGCTATTTTTCTTATTTCTGTTTTAATTTCATTAATTCCTTTTATTTTCAAAAATTTATAAATATTTTATTTGAAGTCACAAAAATATGAGACCAACACCAAAAATTTTCTTGAAAAATCTAGTTTCATATTTTGATTTTTAATTATTTTTGTGACTTCATTTAATATTTTTTGTGAATTATTTGGTTTTTAATTCATTTTAAATACTTTTTGATATCTGAAAAATCCAAAAATATTTTCTTAACACATATGGATCACGATAAGTCAATGAAAAATAGTCTCATCAATTTATTAATTGATTTGAGATTTTAATTCATATTGTGTTATTTTTATTGTTTTTAATTGTTTTAAAATAGTTTCTGATTTCAAAAATTGCTGAAAAAATTTGTCAAACCTTGTTTGACCATGTTAGACCTATGAGAATTTAATTGGACTTGTTCAAGTTGATTTGAATTGAATTTGAGGTTGGACCATATTTTGTCCATTTTAATTTTGCATTTATTTTAATTCCAAAAATACCAAAAAAATATGTTTGACTTGTTGACTTCTAATCTTCATTTCTCTTCTGCTTGGCATTGGTTGAAGATGATTTGATTCACTTTTGATCAATTGTATTTGACATTTGAGGTCTCCTTTTATTCATTTCATCTTCATATCAGTTATTTTTATTTTGGCCAATGAGTTAATGTCTTATGGTTGGTCTTGACATATGAGAGGTTTAACCTTCTTTGATCCAAATCAAATGCAACTTGATCCATGATCAAGTGAGTTGCTTTGTGTCCAAGATAGGATGCTTCTTGGTCAAGCAAAAAACCTAAAGTCCACACAAGGCCTTTCCTCTTTTCTTTTGGCATGGCAAGTTGTAGAAGCTTGGCTTATTAGTCATGATCTCTAACTTATGTTTATTTGCCTATAGTTTTATTGACCGGCCTCAGATAGGTGTGACTACTACATTAGTCCACTTACGATTGCTTAACATAGCGCTAAATTGTCTTATGACACACTAACATAACCACTAATTACTAACTTTAATTTGAGCATTTAATTTCTTGCAATTTACTTTAATGCAATCTACTTTCTTGCTCATTTATTCATATTGCTTTTTACTTTGCTCACCTGGTAGCGGGGTATTCGTTACCATTAGACATATTGACTAAATATAAGGTAAACCATACAAGTCGAGTCGCCACCGCACTTCTATTTATCCAAAGGAATGGTTAGAAAGCGAACAAAAACCTAAAAGTTTTATCGAATAAAAAACTAGTAAAAATGTCAGAGATCTGGGTAAGGGGGTTGGTTATGCAATGGGAAGGTTTTAAGCACCCAAAACATCCTAGGTACTCATAGGGAGCCCTTTTCATACTTGTTGTAAGGTTGGTATTTTGTGAAAATTTATTTGTGCAAACATGATTGAAGAGATGAGAAGAGAATATACAAGTTATTTACATTTTTGTGTTTGGATGGATAAACCCATTGCCTACGTACCATCTTAAAAAAGATTAGGATCAAAACCTCGTAGTTTGGGGTAAAAATCTCAAAATGAATTGGTGAATTGATTGGTCCAAAAGCCTTAAGTTCTTTTGTTATCCATGGGAGAAAACTCAACCTAAAACCACAAATCCACCATGTGAGGATAGCTTCAACATGCTAGTGAGGGGTTAACCCTATAATAAGCATGGAAGACTCATTGTCCATCAATAAGGATATAGGTGAGTATTACATCTACCTCAAGGATAACTCAAACCTAATAGCTAAAGGTTATGAAATTTTTTGATTAAGGAAGTGGCCATTGAAACCACAAAAAGACATTTGAATGGGTTATATTTACCAATGAAAAGTATGTACAAAATATGGTCAAAGTTGACTTAGAAGTTCAATTCAAAATAAGTGTTATGAAAAGAAAGTTTGAAAATCAAAAGCATAAGGCTTAGGTTTCTAATGTTTGAAAAGAAGTGTTAAATGTTTGCACAAAAGTTTTGGCTTGGGTTAGAGTGGAGGGAAGAAGAAGAATGGCTAAAGTCCTAATCATACAAGAGATAAGGGATAAGAAACAAGACCACAAATGGAGTTCCTCTCTTGAGATCATATTGATGATCCAAGTAGCTCCCATCCTTTGGAATATGCAAGCAAAATAATAGTAAGCTCAAACAATCAACATAACCAAACAAGCTCCTTAGGAGATCCTCAAAGTATCTTGTATCTTTCACTTTGGGTGAACATGGCAATGGTTCTTCAATTTGAGCTCTCATAGGATTCCCTAGCACAAGAGCACACACATCAAAAGTTTTATGAAGCAAATCAAGAAGGGACAAGAGTGAGTTTAGAGGTTTGGTCCTTCTAATCCATCTTCACCATTTAATGTCCTTTTACTCCAATTTGCATAGGGAAAGTCCTAGAAACTAAGTCCATTTGTCCATTTCTTTGCATTTGGTCCACAACAATCAAAACAAAACACAAGCACAATAATATATACACAATTATGTGCTCAAGTGAGCAAAAGGCAAATTGCATTAACATAAACATGTGCTCAAATGAGTAAAGAAAAAAGCAAATGCAAAGAAATGTAAAGAGCAAGAAGTAAATGTTAATGGTTAATGGTTAGTGTTAGTAGTTAGTGTGCCATAAGGCAAATTTAGCGCTATGTTAAGCAATCGTAATTGGACTTATGTAGAAGTTACAACTATCTGAGGCCGGTCAATAATAATGTAGGCAACAACACAAGTTAGAGGTCTTGATTAGTGAATCAAACTCCAACAACTTGCCATGCCAAAAAGAAGATGAGAAATGATCTTGTATTGGTTTAAGTCCTTTGCATGATTTAGAAAGCAATTTATCCTTAATGCAAAGCCATTCACTTGATCAAGATGAATTAGATTTGAATCAAGGAAGATTAAACCTCCCTAATCAATGCTAACCATCAACCTCTAACTCATTGATAAAAAAAAAGAAGAAGAATTAGAAATGAAGAATTAAAGTGCATTAAATGAAATGGAATGTACCAATCAACAAATGTTGACCAAAGATAGGGAAGATCAAGGTCAAACAATAGAAAACAGAAGCAAAATGAAGATTGGAAGTCAAGAAATAAACAAAATATTTTTGGCATTTTTAATATTTAAAATAATACTTGAATTAAAATATTAAAGAAAGGTCAAACTTCAAACTCACTTCAAATCAACTTTGAAAAGTCCAAATGTATTATCCCAACTTCAACAAGGTCAAACAAAGTTTGACAAATTTTTTTAGCATTTTTAAAAGTCAGGAACTATTTTTAATCAATCTCAAATAAAATCTCAAATCAATTAATAAATTGATGAGAATATTTTTCATAGATCTATCATCATTCAAAGAGGTTGAGAAAATATTTTTGTATTTTTTGAATATCAAAAACTATTTAAAATGAATTAAAAATAACCAGAAAAGAGAAAATTACTAAAAAATAGCAAATGAAAAAATAAAAAATATTAAAAATCATTTTTAGAAACTAGAAAATAAAAGAGAAATAATGCAATTGGTCCCATAATTTTTGGACCAATAATAAAAGAGATATGAATTTTAGAAAATGAAATGGAATTAAAAAAATGAAATGGAAAATAAAATCAGAATTAAAATAAATGGAAAAGCGAGAGCCCTTGGATCTGAGCTTATTAATTGAGGTGGCAGATCCAAGCATCCATAAGCGCGCATCCAACATGTTCCAAGGTCAATGCAACCACACGCGGTACATGTAAAAGTCAAAAGGTTGGACTGCTGAGATTAGATCTGGAAATAAACATGGACGACCATGATTGGATCTGGAGACCAGACGGTGGCCAGCGCCACCGTCTTCTCCGGCTAGCTCCGGTGGAGATCAAAAATTGCAGGTAAAAAAATGTTAACTAAAATGCATGATTCAGGCACCATTCGAAAGGTGGAGTGATGTACATCACTCCTATGCCACTCAATTCCACTCTAGATCCCTATTAAGAGAGAAATCAGAGATGAAACTTTGGTGTTGTTCAACTGAACTTGCTCGATTTCAACAATTAAGAACACAATAATGATGCCTCTATACAGAGGACTTCAGACAACACAAGATCAAGGCAAATGGAGCAATGTATGATGAGCTTCGAAGCAAAATTCAGTTGAGCAAAACCTTTGGATTGTGAAGAGTTGAGTCACTCTCTTTGGTTCCTTTTGCAAACAGAAGCTTCATTGGATCAAGGTGAAGAGGTCTAGGAACTTTAGATCTTAAAAATCAATCAATGCAATTGAATTTCAGATCTGAAATTTTTAGAGAAAAATGAAGTTTGTTCCTTTGGTATGGGTAGGGATTCAATTCAGCAGGGATTTAGGCGCCATTAGGTTGAGGAATTGAAGAGCGTAGCACTTGTATTTATAGCCAAAACCATCTGAAATGCAATGAACAAAGTGTGAATGGGAGAAGAGGGCCTCCATGCATGGGCCTGTACAGGCGCATGGAGGGCCCAATTCTGATTGCAATGGATTGCTATACATAACCAAATGAGAAATGGACGTGCAAATTAAATGTTAACAGCTCATGCAGTGTGTTTTAAATGAATTTCACAAAATGCACTTAATTCTTCATGTCTTTAAAAATTATGCTTCCAAACTCCAAATGCAACCTTATGAGTAATGGTTAGAAAGCTTCTTGCATAAGGAACAAATGTTATGTTGATCAAAACTCCAATTGGGCCTTGGAAATTGATGAAATTGGAGCTTGAAGTGTAGGGTGCAAAACATGCATTTGTGAAGTTTCCAAATTTGGCCAATGTTCAAGCCCTTATGTTTCAGTGATGCAAGCTCCAAATGACAAAATATTCAACACTAAAGTTTTATATCTTTTTAAGACAATCAATTTGGACTTAAATTGTGCATCATTTGGATTTTTAATGAAAAAGTTATGGGCACTTGAAGTTGGACTTTTTCACATTTCAATGCATTTGGCCCAAAGTGACCTATAATGTTTTGCATTATCACATGTATTTCTTTTGATCTTTTGCAATTTTTCTCAACATAACATTTTAACTAGACACAATAATCTTTCCAATGCATTAAGTCTCACCTCAAAATCATGAAAAATTAATGACTTATGTTCTTGGGAAGTTGACCCAAAATTAGGGTTTCAGTCAAAATGACCTATAATGTCTTGGAATGGATGATGACCTTCCAAGTTTCAAATAAAATTTTGTTGAACATTAAAGTTGTTCATATTGTCCTTAAGAACATATTTTCTCTTGGGGTCATCTTCATTTGACCAACACATAAAAAGTTAGGTCTCAGTGTATTTCAAAGTAGTCAGATGAATTGACTGATCAACTTCTCAAGCCCACAACTCATATCTTGATGAATTGATGATTGAGGACACTCAAATAAGTTCAAATATGCATGAGATGATGAATTAAAAAAAATCCCTTGATTGTATTTGACCATGGGCTGAGGTTGCTTCATGAGCAAGGCACAGTTGATGAATAGATGAATTAGGGTTTCCTTGGGAAACAAACCTCAAACCCCTTGACTTGCTTTGATCAAAATGATGAACTGAGATACTTGGGCGGCATATTTGATGGATGAGAGCTTTGGGAGCCATTACCATGCTTGCTTTCATCTTCTTTTGACCATATCATTGCACAAAGGATCTCCTAGAAGCTTTTGACCTTGTGACTGCTCAAGCTACAAACAAGAAATGTTAGTGACATATTTTTGTGCTTTTGAGTTAAAAAAATGAGAAAAGCAATAATATACAATTCAAGCATGCTTAGTGATCTCAAACCACTCACAAGGGATCCCACCCAAAGGCAAAAGGAACCAAGATGCTTATGATCCTTGAGGCTATGCAAATGCAATATTATGATGCCATGAGGGATCTTAGGGCCAAAATTAGGGTCATACACACCAGAGCACATATTTCATGTTTATGTCATTTTCCTTTCGCTCATTTGAGCTCATTATTGTATATAAATATATTGTTGCCTTGTGTTTGTTTTGTCTTTGTTTCTGTGATCCCAATGCATAAAGGAGAAATGACTTAGAATTAGGACCATACCTATGCTTAAAGGATTTCAGAAGCAAATAGGCCTCATGCCTTTAGAATGCTAAATTGGTTGAAGAGCAACTAGGCCTCATGCCTTTAGAATGCTAAATTTGAAAGTTGACTTCAAAGGACTTCCTAATATAAACTCATTCTTTGTCCATTTCTCTTATTCTGTTGTGAACTTTTTGATGTTTATTCTTGTGTGATAGGGATTCCATCTTGAGATAGTAAGAACGAGCATTGTCATGAGTAGCCAAGTTATGAGAGACAAGCAAAATGGAAATCCTAGGAGTTTGAATTTAACATTGTGTGATTGCTTGTTATTTGCTAAGTCCAAAGGAAAGGAGCATCTTAAATCATCTTTATGATTTCAAGAAAAGGAACTCCAAGGGTTTTATCTCTTTCTCTTATATTTGTATGTTCTAGGACTAGCCCTTCTCTTCTTCTCCTCACTTTAACCCAAGCCAAACTCATTTTGTGCAAACGTTGACATTATTTTCAAATTAGAAACCTAGGCCTTATGCCTTTGACTTTTCAAAATCTTTTCATCAATACTCATTATGAATTAATCTTAATCCAATTTTGACTTCATTTTGTAAATAAATCTAACTTGTAAATACAACTCACTTCAAGTTGTTTTTGTGGTTCCAATGGCCACCTTTGTTAAAACTTTTTCATAAACATTAGTCATAGGTTTGAGTTATCATAGTGGTTGATGTAAATCTCACCTCATCCTTAGTGATTGGATTATAAGTCTTCCATACTTATTATAGGGTTAACCCCTCACTAGTATGTTGAACCTCTCCTCACATGGTGGATTGTTAGTTTAGGTTGAGTCTTCTCCCGTTGATAACAAAAAACCTTAAGGATTTTGATCAAATAAATTCACTAATCTTTTGAGATTTTTACCATGAACTACGAGGTTTAGATCCTACCTTTGTGATGGTACGTAGGCAATGGGCTCATCCATTCAAACAACAAAATTGTAAATATAATATTCTCTTCTCATCCCCCCAATCTTTTGCACATATTTTCACAAATACCAACCTACAACACACATTTGCAAAAAGAGGTTCCTTTAGATTACTAAGGATGTTTTGGGTGCATAAAACCTTCCCATTTCATAACCAACCCCCTTACCTAGATCTCTAACATTTTTATAAGTTTTTGATTTGATAAAACTTCTTACTTGGCTTTTGTTCGCTTTTTAGCCTTTCCTTTAGACAAATAAAAGTGCGGTGGTGACTCGAATTGTATGTTTACTTTAGGTTTAGTCAATAAACCATAAGGTAACGAATACCCCGCTACACTACTACATTAGTCCACTTACGATTGCTTAACATAGCGCTAAATTGTCTTATGACAAACTAACATAACCATACTAACTACTAACTTTAATTTGAGCATTTAATTTCTTGCAATTTACTTTAATGCAATTTACTTATTGCTCATTTATTCATATTGCCTTTTCACTTTGCTCACTTGAGCACATATTTTATGTTTATGTCATCTTCCTTTTGCTCATTCGAGCTCATTATTGTATATAAATATATTGTTTCCTTGTGTTGGTTTTGTCTTTGTTTGTGTGAACCTAATGCAAAAGGGAGAAAAGACTTAGAATTAGGACTTAACCATTCTTAAAGGAGTTCAAGAGCAACTAGGCATCATGCCTTTAGAATGCTAAATTTGTTGAAGAGCAACTAGGCCTCATGCCTTTAGAATGCTAAATTTCAAAGTTGACTTCAAAGGACTCCTAATCCAAAACTTATTCTTTGTCCATTCCTCTTATTGTGTTGTGAACTTTTTGATGTTTGCTCTTGTGTGATAGGGATTCCATCTTGAGATAGTAAGAAGGACCATTGTCATGAGTAGCCAAGTTATGAGAGACAAGCCAAATGGAGAGCCTAGGAGCTTGAATCCAAATATTGTGTGATTGTTTGTTTGTTTGCTAAGTCCAAAGGAAAAGAGCATCTTGAATCATCTCTATGGTTTTAAGAAAAAAGAACTCCAAGGGTTTTATCTCTTTCTCTTATCTTTGTATGCTTTAGGACTAGCCTTTCTCTTCTTCTACTCACTCTAACCCAAGCCAAACTCTTTTTTTGCAAACTTTGACTTTGTTTTTTCAAATTAGAAAACTAGGCCTTATGCCTTTAACTTTTCAAAATATTTTCATTAATACTCATTGTGAATGAATCTTAATCCAACTTTGACCTCATTTTGTAAATAAATCTAACTTGTAAATACAACTCACTTCAAGTTGATTTTGTGGTTCCAATGGCCACCTTTGTTAAAACTTTTCACAAACATTAGCTATAGGTTTGAGTTATCATAGTGGTTGATGTAAATCTCACCTCATCCTTAGTGATTGGATTATAAGTCTCCCATACTTATTATAGGGTTAACCCCTCACTAGTATGTTGAACCTCTCCTCACTTGGTGGATTGTTAGTTTAGGTTGAGTCTTCTCCCGTTGATAACAAAAAACCTTAAGGATTTTGATCAAATAAATTCACCAATCTTTTGAGATTTTTACCCTGAACTACGAGGTTTTGATCCTATCTTTGTGATGGTACGTAGGCAATGGGCTCATCCATTCAAACAACAAAATTGTAAATATAATATTCTCTTCTCATCCCCTCAATCTTTTGCACATATTTTCACAAATACCAACCTACAACACACATTTGCAAAAAGAGGTTCCTTTAGAGTACTAAGGATGTTTTGGATGCGTAAAACCTTCCCATTTCATAACCAACCCCCTTACCTAGATCTTTGACATTTTTATTAGTTTTTGATTTGATAAAACTTCTTACTTGGCTTTTGTTCGCTTTTTAGCCTTTCCTTTAGACAATTAAAGTACGGTGGCGACTCGAATTGTATGTTTACTTTTGGTTTAGTCAATAAACCATAAGGTAACGAATACCCCGCTACACTACTACATTAGTCCACTTACGATTGCTTAACATAGCGCTAAATTGTCTTATGACAAACTAACATAACCATACTAACTACTAACTTTAATTTGAGCATTTAATTTCTTGCAATTTACTTTAATGCAATTTACTTATTGCTCATTTATTCATATTGCCTTTTCACTTTGCTCACTTGAGCACATATTTTATGTTTATGTCATCTTCCTTTTGCTCATTCGAGCTCATTATTGTATATAAATATATTGTTGCCTTGTGTTGGTTTTGTCTTTGTTTGTGTGAACCTAATGCAAAAGGGAGAAAGGACTTAGAATTAGGACTTAACCATTCTTAAAGGAGTTCAAGAGCAACTAGGCATCATGCCTTTAGAATGCTAAATTTGTTGAAGAGCAACTAGGCCTCATGCCTTTAGAATGCTAAATTTCAAAGTTGACTTCAAAGGACTCCTAATCCAAAACTTATTCTTTATCCATTCCTCTTATTGTGTTGTGAACTTTTTGATGTTTTCTATTGTGTGATAGGGATTCCATCTTGAGATAGTAAGAAGGACCATTGTCATGAGTAGCCAAGTTATGAGAGACAAGCCAAATGGAGATCCTAGGAGCTTGAATCCAAATATTGTGTGATTGCTTGTTTGTTTGCTAAGTCAAAGGAAAAGAGCATCTTGAATCATCTCTATGGTTTTAAGAAAAAAGAACTCCAAGGGTTTTATATATTTCTCTTATCTTTGTATGCTTTAGGACTAGCCTTTCTCTTCTTCTCCTCACTCTAACCCAAGCCAAACTCTTTTTGTGCAAACTTTGACTTTGTTTTTTCAAATTAGAAACCTAGGCCTTATGCCTTTAACTCTTCAAAATATTTTCATTAATACTCATTGTGAATGAATCTTAATCCAACTTTGACCTCATTTTGTAAATAAATCTAACTTGTAAATACAACTCACTTCAAGTTGATTTTGTGGTTCCAATGGCCACCTTTGTTAAAACTTTTCACAAACATTAGTTATAGGTTTGAGTTATCATAGTGGTTGATGTAAACCTCACCTCATCCTTAGTGGTTGGGTTATAAGCCTTCCATGCTTATTATAGGGTTAACCCCTCACTAGCATGTTGAAGCCTTCCTCATATGGTGGATTATTGGTTTAGGTTGAGTTTTATCCCTTTGATAACAAAAGACCTTAAGGCTTTTGGTCAAATCAATTCACCAATCTTTATGATTTTACCCCGAACTACGAGGTTTTGATCCTGCCTTTGTGATGGTACGTAGGCAATGGGTTCATCCATTCAAACAACAAAATTGTAAATTCAATCTATTCTTTTCTCATCCCCCAATCTTTTGCACATATTTTCATAAATACCAACCTACAACACACATTTGTAAAAAGAGGTCCCCTTAGAGTACTAAGGATGTTTTGGGTGCATAAAACCTTCCCATTTAATAACCAACCCCCTTACCTAGATCTCTGACATTTTTATTAGTTTTTGATTTGATAAAACTTCTTACTTGGCTTTTGTTCGCTTTTTAGTCTTTCCTTTGGACAAATTAAAGTGCGGTGGCGACTCGAATTGTATGTTTACTTTTGGTTTAGTCAATAAACTTAAAGATAACGAAAACCCCGCTACACCAACCACCATCAACCAACTTGCTAATCTTCAATTCTCTTGACTTTCTAGGCTCATGGTAGATCATATATACACAATATGCTTAATTTTGAAGCGTCCCTTAAGAAATTTGATCAATTGGTGAGATAGCTTGTTGGAGAAGTTAGTCAAGATACCCACCTAAACTAGGGTTTCCATGACAAATCACCCTCAAACTCTTAAAGAAAACTTGATCAATATAACATGTTGGAATCAATGGAACTCATATATGATGCTTATAAACATTCTTGGATCAATTCATGGTTGTGCTCTTTGTCATGAGGGTCTAAACCCTAAATGTGAACTTTGATAGATCAAAGGTGATCATGCCCTACCTACAAAAAGGGTTAGGCTAATACAAAGACATATTTTTGGTATTTTGGGTTAGTAAAAATGATGATATACAAGTATGATACAATCACATAGTGCTTGGTGATCTCTCCCAAAACAAACCCAATGAAAGAGGGGTGAGGAGGATGCCAAGGTATGATCCCAATGCTAATGCATATGATGAACTTGCATGAGGGATCTTAGGGTCAAAATTGGGGTCTTACAACGAGCATTTGAATTTTTACGAAATCGAAGTCAAAGGTTAAAAATGGTGAAAGAATGTAGAATTCGGCATTCTACAACGATTTTGCATTCCGTAGTGGTGACGAGTGTCACCCTTGTGATGGACTACCTGTCATTACGTCCATCTTTGTGATGGTTTTTAGATTTGTTACGGACCATTCGTCACTACCAGTCATACCTTGTTCAAATATGAATTTTATCATAACTTAAGTTTTGGGACTAAGATTTAGGCACCGTTTAAAGAGTTGGAAAGCTAATGCACATAACTACATTATGGTAGTGCCTTGTGATATGAATTACCATGTTTGAATGATGTGTGAATATATATTATGAAGTGTGTGTATAATTGTGTGACTTATTATACATGTTTGACGATGAATCAATGTTAATATAATTTAACATGATTGAGTGTTATGTATGAATATATATTTGATATGGTGATACCGTTTGGCCAGTATTTGGAGGTGTTTGATGCTGTTAATTATGTTGATTAATTTAATTTACTTTTTTGGTATGGATAATAATTTTAATGTTTATTATGGTTATTATATGGTGATAAATTCATGGTGATCATTTTTGGTGAGATTTCATCTTATGGTGAATCATGCATCATGGTGTATGGGCTTCGGTCCAGTTTTGGTGTGCTCTGGTCCAGTGGTATGGATTCAGGAGTGAGCGGTTAATTCCAATAAGGAATTTGTGAAGTGTTTCTTATATTGATAAAAATAAATTTTGGTATGCTTTGGTCCGATGATGTGGATTTCAGGAGCGAGTAGCCGGTTCCATATGAGATTTGGTGAAGCGTTACCTATGGTGATGGTAACGATCTGATGTGATTTGGTCATATGGTGAAGCGAGAGGGACATGTGTTATCCATAATGGTTTTACATGCATTATTGAGTCGTGGTGTTGAATACATTTGCATTTATTATTTTTCATATGTGTTGAATGATTATGTTGATGTTAGTGATTGAGAATACTTTGGTGATATATGTGAATGAATTATGTTGAATAATTATTGATGTTTGTTTAGGTTACCCTTGCATACTTTTGCACCATTAAATATTATGAGCGTATTATCACCCTTTTGTTGTTTGTGTGGTTGTGTGCTCCTTCTTCGGGGTACAGACAAGCAGAAAAATGAATAACTCCTTAGAAGCTAAAGGATGGCGTTAAGGTTCTTCTTCTTTCTTTTATGTTTTTATGCATTGTCATAGATTATGTTGCTCTGATCTGTAACATTAGGCGGGATAATGTTTTGTTTAGCTATTTGATATTATTTCGATATTGTTATGTTGAAGGAATTTATCAATAACCTTGTTTTATAATTATGAAGTTTTCTTGGTTGTTGAATTATTTCCGCTGCAATGAGCCATGTTAAGGCGAGCATGTAATGACATGTATTTAATCTAATGTATATTTTAAATAACCCGTGTTATAGAGTAGGTTTATGTTGTGTTTGAGTGACACCTTATGTGTGTTGTTATTGTATTTCCGCTTTATTTTGAGTTTCAGGGTTTAGGGTGTTACATAGTGGTATCAGAGCAGGTTAGTCTATCCGGTCAGGTTTTGGTCATGTTATAGTTCCCTAATGCGCGACATGTGTGTGAATCACTGTCAATGCTTGTTTTATTTTCTAACCGCTTTCATGTAGGAGAGAGATTGAAACAAGTGGGGGATAATATTGTGCTTTTATGAGATGTTTAAGGTGTGAAAAGTTGGTTCATCATGCCTCTGTTTGCAAGAGTGCTGGTTTTTGACAAGTCAATGTCATTTTCGGAGTTTGATGCCAGTGAGGAGTTGTTTGTGTCTGCTAATCAAGTGGAAGGGTTCGTGAAGGATGATGTTAAGGAGTTTATGATATTATCTTTTATGAAGGTCGAAAGCAAAATTGTGATGAGTGAGTTATCAGTGGCGTGTGATTTCCCCATAAGTGTTTCCAGACGATATTAGTGATTTTCTGCCGGAGCGTGAGGTGCAGTTTGCTATAGACTTAGTACCTGGTACTAGTCCTATGTCGATGGTTCCTTATAGGATGTATGCTTCATAGATGAGCGAGTTAAAGAAGTATTTGGAATAGTTGCTTGAGAAAAAGTTTGTTTGGTCGAGTGTTTCGCCATGGGGTGCGCCAGTGTTGCTAGTAAAGAAGAGAGATGGTAGCATGAGGTTATGTGTTGACTATCCACAACTGAATAAAGTAACAATTAAGAACAAGTATCCACTTCCGAGGATTGATGATCTGATGGATTAGTTGGTTGGTTCTTGCGTGTTTAGCAAGATTGATTTGCATTCAGGTTATCATCATATTCGTGTGAGATCAGACGATATTCCAAAGACTACATCCAGGATAAGGTATGGTCATTACGAATATTCAGTGATTCCATTCGATGTGTCTAATGCGACTAGAGTGTTCATGTAGTACATGAATAGTATATTCCATCCATACTTAGATCAATTTGTCGTTGTGTTCATCGATGATATTTAAATATATTCGAAGTCGGATGAAGAACGTGTGGAACATCTGAGAGTTATGCTACAAACCTTGAAGGATAATAAACTATATTCGAAGTTATCGAAATGAGAGTTCTAGTTGAAAGAACTGAGTTTCCTTGGTCACGTGATTTCTAGTGTTGGTATTTTCGTGGATTCATCAAAGATCGGTGTTGTGTTGTAATGGGAGATTCTAAAGTCTATTACTGAGATAATAAGTTTCCTTTGTTTGGATGGGTACTACAGAAGGTTCATCGTAGGTTTTCTAAAGTTGGCTTTGCATTTGATTCAGTTGAATCGAAAGGGTCAAGCTTATTTGTGAAGTGTTCAGTGTGAAGAAAGTTTTCAGGAAATCAAGAAGAAGTTGACGTCTGCTCCAATTTTGATTTTACCGAGTCCAGGTGAATCTTTTGTGGTGTATTGTGATCTTCGAAGATGGGTATAAGTGGTGTGTTGAAGCATAATGGTTAGGTTGTGGCTTATGCTTCTGGAAAATCAAAGGGTCATGAGAGGAATTATCCTACGCATGATATAGAGTTGGTAGCAGTGGTGTTCACGTTGAAGATTTGGAGACATTATCTGTTTGGCTCCAGATTTGAGGTGTTATGTGATCACAAGAGATTGAAGTATCTCTTCGATCAGAAAGAGTTTAATATGACGTAGATGAAATGGCTCAAATTTCTGAAGGATTATGATTTTAGCTTGATTTACCATCCAGGTAAAGCCAATGTCGTAGCTGATGCGTTGAGTAGAAAATCATTGCATATGTCGATGCTGATGGTGCGAGAATTGAACTTGATTGAGAAGTTCGGAGATCCGAGTTTGGTATGTGAATAGAATCCTAATAGTGTCAAACTAGGTATGTTGAAGATGACCAATGATATCCTTGAAGAGATCAAAGAAGGTCAAAAAATTGATTTGGGGTTGCTTGAACGTCTGGTGTTAACCAATCAAGGCAAGGGAGGTGAATTCACAACCAACGAGAACGACATGATGAGATTTAGAGACAGGGTTTATGTACCTAATGTGCCAGAGCTTAAAAAGAGCATTCTCAAGGAAGGTCATAGAAATGGCCTGAGTATTCATCCCAGTGCCACTAAGATGTATCAAGGCTTGACGAAATTTTTTTGGTGGCCAGGAATGAATAAGTAAGTAGTTGAGTTTGTTTATGCTTATTTAACTTGTCAGAAGTTTAAGATTGAACATCAGAAGTTGTTGGGTATGATGCAAAATTCTTGAGTGGAAGTGGGATAACATTTCAATGAACTTTGTGATGAGTTTGGCGAAGACGGTGAACGGATGTGATTCCATTTGGGTGATTGCTTCCAGACTGACCCAATCGACTCATTTCATTCTGATTAAGATCAATTATCATTTGTATAAGCTAGTTGAGTTGTATATTGAGAAGATTATTAGCCTGCATTGTATTTCGTCTAGTATTGTGCCAGATAGAGATCTGAGGTCCACGTCTAGGTTTTGGCAGAGTTTGCAAGAGGAATTGGGAACTAAGATGAGATTGGATTCTGCTATCATCCGCAGACAGACGAGTAGACAGAGAGGAATATTCAATCCTTAGAGGATTTGTTGAGGGCTTGCATGCAAGAACAATGAGATGCTTGGGATAACTACTTACCACTGATTAAGTACACTTACAATAACAATTTTAATTCGAGTACTGGAATTGGTCTATTTGAAGCATTATATGGTAGGAGGTGTAAGACACCTCTGTGTTGGTATAAATTCAGTGAGAGTGCGGTGATTGGACCGAAGATTATGCAGTAAACTTATGAGAAGATCAAGATGATCCAAGAGAAGATGAAGGCTTCACAAAGTCGCCAGAAGAGCTACCATGACAAGAGGAGAAAATCACTTGAGTTCCAAGAGGGGATCATATGTTTTTAAGAGTTACCGTAGTAGATGATGTTTGTCAACCTTTGAAGTCTCGAAAGCTTGTGCCATGTTTTGTTGGTTCATATCAGATCCTTCAGAGGATAAGATAATTAGCCTATCGGAATGCCTTGCCATAACCGCTTGCTAATCTTCGTGTTTCAAGTGTCTCAATTAAGGAGATACATTTTGTATTTGTCTCATGTGATCCAAGTGGATGATGTACAGGTGAGAGAGGACTTGACGGTTGAGGCATCGCTCATGCGGATAGAGGATCGAGAAGTGAAGTAGTTGCGTAGAAAGGAGATTTCCTTGGTGAAGGTAGTGTGGGGAGGATCAAATAGTGGAACCATAACTTGGGAGATGGAAAGCGGAAATTATTTAAGTGAGGAAGAGTTGTAAAACCCCAAATTTGATTAATTTATTTAATTTAATTTTTTAGGATTTTATTTGATTATTTGGTGTTTTAATTAAAATAATATTATATGGTCATAGGAGTGTAATGCTATTGGTAGGGTGTGGTGAGAAATAGGTGCTTAGTAGATTGATTAGAAAATAACTAGAATATTAAGATTTTTAACTAATAATAGTTTATAATTATTTTATTCATTTAATTAGAATAAATAGAGGATAAAATTTTGATGGAAAAATAAGAAAATAAAAATAGTAGAAATTAGGGAAAATAATATTAATATTTTTATTGGAATAAAATTAGATATAAGAAGGGCGTTCTGGTAAATAAGACAATAAATGAGTGTAGTGTTGAAAGTCTCTAATTGAGGGAGATTAGGTCTCTAATAAAAAGGTTAGTAAGAGGGTTTTGAGAACTTTTTCTACGTAAAATATAATTTAGGAAAGGAGGAAGAGACAAGGGTCATGGCTTAGAGAAGAACTCCATTATTAGAGCTTGAAGTTGCATCTTACTGAAAAATCTAAGGTAGGGGGTGTTAACTGGAGATTTCAACAAATAGTTGAAGTTCTTTGGAAGTGTTATATTTTGGAGAATAAATAAAAAATAGCTGTGTGTAACACCCCAAAATTTGCCCTCCTCATTCATGCATTCATTTAGCATTTCATATTGCATTTCATCATGTCAATCATAATTAGATCCAAGAAAAAAAAAAGAAGAAGAAGAAAAAAAAAAGAAATAAAAAAAAAAAAAAACGAAAAATGAAAAAAAAAAATTTACAAAAAGAAATAATAAATAAATAAAAATAATAATAAAATAAATAAATAAAATATAATAGAAAAAACTTGGACTTGGACCTCTCTCATTTGAGCCCACAAAGCCATGAAAATTAGGTTATAAAAGAGGGAGATCAGACAGAAAAAGGAAGAGAAGCAAAATACTCTGAGGTTTCCTTGAAACAAAACCCGGGACAAAACCTGAAGAGGAACCTGACAGAGAACTCAGAGCAACCCCCATCTCACGCAAACCCTAACATTTCAACCGGTCTCTCCCATCAGGTTTGCCTCATTCCCATAATTTTATGCTCTTAATTTGGATCATCTGAATGTATGAGGTATGATGGATGAATTTCATTATGTTTTTGCCCACGGGTTTAATTATGCATGAATGGGTGAAACCTATTGTTAGACTATGGCACGGATCTAGAAGGGGGGGTTGAATAGATCCCAATTAAAAGCTTGAGTCGGCGCTACCAATTTGAAAGAAAATTGGTTTTGAAAATATGTTTTAAGTGTGGAAGCGGCCGAGGAAAATTTTAGTCTAAAACGAATCGTTATTGGAAAACCGGATATGCGTTTAAGCTAATGGATTAGAGATAAAAATCAATCCAAATTGGGCTTATGCAAATTTAAACTGGAAGCAAACTTAAGACAACTTTAGCTTATGCAAATTAACAAACACTTGGTGTGCATACACTTCAAGAGATATTTGAGTTGAGTAAGTAATTCAAATTTATCTAGTACAATATACTATTGTACTGTGTATTCAAACAACAATTTTAATCTCTTACTCAACTTATATCAACGTTTGGTAAAATTGCTTAAACTAAAATCACTTAGTTTTTAAGCTGAAAAACACTTATGCAGAAAATTAAAGAAGACAGAGATTTGATGAGGCAGTTCCCCCGCCGTCCTCGCTTCGGGGTACGTCTGCCCCCAATTCTAAAAATAGAATTGAGATGATTAATTAGATATCACCTGTGAAATTTAATCGTTTATACAAGGATTGCAAAGCATGTAAACAACAGAACTTCCAATGTGTTGAATGATGCTTCCTATCCTTGCTCCTTGATTCAAGATGAATCAAGACCTTCGATCGTTGTTGCTAGACCTCCGATTCCAGCCCCTTTGTTGAAGAATCTTCCGTTCTTCAAACCCTCGGCCCGGCTGATCTCAAACACAACGAGTCGAACCCGAATCCTTCACTTCAATGTCACCGAATCCGCTACTAGACTGATGAAGACTTCCTCTTCTCAATCACCTTCGCTCGGCTGAATATTGATGAAGCGATTCGTCCAAAAACCCCCAAACACAAACCCGTATTGGAGGACAAAACCCTAACGGTTTTATTCAAGAAAGAACCTGTCACAAGCTTCAACTCGAACCGGATTCTCCAATCGCAACTTCGAACCTTATCACCTTTAATCGATCACGAACCACATCAAAAGTAATTGTGTGCAGTTGATGTATTGTGAAATGTTGAAGATGAAGATGATGAATCTTGGACACCTTTTTCACTCTTTCTTGTTTCCTTGAACACTTGAATACAAATTGACAAAATGTTAGTTGACAAAAGTGTTTTGACTTCTATATATAGTAACTGACAAACCAACCAAAAATAACAGCTTTTCAAACAGTGGAAAGTACTCAGAAAACTGAGTTTACGCACGAACGGTCGACCATAGGTCGGCGTGCGCTGAGCCGTGAGAGATGCGCCGACCCCTATGGTCGACCCATGGTTCCATGCGCTGACCCAGGATAGCATCATTATGCCATGCGCTGACCTCTGGTCGACTCAAGGGATTTTTGCGCTAACCCGTGAGTTATGCGCCGACCCTTATGGTCGACGCAAAGACGCATGCGCTGACCAATCTCCAGTTTAGCTGAGTTTTGCGCTGACCCGTGAGCTTTGAGCTGACCCTTATGGTCGACTCAAGGCCTTCAAATCTGCATAAATCTGTGTTTTGTGATTTTCATGCATTTCGTCATGATCACACTTTGTCCACATATGTTTTTAATCATTATAATAGGTTTAGACAAACGTAGAAAAGGATATGATGGGTAATGTGTTGCATTTGTTTGTAGACGTGCATGATGGTCTTTTGTCATCATCGAAACTTGCGATCGTATGTTGTCTGACTCTTTGTCTTTACATACTCCCCCTTTTTGATGATGACAACCTGTATAAATCAACGTGATAAACAGCATGCGGTATTGACACATTTTGCACACTCCCCCTTTCTTTTGTAATCTAAGGCTATCTGCAGAAAGCGACTGTTAGTTGTGGGCATTTTTGGCTGCCTGCTTTGTGCACTTTTTCTCCCCCTTTGACAACATCAAAAAAAGAGACAGAGTGATTATTCAAGATAACAAGGAAATTTCACAGGAAATAACATAAACAGATAATAATAACACACCAATGTCATTTCTGAGCAATCGTCATTTATTAAGAACAAGTAAAACAGAGAAATACATTCAAAAGAACAATCAAACTACAAAGTGCATGTGAATGTCTATGTCCTAGTGGCGGTGTCCTGGATGATAACAAATGCCCGGGTTTTTGTAAGGGTCAGCCAGAGATGATAGGTATTCGGTGACACCGTTCAGATGCTTGAGACTCTCGTCGATCGACCTTTCCTGAAGTTCAAATGACGTCGAAAAGGCTGCAAACCGGTCATTCATGCTTGTAGAGAAGGTGTCGAGACGCTCATTTTGGGCTTGAAGTTGCTCGTTAATATGAGCATAGCGCTCATCTTGAGCTTGCATGAAGGACTGTTGAGCGATCTGCATATTGCGCATCATATCCAACAGTTCTGAAGATTCTGCTTGCTGTGGAGGGGACGGAGGAGATTCTTCATCATCTTGGTGATACGGCTGGTAAAATTGACGTTGAGTTGACCAGCCCGTATGTTGCCATTCACCCCAGCCACCCCAGCGTGGAACATCTTCTTCAGTTGTATGCGACTGCTGAACCCAAGCGGAGTCGGAGTAGTCATGTGTGTCAACGGGTGGAGGACTATCATCTCCACCATTGTGATCAAAATTGTGCCTGGCTTCCTCTTCTTCATTTTCCTCTTCATCTTCTTGTTCTTCGCTTTCATCATTGTCATCATCTGCAGGAACATTTCCTCTTCTAACAAACTTATACGTTCTCCGCTCATTGCACCAAAGATATCCCATCATAGACATAGTTTTTGTGCTAAACTCTTTGTCAGATGAGATGGAAGTGTATGGGAAAGACGGATGATTAACGTTGGCTGCAGTAAGGACTTCTTGAATGAAGGATCTGTAGGCAAGAGCCGTTCCTCGTCCGGAATCACGTAGATTATACATTCTACTGGCAATGTAGTACGACCAGTTGATTTTCTTCTTATTTTTCAAAATGTAAATCAGATGAACCTCGGCCTGTTCGACTCTGGAGAGACCGCCCTTCTTTGGTCGCAGGATGCGTGAGACAATCCACTGAAGAATCCTTTCTCCGACTTTCAGCTTGCCGGCAGTGATAGTTCGTGGGAACGCGTCACTGTTCACAAACTCATCAGGATATGGCCGTTTCAGCATGTCATTCAATGCACTCTTAAACTCGTAGCCATCTATGTGGTGAGAGTCAGTTACCTCAGGTAGAGGATTTTCAGCATCATCCACAGACATATCAAAATATTGGTTCCAGATATTTGATTTAAGCGGTACCTTTGTCGGGCCAATTCTGGAGGAAAACTTGTGCCCGCGAAAGTTGTCATGAAGACCGGCGTAGAACACTCGGACAAGGTCTTCACTGTATTTAGTGTTGTATTCCAAGAAGTTGATAAAGCCTTGATGCTGCAGCAGAGCCATGATTTGAGCGAGGTGCATGCGTTCAGCGGTAAGTTTGTAGAACGCATGTTGTTGCACAACTCCTCTTTTGCCGATATCTTTGTTGAAGGCTTCGACGCGAGCGGGTGGAACGAGTGATACAGCAGATATGGGGAGAGATGCGGCAGATGATTCTCGGGATCTCTTGCCGGAAGGTCTGCGTGATGCGGAAGCCATTTGAGAAGGTTTAAAACTAAGTGTTTGGGTATAGAGTGAAGGTTTATGAAGGGTTTTGAGAGTGATTCTGCTAGAGAGAGGTTTCTCCCTATTTATAGAGGAAAGGTTAGGGTTTTGGGAAGATGGAAGATCAAGGAACAATAGCCACTAGGTAGATGCAAGTTACAAAGTAGTGGGTAGTTTGAAAGATGATGGAATGTAAATGCACACTTAATGATGATTTTTGAATGGGAATACATGAAATACGATTTAAATGCACACTTAAATTTGCACACTTGTATTGTCACAAAAAATGGGAATACGTTCAAGTTTGAGGTTAAAATCCAATAGTTGTTGCTTAATCCATAGGATTTGGGCACAACAACTACCGGCGGCAACGTATTCCGCTTCGGCGGTTGACAAAGCAACTGAAACCTGTTTCTTGCTATGCCAACTGACCAAAGAGTTTGAAAATAAGTGACAAGTGCCACTGGTGCTTTTCCTATCCGATTTGAAACCGGCAAAATCGGAATCGGAGAAGCCTACCAATGAACAATCATTACCTTTGGAATACCATAGTCCATACTTCGGAGTACCGGATAGGTATCGAAGTATTCGTTTAACGGCTTTTACATGGGATTCCTTGGGACATGATTGATATCTTGCGCACATGCATACGCTAAACATAATATCGGGACGAGAAGCAGTAAGATAAAGGAGTGAACCAATCATACCTCTATATCGTTTTACATCTACTTCCTTACCGTCTTCATCTTTGTTCAAGTTTGTACAAGTAGGCATGGGGGTGTCTATGGCCTTAGCTTTTGCCATGTCAAATCTCTTGATAAGGTCCAAACAGTACTTTGTCTGGCTCACGAAAGTTCCTTCTTTGAGTTGTTTAACTTGCAGACCGAGAAAGTATGTGAGCTCCCCCATCATACTCATCTCGAATTCGCCCTGCATAAGGTCAGAAAACTCTCTCACAAGATTCATGTTAGTAGATCCAAATATGATATCATCTACATAAATTTGCACTAATATCAAGTGCTTTCCTTGACGTTTAATGAAGAGGGTTGTGTCAACCTTTCCTCTTGAGTATTTTTGATCGAGTAAGAATTTGCTTAGTCTCTCATACCAAGCTCTAGGAGCTTGTTTGAGGCCATACAGAGCTCTTTTTAGTTTATAAACATGATCAGGATACTCATGGGATTCGAAACCCGGAGGTTGTACGACATAAACCTCTTCATTTATGTGACCGTTAAGGAACGCACTCTTGACATCCATTTGGAATAGCTTAAAGTCTTTCGCACAAGCGAAAGCAAGGAGAAGGCGTATAGCCTCGAGTCGGGCAACCGGCGCATAAGTTTCCTCATAGTCGATGCCTTCCTCTTGGTTATACCCTTGCGCGACTAAACGCGCCTTATTACGGGTTATTACCCCGTTTTCGTCCAGCTTGTTCCTAAACACCCATCGGGTGCCGATTACTCGATGATCTCGCGGAGGAGGGACAAGGTCCCAAACCTCATTTCTGGTGAACTGATTAAGTTCCTCCTGCATTGATAAAAACCAGTGTTCATCGAGTAGGGCTTCTTTAGGGTTTTTAGGTTCCATCTGCGAAACGAAAGCGAAGTGATAACAGAAATTACTTAGCTTAGATCGAGTTGTTACACCCTTTGAGATGTCTCCGAGAATGTTGTCGATTGGATGGTCTTTGGAAGACTTCCAAGCTTGAGGGAGATCATCGTTTGAAGGCGGATGAACTACCTCGGTTTCCTCATGGTGTACATCTTTGTCCTCCTCAATTTTGACTATGTCGGGTTGATCAATCCCCGGCTCGCCACCTTTGAGTATGTCTTCGGTAGATGTACCTGCACCATGAAAAACACTACCCTTTCCGACGTTTCTCGAATTGGATTCATCAAAAGTGACATGTACAGACTCTTCTACAGTAAGTAATCGTTTGTTGTATATTCTATATGCTTTGCTAGATTGAGAGTATCCGAGGAAGATACCTTCGTCGGCCTTGGAATCGAATTTCCCTAAGTTTTCCTTTCCATTGTTCAATACAAAACATTTGCAACCAAAGACATGTAAGTGAGAAACATTTGGCTTTCGCCATTTTAAAAGTTCATACGGTGTTTTGTTTAGAATGGGGCGAATGAGCACCCTATTCAGAACGTAACAAGCCGTACTAATGGCGTCAGCCCAAAAATATTTCGGTAAGCCACTTTCATTGATCATTGTTCTTCCCAATTCTTCCAAAATTCGATTTTTACGCTCCACAACCCCATTTTGTTGAGGAGTACGTGGAGCGAAGAAGTTATGATCAATACCATGGTTACCGCAATATTCTTCAAATAAGTGATTTTCAAACTCACCTCCATGATCGCTTCTAATTGCAACAATGTTTGTATTCAGTTTATTTTGGGAAAGCTTAGCAAATCGTTCAAAGGCGGCGAATGTGTCGCTCTTACTTACTAAGAAAATAGTCCAACAAAATCGAGAAAAGTCGTCCACTATTACGAAACCGTAATAGTTTCCTCCTAGACTTTTAATCCTAGATGGCCCAAATAAATCCATATGGAGAAGCTCGAGAGGTCTCGTTGTTGAAACGATATTTTTGGATTTAAATGAGATCCTCGTTTGCTTCCCCTTTTGACAAGCATCACAAAGGTGATCCTTGGTGAACTTAATTTTGGGGAGACCTAGGACTAGATCTTTTGAGACTATTTTGTTAAGTAAGTCAAAGTTAACATGTGCTAAACGCCTATGCCATAACCATGAATCTTCACTCATTGTTACAAGGCATTTGTCACTTGTTAATGATACTTCATTTAAGTCAAGCATATAGACATTGTTCACACGTAGGCTATTAAACATACTCTTCTTATCATCATTATATACAATTTTGCAACAATCTTTTGAAAACGATACATTGTATCCTTTGTCACATAATTGACTGATGCTAAGTAGATTGTGTTTACGACCTTCGACAAGCAATACATCAGAAATAGTAGTGGAAGAAGGGTTACCTACACTACCTTTACCAAGTATTGCTCCAGGGTTGTTGTCACCATAAGTTACATATCCCTTCTTCTTAGCCACAAAGTCAATGAAGAGAGATATGTCACTTGACATGTGCCTTGAGCATCCACTGTCGAGAACCCATCTTCTCTCGGTAGTCTCGAGGCATTGTACCTGTGACAAGATAATTAACAAGAGAAGGTACTCAATTGCTTATTGGGTCCTGAGTGGTGAGGAACGAAATGGTTGCATTTGGGCATCCATTGATAAATGCCTTTAGGAACTAAAAACCTCATAAATCTACATTTAGCAATGGAATGGCCTTTCTTGCAACAATAGAGACAAGAGAAATTTACATTTGGATTGCTTTTGCTATCTTCATCCTTTATAACATATTTATATTTTTGATATGGATTAACCATACTTTTTCGAAAGTTTGATTTGTCGATAGAAAAAGTAATCTTGGGCTCAAGAGACTTGTCAAGTTTGGCCTTTAGATTTCTTACTTCACCTTGCCAAATGTAACAAGTATCACACCCAAAGTTCATCATTTTACTTCTAAGGTCCTCATAACTTGTTTTTGTGCTTTCCACTATAGAAGCTTTAAGTGCCTCAAGTTTCCGTTCGGATTCTTGAATTTTATGTTCCAAATGAGAAAAAAATTTCTTATTTGAGGCAAGCCTTTTAAAGGCCTCTTTCGCTTCATAGTGTAAAGTATCAAAAGCAGTTTGCAATTCATGATGAGACATACTAGAGGATTTTTCATATTTAGCATGTCGTACCTGTTTCTTTTTGTTCTTTTGATGAGCAGAGAGACATAGATTTGCATTTTCATCTTCATCACTAGAACTTTCATCATCGAAGGAGTCGTTATCGCTTTCCCAAGCTATGTATGCTCTCCTTGGCTTTGATGGTTTCTTATGTGATTTGTATGAATCTTTTTCTTTTGTTTTTTTGTTCATCGGACAGTCCGGTTTGTAGTGACCCGACTTTCCACACTTATAGCACGACCCTCTAGTTGTTTTTCCTTTTGAGTCATCATTTTTAGAGTACCTAGATTGCTTCCGGAAGTTTACCAAGTTCTTCTCGGAATGTTGGATGTCGTTCTTTCTCACGTAACGGTTGTAGCGTTTAACAAACAGCCCCATATCTTCACTCTTGTCCTTTTCTTCTTCGTCGCTTGATGAATAATCACTTTGCTCTTTTGCTTGAGACTTTGAGGAGGAAGTCTTTAGAGCTATTGATTTCTTTTCACTCACCTTTGCTTTGTCTTTCTTATCTTTCTTTTCGTGTTGTTCCAGGCTTAAGAGAACTTGTTCGTGCTCTTGTAGTTTACCGAACAATGTTGTCAAGTCCAATGTGGTAAGATCATTTGCCTCTTTGATGGCGGTCACTTTCGGCTGCCATTCCCTGTTAAGACATCTTAAGATCTTATTAGTAGCAATATCATTGGAAACAGGCCTACCAAGTGAATGTAATCGATTGATGAGATGAGTGAATCTCTTTTGCATGTCAGCAATGGTTTCCCCTTGCTCCATGAAGAAGAGATCAAACTCTTGTGTTAGTGTATTGATTCTAGCCAATTTAACATCATTCGTCCCCTCATGGGCAATTTGTAGTGAATCCCACATGGCCTTAGCAGTAGGACAATGGGATACACGATAGTATTCATCTACACCTAATGAGGAGATTAGGATATTTTTGGCTTTCCAATCATAATTGTATTTCTTTTCATCATCATCGGTCCATTGTGCTTCGGGCTTAGGCACCACTTCGTTGTTCTCATTGGTCATGGTTATTTGAATTGGACCATTGAGAATAACATTCCATATTTTTCTATCTATGGAATTTATGTGCACCCGCATACAGTCTTTCCAATAACTATAATTTTCACCATTGAAAACGGGAGCTCTATTATAAGCCCCTTTTTAGGTTCGTTAGCCATTTTCTATCAAAGTTGTATTTTGAAGCACGGAGTGAACCGGAGCTCCTGATACCACTTGTTAGACTATGGCACGGATCTAGAAGGGGGGGGGGGGGTTGAATAGATCCCAATTAAAAGCTTGAGTCGGCGCTACCAATTTGAAAGAAAATTGGTTTTGAAAATATGTTTTAAGTGTGGAAGCGGCCAAGGAAAATTTTAGTCTAAAACGAACCGTTATTGGAAAACCGGATATGCGTTTAAGCTAATGGATTAGAGATAAAAATCGATCCAAATCACTACACTATTTGCACACTCAATTGATATATTTCACTAACTAGCAAGCCTAGTTCCAATGATCCAAAATACCAAATTTAAACTGGAAGCAAACTTAAGACAACTTTAGCTTATGCAAATTAACAAACACTTGGTGTGCATACACTCCAAGAGATATTTGAGTTGAGTAAGTAATTCAAATTTATCTAGTACAATATACTATTGTACTGTGTATTCAAACAGCAGTTTTAATCTCTTACTCAACTTATATCAACGTTTGGTAAAATTGCTTAAACTAAAATCACTTAGTTTTTAAGCTGAAAAACACTTATGCAGAAAATTAAAGAAGACAGAGATTTGATGAGGCAGTTCCCCCGCCGTCCTCGCTTCGGGGTACGTCTGCCCCCAATTCTAAAAATAGAATTGAGATGATTAATTAGATATCACCTGTGAAATTTAATCGTTTATACAAGGATTGCAAAGCATGTAAACAACAGAACTTCCAATGTGTTGAATGATGCTTCCTATCCTTGCTCCTTGATTCAAGATGAATCAAGACCTTCGATCGTTGTTGCTAGACCTCCGATTCCAGCCCCTTTATTGAAGAATCTTCCGTTCTTCAAACCCTCGGCCCGGCTGATCTCAAACACAACGAGTCGAACCCGAATCCTTCACTTCAATGTCACCGAATCCGCTACTAGACTGATGAAGACTTCCTCTTCTCAATCACCTTCGCTCGGCTGAATATTGATGAAGCGATTCGTCCAAAAACCCCCAAACACAAACCCGTATTGGAGGACAAAACCCTAACGGTTTTATTCAAGAAAGAACCTGTCACAAGCTTCAACTCGAACCGGATTCTTTAATCGCAGCTTTGAACCTTATCACCTTTAATCGATCACGAACCACATCAAAAGTTATTGTGTGCAGTTGATGTATTGTGAAATGTTGAAGATGAAGATGATGAATCTTGGACACCTTTTTCACTCTTTCTTGTTTCCTTGAACACTTGAATACAAATTGACAAAATGTTAGTTGACAAAAGTGTTTTGACTTCTATATATAGTAACTGACAAACCAACCAAAAATAACAGCTTTTCAAACAGTGGAAAGTACTCAGAAAACTGAGTTTACGCACGAACGGTCGACCATAGGTCGGCATGCGCTGAGCCGTGAGAGATGCGCCGACCCCTATGGTCGACCCATGGTTCCATGCGCTGACCCAGGATAGCATCATTATGCCATGCGCTGACCTCTGGTCGACTCAAGGGATTTTTGCGCTAACCCATGAGTTATGCGCCGACCCTTATGGTCGACGCAAAGACGCATGCGCTGACCAATCTCCAGTTTAGCTGAGTTTTGCGCTGACCCGTGAGCTTTGAGCTGACCCTTATGGTCGACTCAAGGCCTTCAAATCTGCATAAATCTGTGTTTTGTGATTTTCATGCATTTCGTCATGATCACACTTTGTCCACATATGTTTTTAATCATTATAATAGGTTTAGACAAACATAGAAAAGGATATGATGGGTAATGTGTTGCATTTGTTTGTAGACGTGCATGATGGTCTTTTGTCATCATCGAAACTTACGATCGTATGTTGTCTGACTCTTTGTCTTTACACCTATGCCTTGAATGTTTAATCACATGATTTCTGAAATGTATGCCACAGGGTTTGAGGTTTCTGAAACCATGCTGTTATCCATGAAAAAAATGCTTATCGTGTTTCACTAACCCTTTTGTTGAGTTTTTGTGAGGGCTCACAGACTCTCGCAGAGATGGTTTGCGTGGTTTTCCCACTTTATTTGTGGGATACCCCCTGGAGGTTCATTCCAATTACCTGTACTGACTCACCTTTCTTTGATGGCATTTGCTTGGGAGATCCCTGGGTTTCTTACTCCTTTAATTGCTGTTACTTCGGCTCTTTATCCGTGTGGTACTTTTACCTCTTTTCCGCATTTTATCGCTTTCTTAGCTGGAAGACCTCGATAGGAGGCATTTGTTTTCTTTTGTTTATTTACTTCTGAGCCCCTTGTTGGCACATTTACTTTATACATGTTTGTTTTGTATGTGTTCGTATCCCTGCAGGTAGCGCGGTTCCTTCGTCAAGGACTGCCTTTTTGCCCTTGAGCATCCCAAACCCTAAAACCCAAAGCAACACGTTAACTCCTTCTACTACAGGCGAGTAAGTCTCCAAAGGTCGAGCATCCGGTAGATTGCGTAGTGACGTCGTTTGTCTTAAACCCAATCCATAACCCCATAGTTAGCCGAACTACGTTTTGCTCTGATTCTCAGGCCAAATGAGATACGTAGGCATAAGACGCGATGTCTTAGCGAGCACAATTACCCTTAACCCCTAGGTAGCTGAGCTACGAAGACTCTGATTCTCATATTCAGATGAGATACGTATGCAGTGGATGCGACATCCGCGCGAGTCATTTTCATTTAACCCCTTTTTTTATAGTAAATAACACATTAGATAAACTCACACCCTTTAGACAAGAACTACAAAAGTGGATCCCGTAGAGTACTACGGATGCGTAGGGGTGCTAATACCTTCCCTTCGCATAACCGACTCCCGAACCCAAGATTTGGTTGCGAGACCCCGTATTGTCCTTTCCTTTTTCAGGTTTACTTCGAGCGTTTCCTTTCCCTCCTTTGGGATGAATAACGCACGGTGGCGACTCTTCTGTCATTTTCTTTCGCCGGTTGTTTTTTCGCGCACTGTATTTTTCAGGTTGCTACAGCTGGCGACTCTGCTGGGGACTGAAAGAAGTTGACCTCTTGCTGGTCCATCTTCCCTAAGCGAGTCCCTCCTAGCTTGTGTGATTTCTTGTTTATTGGGTGTTCATGCTTTTGTACCTTTATTTGCTTACCTGCTTGCATGCATCTGTTGTATCTGTTGGATTTGTTTGTTTGTTTGTTGGGATGGGGTGTTCTATGAGAGATAAGCCCATTACCCAGGCTTGAGTGTACACACAGGTTTTAGAGTGGATAATCATGAGGCTTGCGTGGCGTGTTGCTACGTTAAGTCGTTCGTGAAGAACCACACCCAGACGAGGTTTCTTTTGGATATATTATGTCTTACGGGTGTTCCGTAACGGCATGATGTTCCTCTAGAAATCGTCGACTCTGGTGACCATTTCCCGAGAACTCAGTCGAGGCCTCTCCTCCGAGACGTGATTATGTTAGCTCTGGTGGGCGCATTCTCGCTGCTCAATCTGAGGATCCCGAGACTGGGAACTTGCTATTAGGATGTCCTGTTGAGGGGAGTCAATGGAGGTCTTTTGTCCCGTAATAATACCAAACCTTCAGTGGTAAACGTATTATTCGCGACTGAAGGGCTGAAGCTGACGAACTTCTGTTCTTAGAACCTACTAGTGAGGGGCGGGCTAAATTCAGAAAACCTTAACCTCCAACCAACCCAGTTTTCTAGAGCAGAGTTTTGGTCTTGTATTATATTCCTCAGTGAATTTATCTCCAGGCAGTGCAACCTGACAGATGTTCAAGCGGATCCATCAATTCTGAGGGAGTTGGTTGAGCAACCGAGACCCGATCCAGAGGTGGAGATACCAAATGCTGAGGGAAACCCTGGTAACCCTGGGAACACTGATAACCCTGTGAACACTGGTAACGCGGGTAACGTAAATGCTGATGGAAACCCGGGTAATGTTGGCAACACAGGGAATGTTGGAAATGGTATTGGCGGAAGGTACAATGTGAATCAAGGAATTCGAATTAACGGGTGCCCCGTTACTGAAGATTATCAGTATGATCAATTTTCTTTGCACGACGAGGCCCTCGAGACCACTCGCCGTATGGATGAGCTTGCTGAGAAGCTCAAATCTTTGGAGTCTCAAAATTCCTTAGGCTTTGATGTCATAAATCTTGGTCTGGTTCAGGGAGTAAGGATTCCTCACAAGTTCAAACCCCCTACTTTTGAGAAATACAACGGGGCTTCTTGCCCACGCACTCATCTCCAATCTTATTTAGGAAGGTTGGGAGCTCACACGGAAGATGAAAAGCTGTGGATGTACTATTTTGAAGACAGTCTAACTGGAGCTTCTCGTGAATGGTATTCTCATTTGTCTCGTACTACCATCAAGAGATGGAAAGACTTGGCAGAGGCTTTTGTCAAGCAATATCAATACAACTTGGACATGGCTCCAAATCGGACCTTGTTGCAAGGTATGTCTCAGACTGCCAAGGAAACCTTTAGAGAGTATGCTCAGCGTTGGAGACAGATTGCCGCGTCCGTCCAACCCCCTATGTCTGAAAGGGAGATGGTGGACATGTTCATGAACACTCTTCAAGGCAATTATATTGAGAGATTGGCTGCTTGCCCGTCAATCAGCTTTGCAGAGATAGTAATTGCTGGAGAAAGAATCGAGAGTCTGTTGAAGATGGGCCGAATTCAAGACAATAGTGCTTCCAACTCATCAGGTCCCAAGAGACCGTTTACTGGTAACGGTCAGCGAAGAAAAGAAGGCGAGGCAAGCGTTGTGTATGCCGGCAGAGGCAGGGGTAGAGGACGCCCTAATTATTATCAAGATCAAGTGGCCGCAGTCACTATTCCAACACCTGTTCCTCAACCGCAATATCATCTGCAACAAAAACCCAGGTACAACAATCAACAACAAGGAGGTAATCCGGGTCTGCAGAGACACTATCAACAACGTCCAAGGCAGACGGACCGGGTCATCGAGCCAATCCCAATGCCTTATTCAGTATTACTTCCCAAGCTGATTGACATGAATCTGGTTACGTTGAGAACTCTGGCCCCACCAATCGATCCCAATAATTTGCCTAGAGGTTATGATGTCAACGCCAGATGTGCTTTTCACTCCAACGCACCTGGCCATACTACAGATAATTGCAAGGCTCTCCAGTTAAAGGTACAAGATTTGAGAGATGCCCAGGCTATCAATTTTGCTTCGGTGCCTAATGTTATCCAGAACCCGATGCCGGCTCACGGCGGGCAGAGGATTAATGCTGTTGATAGTGGGGAAACTTTGAATTTGGTTTCTGATGTGACTAAGGTGAAGACTTCGCTATCAGTGGTTAAAGACCGACTTCTGAAAGGACAGATTTTCCCGGGCTGTGGGGAAGAATGCAGAAATTGTCAAGCTGCCGAAAACGAATGTGATAGTTTGAGAAGGGGTATTCAGCAACTGATAGATGAAGGTTGTCTTCAGTTCGATCAGGACCGTCCAGTGAAGAATGATGTATCGACGGTGACGTTTTATTTCACTCCTGAAGAAATATATGTTCCCGAGAGACTCGCTCCGACAACAATATATTTCCCAGAAAGTACAGAACCAGCAGCGGTGAACATCGAAAGTTCAGCACCAGTTGCAATTTACTCTGACAGCCCTCAACCGACTTTGGTTGGTCCGATCACCATCACAATACCAGGACCCGTTCCGTATGAGAAAGACAGTGCTATCCCGTGGCACTATGGGGCTGATATCTACTGCCAGGGGCAGAAAGTTAACAAAGAAGACATTGACATTGGTAGCTCCGCTATAGACAATGTTGGAGGGGTTGGTGGCTTCACTCGTAGTGGACGCCTATTTGCACCATCAACATTACGCGCGAATACTGAAGCCGAGGCAGCTGCCAAGGCTAAAGGGAAACAGATGGCCGCCGAAGAGGTTACTACTAAGGAAGATCCTCCTAAGACCGCAGTCGAGAAGGAAGTGGATGAGTTTATGAGGATTATCAAGAAAAGTTACTATAAGGTAGTCGACCAGCTAAATCAGACACCCTCAAAGATCTCCATTCTCTCACTATTGCTGTGCTCTGAGGCGCACAGAGCAGCCTTGTTGAAAGTATTGAATATGGCCTATGTTCCACCGGAGATAACTGTTAACCAGCTGGAGTCGGTAGTTTCCAATGTAAACGCTAGCCGGGGGCTAGGTTCCACCGATAATGACCTGACATCTGAGGGCAGGAATCACAACAAAGCCTTGCATATCACAATGGAGTGCAAAGGGGTGATGCTTTCCCATGTTTTGGTTGATACAGGCTGTCGCATTACGCGAAAAACCAGCGGGAAAAGAAACATAACAGAGCCGCCACCGTGCGTTATTTATCCCAAAAGAGGGAAAGGAAACGCTCGAAGTAAACCTGGAATAGACATGGTCTCTCGACCAGAGAAAGATGGGATCGTAAAACTGTACAAGAGTCTGCAACGGCACTGGATCTACCACCATCTTCAACAGTGTCAACAAATCCCCATATTGATCAGCAAACACCTTCTGATTACCGCCGGTCACAAGGTTGCTCAACTCTATCAACGATGTCAATGGCTCACGGTGAAAACTGTAGGAACAAGTCTTCCGCTTCAACTCGGGAACGGATGCCATCTCTTATAATGAACAGACCCCTGAATGAACCTGAGAAATGATATGCATGAAGAGATTAGCTTTTTTCTTTTCTTCTTCTCTTTTTTTTTATTGCATATTTTTTTGAAAATAAACATGCTATGATGCAAATGATGCAGACAAGACTGGCTGGCTGTGTATCTCGGAGCACAGGATCAAAGCTTCGGCTTGAATTCTGAACCACAAATCATCCGAGACCCAAAGTCATCTGAGACCCAATCTGCAGAACCAAGTCATCAACAGGATCACAAGTCACCAACAAGTCACCGACGAGTCACCAACTGTACCTGTAATAATGATCATTCCCTCCCCACTCACGGGTGTCATCTAGGCCAGGGTAAGGTCGAGAGAAACGCAACATAAATAACCCTTTCATAGAATATCACCATATACACACCCGAAGTATGTAACGATAATACCCCATCAGAGTCTGAACTGCTCGTGATATCAAGTTCCGCTAAGTGGCGCAATACCACCCGCTTCCCATGAATCACTCTATCCCTAGGTGTCCTAGATTTCACTCATAGCCTGGGTATTGGGCCTTTTACCTCATGTAACTCCCACCCCAACAGAGAGACAAACACAGCACAGCCAGCACAGATGAATATATGATGAATGCAAACATAAATGCAAACATAAATGCAAACAATAGATAAATGAATGCAATAAACGAAACAGCGAAAGCAACCAAACCCTATCCTAGAGAGCGCTAGGACTGACTCGCTTAGGGAAGATGGACCAGCAAGAGGTCAACTTCTTTTATTTCCCCAGCAGAGTCGCCAGCTGTCGCATTACGTGAAAAACCGACGGGAAAAGAAACACAACAGAGCCGCCACCGTGCGTTATTTATCCCAAAAGAGGGAAAGGAAACGCTCAAAGTAAACCTGGAAAAGACACGGTCTCGCGACCAGAGAAAGATGGGATCGGGAGTCGGTTATGCGAAGGGAAGGTATTAGCACCCCTACGCATCCGTCGTACTCGACGGGATCCACGCACAAAACAAAGGATAAGGTTGCTAAAACTGCTCAAACACCACACAAGGCTGGAAGGAAACACAGGAAAGACAAAAGAAATTAACTCGGCAGGATATCGCATCCTGGGCCTACGTAGTCTGTCAGGCACAGACATCAGAGTCGACGTAGTTCGGGACAGGGGAAACGTGCTCTCTAGGATGTCGCACCCTATGCATACGTATCTTCTCTGACAGAAGAAGAATCAGAGCACTCGTAGCTCGGCTAACGCACGCCAAACAAAACCCACACAGGAAACCGACTGCCAATCGCTGGACTTACGTCAGACTCCGCACAAACAGGCAAACCTGGAAACCGAATGCCAGTCGCTGGACTTACATCAGACTCCGAACCAACAAACACACACAGGAAACCAACTGCCAATCGCTAGACTTATGTCAGACTCCAACAAGCAAACAAAACACAGGAAACCGACTGCCAATCGCTGGACTTATGTCAGACTCCAAGCACACACAAAGGGGTTGAAAAAGAAAAGGGCGCCCGGAGAGATCAGCTCATCTCCTGCCTACGTACCTCATCTGGTATGAGGATCAGGGCGACGTAGTTCCCCTTAACATGGAAAAAGGACTAGCCTAACCAAATACAAAGGGAGACACAAACTACTAGGGAGACTACGACTCGAGCCTAGAAGTTATCATGCATACCATCCCTATGTTAAGGTTTCTATCTAACTTGCACAGGGAGCAAGCTATCCTAAACAGCACAAGCCAAGTCATACAAGCACAACAAGCAAGCACACACACTATATGCAAAAAATTGGGCTCATACAAGGTTAGGCTGTGAAACACAAGCCAACTGGAATCGGGTGTAGTTAGCTCTTAACCCTAACATTGAGAGTTAGGGTGAAGCAGATGAAATGGGAAATGAGGGTAAGACCTCACAGCTCTTATCCCTGGCCTGGGAGAGCTTCAGACAAATGAAAGTGTGGGAGTTCAGAATGTAGGAACTCTTCTCCACATATGACTGACACAACAAAGATCTTGGGCTATTATTCACAATGCATCAACACAAGGTGTGTGAGCAAAGTGAATGACACAACTGAATAGCAGGAGATGGATTGCACATCTCTTTTATCTGCCAATTGCCTCATAAGAGGACTTTTCCTGCTTGGCACAAAAGTAAACATTCACAAGCATTGCCTCTTAAGGAGGGCTTCAGACAGGTGCCTGCCCACATAACAGGACAGGTCTTCCAGACTACATGAAGTCAGAGAGTTATACCTCAGTGGTTAAGCAACCAAGCAAAGCAAAATCAAGTTCAAAAGAACTCAAAGCAACTTAGGTACCTGAAAAAAATCTAAACCAATCAGTTTACAAGTCAAACAAACAGACAGACAACAGTCAATCACACAATCAGACAAAGCATTAGGCAACAATGTGCAAGGCACAAGCCAATGGGCAACTTGTTCTCAAAACCTACAAAACAACACAAGGTTAGCCAATATCAATCAACCAATCAATCCAAATGAATTAACCACTTCAACCATGGTAATGTGCTTCTTAACCTGAAATCCACAATCCAATCAGTGAGTCCAAACCACTAGGTCAAAGCCTAGGATCAAAAGTAGGTCAAACATTCAAAATAGAACATGAAATTTAACATGAATCATCCTTATCCAATCAAGAACACAACTCAAAAGGTCCCATATCAATATCATTAACCAAAAGCATTTCATGAACCAAACATGGCAAGGTATGCAAATTGTGACCACATTGTGACATCAGAAGAAATAAATGCACATTAAATCAAAAATGATTCCAATAATCTTGGCAAATTTCATGAGTAAACAGGACATACAACATGATCATCACACAAAAAATTAGAGGCATTAGACATCATTAGGCATGGCAATCACATAGTATAAGTCAAGACAAGCACATGTGTGACACAAATTGTCACACCAAGTTAGCATAGGCATAAAACAGGGATGGCTCATGGTAAAAACCTCAAACCAAGGCCAAAACAACACTGAACATGTCTAGAAATAGTATGCAAAAATTCAGAAGCATTGGATAAGAAACAAGCATTTTGTGATCAAATGAAGTTCAAGGCAATTTTAAATCTCAAATGTGACCAATCAGAATGAAAAATCTCAATTAAATCAGAAATGACCCCAATAATTCCAACAAAAATCATGAGCAATCACAACATCTATAACATGAATCACACAAAAAATCAGGAGCATAGGATATCATTTGGCATGGCAAACACATCATTCAAGTTGAACATCACAAGATGTGACACAAATTGTCACACCAACTTAGCACATTCATAAAACAGAATTGACAATTGATAAAAATACCAAATCAACACCAAAATGTCAAGCAATGTGTCTAGTTATAGCATGCAAAATTTCACATTCATTGGATCAAAGACCAGCATTTCACAACATGATAACCAAGGCAAGGTCAAATATGGACATGCACTCAAACATTCTAGCACCAAAAAAATATCCAGCCAAGCACAGTTTTGGAATTAATGATCAAAAAATAGTAGACAAGATAAGGATCACAATGCAAAAAATTGGGATGAATTTGGATTAATTTTCAATTTTAAATGAATTTTGGAAGTTCATGAAAAAATAAAAAAATGAAATGGAGCAAAGGCATGAACATATGAAGGAAATGGTGAAAATGCAAGGCAATATAAGAAAATGCCATCAGCCGGATTCGATCCATGGCCAGATTTGAATCGCCTAGCGCGCCAAATGCCAAAACGACGGCGTTTAAACATGAAACCCTAGCGCGCACTGCATGGATTCAAAAAATCCGCAGGTAATATGCATGCAATCCGCAGGAAATCTTATGCGTTTTGTAACAAAATTCGCAGGAAAATCTCCAGCAAAACTGGAAAATGAAGAACACGATGAAGATCATGAAGATCTTCATCCAGAAATTTCCAGATCCAACAAAATGTTCCAGAAATCAGTAAAACTTATGTCAATCCACTCGTCATGCATCATACAACAAGAATTCACAAATCATTCATGAAAAAACACACAAACACGCATGGATCGAAGGAATTACAAATCTACATCAAAACTTCAAATACATGGATCTTTGCGTACAATGCATCATTTCACTCCATTCAAAGCTCAGATTACTCAGCATACTTAGATCTATCATAATATGGCAAAGAAAATCAAAAATATGAGAGCTGATTTGTAACCTCTTGAAGAGCAGATCTATTGAATCGTGTTATCCAGGCTTTGTGGTGCTCCAAATCTCTTCTATGATGCTTGTATGGATGATTAATGGAAGGAATGAGCTTCAATTGTGCATGAATCCAACAGAATTTCAAATCACCATGAATGCTTCACTCTATGAACATGAACAATACAACCACGATTTCTTCTGAATTTTGGTCCAAATGTGTTCAACAATACCTCATGATGATGAATTAAGCAAGAGAAAGTGTTTAGGTTTGAAGAATTTTTGGAAAAAAGTGAGAGAAAAATTTGGAGAATTTTTTATTCTAGATCTACAATTGATGATTTTTTATGAAAACAGTTATGATTAAGCATATATACTCGATGCTAATCATGTTTAAGAGAGGTTTAGGGCAAATGCAAATGAGATTAAGAAGCTTTGTGGTGTAAGTGCAAAAATGATATTTTCTCTCCATGCACCCTCATGCACGTGAACAGTGCATGTTCAAGGTTAAAAATGCCTAAAAATGAGTTCATGCACATGTTGGAATTGGTTTGGTATGCATATGTTCAACCAAAATGAGGTTATGCAATTTCTTCCCAAAATCTTCATGAATAAGCCAATGCCATGCAAATGAGAATTCATGTCAAATGATGGTATGCTTGGAAAATACATGTTATAAGGATCAATATGCAAAAAGAACCACTCAAATTGGAGTTTTGGTTTGAAAGTTATGCTCATTTGAAGTTTAAACCACACTTTTCCATGATTGGACCATATCTTCTCAACCACACATGAGAAATTCATGATCTTGGACTTTTTGGAAATGGGAGGGAAAGATCTTCAACTTTCATGTTGGACAAAGTTTCATTTGAAGCTTTCTTGATGATGTAATCTTGAGTTGAAGTTGGTCCCAAAACCTTTCCATTTTTGGAAAGTTCAAATTACAGGTCACCTGCTATTTTTGGAAAGTCTTGATCTGGCTTCAAATTATTCAATGTTGATGTTTGAAATGTCAAATGAGACTTGTTTGAACATGAATGAAGCATATCTAACCACTTCCCACCTCCAAATCCACAATTGACTGTGCAGTTGACTTCTGTTGACTTTTGTGGGCCTCAGATGATTTGCACATGGACTGATGAGCTCTGAGCCTTCAACACTTGGCCAAATCACTTCAAAATGATCCTTGAATCATATGAACTCATGGGAACCACCCTAGGGCTTTGATCTCATAGACAATACTCTTGGTGCCTTGCACATCTGAATCTCCTGACCAGTCTTGACTGATGCAATGCAATGGACTTATGCAAATGATAATGCAATGTTAATGACCTAAACATGTAATGTATATACAAATGGGAGGTGAAAATTTGAGGTGCTACAGCTGCCCCTATTCAATCAATTGGGAACCTGAACGGATGATATCAATGACTGTCAGACCTTCAAGGTAAACAGGGATTGAATACCAAGAACCGTAGAAATTTGCACTCAGCGGGAGATGAACAGGATATTTGCAACAGTAACCAGACAAGACGTTTACCGACGACTCTACTGGGGAGTTTGATTTTTATCAAAGGAAAGATACAGCCAGACGTCAACGGACGAATGAGAAAAACTCAACGTTTATCGACACCAACGGAGAGGTGACCAGACATTAACGAATGACTGGGAAAGACTCGACCAGACGTCAACGGACGAATGGGAGAAGCTTGACGTTTATCGACACCAACGGAGGGGTGACCAGACATTAACGAATGACTTGTGAGAGGTACAACTAGACGTCAACGGACGAATAGGAAAAACTCAACGTTTATCTACACCAACGGAGAGGTGAACACTTCACTGGGGAAGGAAAAAAGGTACTTGCAACCGGAAACCAGACAGGACGCTTACCGACGACTCTACTGGGGATCTCTGGCTGGGGAACAACCAGATATTTACCGATGACTGGGATGAGCTTCGATGTTTACCGACATCGAAAGATGATGTTTACCGACATCAAACAAAGACGACCAGGCATTAACGAATGACTGGGATGAGACTCGATGTTTACCGACATCGAAAGATGATGTTTACCGACATCAAACAAAGACGACCAGGCATTAACGAATGACTGGGGAATAGGATGTGCAACCAGACGTCAATGGACGACCAAGCAAAAACTCAACGTTTATCGACACCAACGGAGAGGTGAACACTTCACTGGGGAAGAAATACATACAACCAAACGTCGACGGACGATTGGGAAAAACTCATCGTTTATCGACACCAACGGAGAGGTGAACATACATCAATGATGCATGGGAAAGGGATACAACTATACGTCAACGGACGAATAGGAAAAACTCAACGTTTATCGACACCAACGGAGAGGTGACCAGACATTAACGAATGAACTGGGGAAAGAGATAGATGTTATGCACATCGAAAGATGATGTTTACCGACATCAATAAAGGGACGACCAAACCTTTACCGATGACTGGAATGGAACTCGATGTTTACCGACATCGAAAGATGATGTTTACGGACACCAAAAAAGGACGACCAGACATTTACCGATGACTGGAGTGGAACTCGATGTTTACCGACACCGAACCAATGGTGTTTACCGACACCAAAAAAAGGACGAACACGGGTGCAAACACGACACCTACCGGTATCACAGGAATGACATCTTCAATATGTCAAGGCAAGGCTAAACACTTGCTGGGGGATCTCACTTGGGAGAATCAAGCTTCCCTTCACGGACAAGTGAGGAAATAAACCTCTCTGGGGAGTTATCAATCCTGAATGCTGTCAGGAGCAACTGTAGCAAATGTGTCGTACAAGTGTTGAACAATGATCCGCCTCTGCCGGGGGTACGGTCCAACTAGGTTTGACATATGAATGCATATGTTTGAATTTTTCTATGGCGTAATGCTCTATGTTGAATGGAAATGCTATGCTATTTGAGGATGCAATGATCACTACATGAAAAATGCAAATGATGAACTCCTGCTGGGGAGCAAATAGATTGCTCTGCCGAGCACACAAACTGATAGCTTCTCCAACCCTATGGGGAGACTCTGTCTGAGGAATACTCTGCGGGGAGTAACACCGACTTCTCACTCATGCTGGAGAATAGCATTGCTGCTGTAGACAGGATGGATCCCACCAGGGACAAACTTCACTGGACCTAATCCACTCGGGGACTCTGCTAGGGAAACAAACGATGGCGACTTCACTGGAGGGAACAACCAATCCACAGGTAGGATAAACTCTGCTGGAGATAATTTTCGCCGAACCTGATCCACTCGGGGAACCTGCTGGGGATAACCATCAACACAAACCCTCTGCTAGGGAGATCCGCTAGGGGAACACCTTCACAACCCTGATAGGGAAAGTCATAACTCTGTTAGGGAATAAAATACTCCACTGACACCTCTGCTGGGGATAGCAGTACTCCAAACCAGACTACTGGGGAATAAAATACTCCACTGACACCTCCGCTGGGGATACATCAACCTTCCACCTCGGTGGGGATTAACAAACTTCAGACTCAGTGGGGACTGCCAGCTTTCAGACTAGCTGGGGATACATCCTCACTTCCAGGCCTGCTGGGGAATAGAAACTCCACAAACGTCTCTGCAGGGGATAAGAATAGTTCTGATAGCCTTCAGACTTGCTTGGGGAAAACATAGTTCTGATCTTGAGTATGCTGGGGAGACAAGTCCTGAACTTGCTTCAACTGCTGGGGAAGATCCCCACCTCACATTACTGGACAGTGCTGACAACATCCTGACAATCACTGATGACAACCTGCAAAACAGCACGACAGATATGCCCCAGGGGGTTGCATGGACAAGATACGCTCTAGTGTCCTCAACATTCAAAATGATTTTCAAATATTTTATCTTTCTGCACGTTATTGTCTAGCCTTCACGTTTTTATATGCAATGTTTATCAAAAATTCGGACGTTTTTGCAAACAAAACAGTAAAAATAAAAACAAGAGAGCGATTTATCTGAATAATGACCTTTTATTGATTGAAAATGGGCCTGAAAAGGCGAATACATCGGGAAGCAATTCCTAGAAAGAGGTAATTGCGCACAAAAGGAAAAATAAACTATCCTAATGGCAATGTGAACACGGCATCCACTATTTCCCAATTCTGTTATGACTCACAGATCATCAATTTCCTCCCAATTCCTTGCTTTCTGAGAAGAATGACTGGACCGATCATACCCTTCGAGATGGTAGACCATGAAGCGCGATGAAGTACATATAACTCAGACTGTAGCCTTCGCTTTAATCCCTCTTTTGCCTGGATCGCCCTTGCGGGTTTTCAATCCACCGGGATACCCATTTTTGCCTAAGCCGCCCTTGCGGGTTTTCGACTTACCGGGTGTACAAATTCTTTTCATTTTTTATCCCTAACTTTTGCCCGAACCTTTTCCCTTTTTTTTGTTTTGGTTCGCCGGGATGCCCTTTTTTGCCTGGACTCTTTTATTCTTTTTGTCCAGCGGGTCAATTTATGCGAAGTATTTTTTGACTACATCTGAGTTAACAGGTGACGGAAAATCTTCACCATCCATAGTTGTAAGCATCAAGGCTCCACCGGAGAAAACCTTTTTCACAACATACAGACCTTCATAATTAGGAGTCCATTTGCCCCTGTTATCTGTACCGGGAGGAAGGATCCTCTTCAAAACTAAATCACCAGTCTGATAGCTTCGAGGACACACTTTCTGATCAAAGGCTCTCTTCATCCTTCTCTGATACAACTGCCCATGGCACACAGCCTCTAACCGTCTCTCTTCGATAAGGCTCAACTCATTAAACCTTGTTCGAATCCATTCAGCTTCGTCAAGCTTAACATCCAACAGGACTCTCAGAGAAGGAATCTCCACTTCGACAGGTAGGACAACTTCCATACCATACACAAGGGAGTAAGGGGTTGCCCCGGTCGACGTACGTACTGAGGTACGATACCCATGCAAAGCGAAAGGCAGCATCTCATGCCAATCCTTGTACGTCACGACCATTTTCTGCACAATCTTCTTAATATTCTTGTTTGCCGCCTCTACAACACCATTCATCTTCGGTCTGTAAGGAGAAGAATTGTGATGTTCAATCTTGAAATCTCTGCAAAGCTCTTTCATCATCTTGTTGTTGAGATTCGAACCATTATCAATAATGATTCTTTCAGGAACCCCATATCGACAGATGATTTCCTTCTTAATGAACCGGGCAACCACTTGCTTGGTCACATTAGCATAGGAAGCTGCTTCCACCCACTTGGTGAAGTAGTCAATCGCAACCAGGATGAAGCGATGTCCATTAGAAGCAGTAGGCTCAATCTTCCCAATCATATCGATCCTCCACATGGCGAACGGCCAAGGCGAATTCATGACATTCAGAGGGCTTGGTGGTACATGCACCTTATCAGCATAGATTTGACATTTATGGCACTTCCGAGCGTATTTGAAACAATCGGATTCCATAGTCATCCAGTAATAACCGGCTCTCAACAATTTCTTCGACATTGCATGACCACCAGCATGGGTACCAAAAGATCCCTCATGTACTTCCTGCATCAACATGTCTGCTTCGTGTCTATCCACGCATCTGAGTAGAACCATGTCAAAGTTCCTCTTGTACAACACGTCATCCTGATTCAAATAAAAGCTTCCAGCTAGCCTTCTCAGGGTTTTCTTATCATTCTTCGACGCACCTTCAGGATACTCCTGGCTCTTGAGGAAGTTCTTGATATCATAGTACCACGGCCTCTCATCAACAACAGACTCGGCTGCAAACACATACGCAGGCCTCTCGAGTCGATTCACAGCAACATGTGGCACATGATTCCACCAATGAACTTTGATCATAGAAGACAAAGTAGCCAAGGCATCAACCATCTGATTCTCATCCCGGGGGACATGATACAACTTCACCTTCTTAAAGAACGTCAGTATTATTCTGGTGTAATCTCTATAAGGAATCAAATGCGGCTGGTTGGTATTCCAATCTCCATTGACCTGGTTAATCACTAGAGCGGAATCTCCATATATGTCAAGCATTTTGATCCTCAGATCGATGGCTTCTTCTATACCCATGATACAAGCCTCGTACTCAGCCTCATTGTTGGTTACATCAAAGGTCAACCTGGCAGAAAAAGGTATATGAGCACCTTTAGGATTGATAAGCACTGCCCCAACACCGTTACCATTCATATTCACAGCCCCATCAAACATCAGTGTCCACTTGTCATCAAGATCCGATCCTTCCTCGACAAGAGGCTCTTCGCAATCTTTCATCTTAAGATACATGATGTCTTCATCAGGGAATTCAAACATCATCGGCTGATAATCATCAATCGATTGCTCGGCGAGGTAGTCTGATAGAATACTACCTTTAATGGCCTTCTGTGACGTGTACTGGATATCATATTCTGTTAAAATCACCTGCCAACGGGAAACACGTCCGGTGAGAGCCGGCTTCTCAAAGATGTATTTCACTGGATCCATCTTAGAAATCAATAAAGTGGCATGGTTCAACATATACTGCCTCAGTCGGCGAGCAGCCCAGGCCAAAGCACAGCAAGTTTTCTCAAGCTGTGAATATTTTATTTCACAGTCGGTAAACTTTTTGCTAAGGTAGTATATGGCATGCTCTTTTTGACCAGACTCATCATGCTGTCCCAATACACACCCCATCGAGTTCTCAGTCACTGAAAGGTACATTATCAGAGGCCTCCCAGGAACTGGAGGTATAAGGATTGGAGGTTTCTGCAAATACTCTTTTATCTTATACAAAGCTCTCTGACAGTCATCATTCCACCTGATTGCTTGATTCTTCCTTAGCAATTTGAATATCGGTTCACACGTGGCAGTTAGGTGAGATACAAACCGTGCAATGTAGTTCAATCTCCCTAAAAACCCACGAACCTGCTTTTCCGTTCTCGGTTCAGGCATTTCTTGAATAGCTTTCACTTTTGCTGGATCGACCTCAATCCCTTTCTCACTGACAATGAAACCCAACAGTTTACCGGATCTCACCCCAAACGTACACTTGTTTGGATTCAGCCTCAGTTTGAACTTTCTCAGCCTTTCAAACAACTTCTGCAAATTTACCAGGTGCTCCTCTTCTGTCTGCGACTTCGCAATCATATCATCCACGTACACTTCAATCTCTTTGTGCATCATGTCATGAAAGAGAGTCGTCATAGCCCTCTGATAGGTAGCACCGGCATTCTTCAGCCCAAATGGCATCACCTTATAGCAGAACGTGCCCTAAGGTGTAATGAATGTCGTCTTTTCCATGTCTTTTGGCGCCATCTTGATCTGATTATAGCCAGAGAAACCGTCCATGAAAGAGAAAACCGAGGATTGAGCCGTATTATCAACCAATACATCAATGTGAAGTAATGGGAAATTATCTTTCGGACTTGCTCTGTTCAAATCCCGGTAATCGACACACATTCTGACTTTGCCATCCTTCTTCGGCACGGGAACGATGTTGGCCACCCACGGGGGATAAGTAGTCACTGACAGAAAACTCGCATCCAACTGCTTCTGAACTTCTTCCTTGATCTTAACAGCCATATCAGGACTCGTTCTGCGAAGCTTCTGCTTGACCGAAGGACAATCTTCTCTGAGAGGTAGTCTATGCACCACAATATCGATATCCAACCCAGGCATATCTTGATACGACCAGGCGAATATCTCCACATATTCTCTCAACATCTCAATCAACCTTCTCTTGACATCCTCCTTCAAAGCAGCCCCAATCTTGATCTCCCTTCTAGCGTCCTCAGTACCCAGGTTGATAACTTCCAACTCCTCCTGATGAGGTTGGATGATCCTTTCCTCCTGCTTCAATAATCTGACCAGTTCTTTGGGGAGTTCAAAATCTTCCTCACTCTCCTCTTCAGCTTGGTAGATGGGATTATTGAAATCATACTGAGCCATAACAGAACTGTTTATAGTGGAGTCCGTAAGATCGATTTTGCATGTTTAATGCTTTATTTTAGAAAAAAGAGTTCAAGAAAGTCACAAAAACAAAAACATTGCCATTTTTATTTTTGAAAATGAAAAACAAAAACAGAAAGACAGGGATCACAAAATTGTTTGCAAAACGTCCTTTATTAATGATATCATTGAAAAACATGATGAGGCCCTACAATGAACCACTACGCCTTGGGCAGAACGTAGGGTTTTGTGCAAAATGAAAAACAAAAGAAAATTACTCTATTTGAAGAGTAACTTGGACCACATCTTCTGCTGTCCAGTTGTTGATCGACTCCCCTGGTGCACACGGGCGAACCCAATTGTCTAGATCACAATCACTGTCACCATCTTCACTACTGGTTGCAAAGACGTCGCCATGATTCCTCAGCCCAACGCTGGTAAAGGTACTCGGCCCTTTCTGCTCAATCTGCTCCGCTTGCAGAGGTTGATAACCAATACCAAACTTGTCTTCTTTGACAGGCAAATCCACCAACTTGCCCCAGCCTTCTGAATTACCAGAGTTGACAACTTCCACTGCCTGCTTGTACGATGAAATTGAGGCACCCGACTTCTTCTGCTCAGCAAAAGTCACCCTCTCAAGAGCAACAGTCTCGAATGCCTGGCATAAAGTTTCATGGATCTCGCCATCCACCTCTACATACTTGAAAGAGGATAGGTGACTCACCAGAATGTCTTCTTCACCGCACACAGTCACAATCTGACCGTTCCAGACATATTTCAACTTCTGGTGGAGAGTTGATGAAACTGCCCCAGCCCCATGAATCCAGGGACGCCCCAATAAACAACTATATGTTGGCTGGATGTCCATCACATAGAAGACAATATTGAATACCTCCGGGCCAATCTTTACCGGCAACGTGACTTCACCAAAAACAGACCGTTTGGATCCATCAAATGCACGAACAATCAGGTCACTCGGAGTAAGGACAACCCCTTCCACATCAATCTTACCCAGAATCTTCTTAGGCAGCACATTCAAAGACGAACCAGTATCTACCAGCACATGAGACAACACTGCGCCTTTGCACTCCATAGTGATATGCAAAGCCTTGTTATGGTTGCGACCTTCAGGCGTCAAATCCAAGTCTGTGAACCCCACACCATGCCTGGTACTCACATTAGCAATCACGCCCTCCAATTGGTTGATAGAGATCTCCTGAGGCACGTAAGCCAGATTCAGCATCTTCAACAAGGCGTTATGGTGTGCCTCAGAGCACAGAAGCAATAAGAGGATAGAAATCTTGGACGGAGTCTGATTCAGCTGATCTACAATCTTGTAGTCACTCTTCTTTATAATCTTCATAAACTCCTCCACGTCCTTCTCAAACGACCCCTCAGGCGCTTCTTTCTGAGTAGGTTCTTCATCAACCATAGCCTGTTTACCTTTAGCCTTGGCGAGAGCCTCAGTATTGTTATCCCTCAATGGTTGCGGGGCAAACAGACGACCGCTTCTGGTAAACCCTCCTGGTCCTCCAACATTGTCCACAACTGGACTTGCAATCACAGGAGTTCTGCTCGGCAACCCAATCGTCACTGGAGCTTGATTCACTGGCCTTGCCTAACTTTCAGCCCTTCGGTTGTTGCGGTAAGCGTTGTCATACTTCCACGGCACGACCCTACTATCAACAGCCCTTCTACCCGAAGCAACAATAGTAGTGGGAGTACTGACGGTTACAGGAGCAGAAATGGTAACAGGAGTACCACTAGCTGTAGGCGCACTAACAACCCTCTGGCCACGTCCCTCGGACGGTTTGAAATTAATGGTGACGGTTGACACCACCTCACGTTCTTTAACAGCCAGACTAAACTGTAAACAACCCTCATCAATCAGATTCTGGATACCAGCCCTCAACTGTACACAACCATTCTCTGAACTGGCACAATCTGAATAGTCTTGATAACAGCCCGGGAATACCCCTCCATTCAACAAACGATCCTTCACAACAACCAACGGAGTCTGAATCTCCTCAACACTGACCACCAAGTCTTCAGCTTCACCGTCTTCCAAATTGTTCACTCTATGCGCACCGTGCTGAGGCATAGGGTTGTTCACATCATTCGGCACAGGAGCAAAATTGATAGTTTTGGCGTCAATTAAGTCCTAGACCTTATGATGGAAAGCCCTGCAGTTCTCAATATGGTGCCCCGGAGCACCAGAGTGGAAATCACAACGGACGTTGGCATCATACCCAGGTGGTATTTTTGTCAACGAAGCCATTGTACGCAACTCCACGAATCCCAATCTGAGCAATTCAGGTAACAACTCAGCATAGGTCATCGGCAACGGGTCGAAACGACGATCAGGCATCCTCTGTCTCGGCTGATATGGACGTTGCTGTTGTTGTTGTTGTGGTTGTGGTTGTGGTTGAACTCTTTGTTGTTGTTGTTGTTGACGAGGTTGAGGTGCTGGAATGGTTACATCAGCAACCTGGCGGTATTGATTTCTGTTTGTACTTCTTCTGTGTTGCACCGCATTGGTTTCACCCTCTCTCCTGCGAGGTGCCCCAGCAAATGGCTTCTTCGCAGATGAGGAACCCACATCCTGAATCTTCCCAGCTTTGATCAGGCTCTCAGTCCTTTCCCTACAAATCACAACATTAGAGAAGCTACCGAATGGGCAACTCCTCATCCGGTCCATGAATACACCTTGTAATGTTCCAATGAACATGTCAGTTAATTCCCTCTCCAGCATAAGGGGTTGTACTCTTGCAGCCAACTCACACCACCTCTGGGCGTACTCCTTGAAGCTCTCTCCAGATTTCTGACATAGACTCTGCAACTGAGTCCGGCTCGGCGCCATGTCCATATTATGTTTGTACTGCCTCAAGAAGGCCTCACCCAAATCCCTCCAACTTCAGATAGATTCTCTCTTTAACTCCATGTACCAATCCAAGGAAGCCCCATACAAGCTATCCTGGAAGAAATACATCCACATTTTCTCATCATCTGTGTAAGCAGAGATCTTCCTGTAATACGCCTGCACATGGGTGCGAGGACAAGAAGTATCGTTATATTTATCAAATGAGGGCGCTTTGAATTTGTAGGGAATTCTCAATCCTTCCACTAGACCCATGTTTGTTACATCAAACCCCAGAGAGTTCTGACATTCCATGGCTCTGATATTTTCAGCAAGGGCATCCACCTTTCGATCCCTTTCATCAGTTCTTCCCACAATTTCATCATCCTCACTGAGGAGAGTAAACATGTCCTCCTGTCTGTCAACCAACGGAGCAGGATGGCGCACGGGAGCCCGGGCCCCTCTGGCATTAACAGTCTCTGCAGCAAGAGGCTGTCCATTAATCTGAATACCCCTCAAATCATCTCCCACGATATAATCATTGGCGGGAGCAACAACGGCAGCATTATCAGTCACAGGTACACCCACTGGTGAAGCACGAATGGGTGGTAGAACGGCTTCCTGTCTCTGGGCTAAGGCACACAGCTCCTCTTGCCCTTGAACGACACCTTGCATCATAGTCATGAATTGGGCCATGTTAGCCCTCATCTCAGCCAACTCAGCTTGCACCTGGTCCATGTTCCTCTGTTGATTCAATCTGGTTGCGTAGCGGTGCGGACGTTGATCAGCTATCCTGCCTGACACAGGAACCAGAGTGAGAAGTCTCAATCTAGAACACCTGTAATGCAAAATGATATGTGTATGATGCTTATGATGCGTATGATGCACATGATATGTTCATTTCTCAGGCATTCAAGAGCCTGATTCATCTTTCAAGAAATGACAACCTGCAACACAACCAAAGCAACAACATACACAAGATAACTGAGCACAAGGTGAAACATCAACAACCAACTCTATAGATATGAGCAACAAGGATCATACAACAAAGGTTCAAAGATCCAAACGATCAGAGTGCAACAATGAATCCCATCCAACAAGCCTGGAGGTGATTCTCAACATAAACAACAGAGATACAAGCTAAGACAAATGGCCTTCAGGAATGAGTCTTCAGGTATTGACACTGGTCTATCAACAGGTCACACTCTGAACATTCTGGCAGGGGAGTGATCTTCTCCTTCAATTGTCTTCTGAGCTCCACAACTTCTCCTCCAAGCTGGTTCTCTGATGCATGTCTCAAGTCGACTTCCTTCTTCAATTGGATGTCTTTATCTCTGAGTTGCTTCTCCAAGTCTCTTATCTTCTTCTGATAACTGGCTTCAGCTCTCTGCAACCTCAAGCATTCCCGGTGTTCTGCATTCAACAGTGCCTCCATCTCCTCATAGGATCTCTTCTTGCTCTTTAGTCTAGCAGTATCTTCACCCTGCACGCCCTTGAGTTGATGAGCCAAGTTCAACTTATCAGCTTTGGCTTTGTAAAGCTCCATCTGGGTATCTTGTTCCTTCTCCTTCAACCGACGATTCTCCATCAAGGCTTGCTTGTACTGCTCAGCAGGTACACTCTCAGCAAGGATCAAAGGTGGTTGCTCTCGCAATGACTCCATCATATCATAGGGCAACAACAAAGTCTCAACTCTCTTCTTGACCCCAATCAGTGTAGTCAGGCATAGCAACAACAAACTTCTTCCCCGGAACAGCTCCATCCTTGACACCAATAGTCTTCCAAGCTCTTCCTACTTGCTCCAATCTATCAGGGTCACTCTACTTCTCAAAATACACACTCTCGGCTATCTCAGCATCAAGTGGTCTTCCATTCATCACAAACCCCAACTAGCGAAGAGAAAGAACCGGGTTGTAATTGATGCAACCCTTAGTCCCTACAAGTGGCACATTACGAAACTCTCCACAGCTCATAATGACATTACGCACATCCATCCGGTAAGACTACCATCTAATATCATAAGAGGTAAGAGACATAATCCTCTGAGTCCACTTATGAGTGCTCTGAGCATCCACAAAAGGTCCACTGACTGGCAGGAGAGACAAGAACCATCTGAGCAACAATGGGAGACAACATCTGATAGCTCCACCCTTACCATGCCTACTGTGGATAGCATAGTAAGTGTCAGCTAACAAAGTAGGAACCGGGTTCCCTCCAATGAAGATAATGATTGCAGCATAATCCACAAAATTGGGCATACTCGGGAACAACACAACCCCAAAAATCATGATAGCCAACTGAGCATGAAAAGTTCCCCAATTTCCCTTCTTTGCTTCTTCTCTAGCAATCCTCAACAGGAACTTCAAATGCAACCCTACAACATCCCCACTGGACTTCCAATTATCACTCACTTCTTTGACACTCAGATGAAGAGCTCTGGCAACAACTCTGAAATCAACCTCCTTAGGCACATCCAAGAAAGGAACCTGATATCGGATCGGGATATTCAGCAGAATGGAGTACTCCTCAAGAGTAGGCGCCAATTGATAGTCCTGGAAAGTGAAGCAACGTAGCTCTGGGTCGTAAAACTGTACAAGAGTCTGCAACGGCACTGGATCTACCACCATCTTCAACAGTGTCAACAAATCCCCATATTGATCAGCAAACACCTTCTGATTACCGCCGGTCACAAGGTTGCTCAACTCTATCAACGATGTCAATGGCTCACGGTGAAAACTGTAGGAACAAGTCTTCCGCTTCAACTCGGGAACGGATGCCATCTCTTATAATGAACAGACCCCTGAATGAACCTGAGAAATGATATGCATGAAGAGATTAGCTTTTTTCTTTTCTTCTTCTCTTTTTTTTTATTGCATATTTTTTTGAAAATAAACATGCTATGATGCAAATGATGCAGACAAGACTGGCTGGCTGTGTATCTCGGAGCACAGGATCAAAGCTTCGGCTTGAATTCTGAACCACAAATCATCCGAGACCCAAAGTCATCTGAGACCCAATCTGCAGAACCAAGTCATCAACAGGATCACAAGTCACCAACAAGTCACCGACGAGTCACCAACTGTACCTGTAATAATGATCATTCCCTCCCCACTCACGGGTGTCATCTAGGCCAGGGTAAGGTCGAGAGAAACGCAACATAAATAACCCTTTCATAGAATATCACCATATACACACCCGAAGTATGTAACGATAATACCCCATCAGAGTCTGAACTGCTCATGATATCAAGTTCCGCTAAGTGGCGCAATACCACCCGCTTCCCATGAATCACTCTATCCCTAGGTGTCCTAGATTTCACTCATAGCCTGGGTATTGGGCCTTTTACCTCATGTAACTCCCACCCCAACAGAGAGACAAACACAGCACAGCCAGCACAGATGAATATATGATGAATGCAAACATAAATGCAAACATAAATGCAAACAATAGATAAATGAATGCAATAAACGAAACAGCGAAAGCAACCAAACCCTATCCTAGAGAGCGCTAGGACTGACTCGCTTAGGGAAGATGGACCAGCAAGAGGTCAACTTCTTTTATTTCCCCAGCAGAGTCGCCAGCTGTCGCATTACGTGAAAAACCGACGGGAAAAGAAACACAACAGAGCCGCCACCGTGCGTTATTTATCCCAAAAGAGGGAAAGGAAACGCTCAAAGTAAACCTGGAAAAGACACGGTCTCGCGACCAGAGAAAGATGGGATCGGGAGTCGGTTATGCGAAGGGAAGGTATTAGCACCCCTACGCATCCGTCGTACTCGACGGGATCCACGCACAAAACAAAGGATAAGGTTGCTAAAACTGCTCAAACACCACACAAGGCTGGAAGGAAACACAGGAAAGACAAAAGAAATTAACTCGGCAGGATATCGCATCCTGGGCCTACGTAGTCTGTCAGGCACAGACATCAGAGTCGACGTAGTTCGGGACAGGGGAAACGTGCTCTCTAGGATGTCGCACCCTATGCATACGTATCTTCTCTGACAGAAGAAGAATCAGAGCACTCGTAGCTCGGCTAACGCACGCCAAACAAAACCCACACAGGAAACCGACTGCCAATCGCTGGACTTACGTCAGACTCCGCACAAACAGGCAAACCTGGAAACCGAATGCCAGTCGCTGGACTTACATCAGACTCCGAACCAACAAACACACACAGGAAACCAACTGCCAATCGCTAGACTTATGTCAGACTCCAACAAGCAAACAAAACACAGGAAACCGACTGCCAATCGCTGGACTTATGTCAGACTCCAAGCACACACAAAGGGGTTGAAAAAGAAAAGGGCGCCCGGAGAGATCAGCTCATCTCCTGCCTACGTACCTCATCTGGTATGAGGATCAGGGCGACGTAGTTCCCCTTAACATGGAAAAAGGACTAGCCTAACCAAATACAAAGGGAGACACAAACTACTAGGGAGACTACGACTCGAGCCTAGAAGTTATCATGCATACCATCCCTATGTTAAGGTTTCTATCTAACTTGCACAGGGAGCAAGCTATCCTAAACAGCACAAGCCAAGTCATACAAGCACAACAAGCAAGCACACACACTATATGCAAAAAATTGGGCTCATACAAGGTTAGGCTGTGAAACACAAGCCAACTGGAATCGGGTGTAGTTAGCTCTTAACCCTAACATTGAGAGTTAGGGTGATGCAGATGAAATGGGAAATAAGGGTAAGACCTCACAGCTCTTATCCCTGGCCTGGGAGAGCTTCAGACAAATGAAAGTGTGGGAGTTCAGAATGTAGGAACTCTTCTCCACATATGACTGACACAACAAAGATCTTGGGCTATTATTCACAATGCATCAACACAAGGTGTGTGAGCAAAGTGAATGACACAACTGAATAGCAGGAGATGGATTGCACATCTCTTTTATCTGCCAATTGCCTCATAAGAGGACTTTTCCTGCTTGGCACAAAAGTAAACATTCACAAGCATTGCCTCTTAAGGAGGGCTTCAGACAGGTGCCTGCCCACATAACAGGACAGGTCTTCCAGACTACATGAAGTCAGAGAGTTATACCTCAGTGGTTAAGCAACCAAGCAAAGCAAAATCAAGTTCAAAAGAACTCAAAGCAACTTAGGTACATGAAAAAAATCTAAACCAATCAGTTTACAAGTCAAACAAACAGACAGACAACAGTCAATCACACAATCAGACAAAGCATTAGGCAACAATGTGCAAGGCACAAGCCAATGGGCAACTTGTTCTCAAAACCTACAAAACAACACAAGGTTAGCCAATATCAATCAACCAATCAATCCAAATGAATTAACCACTTCAACCATGGTAATGTGCTTCTTAACCTGAAATCCACAATCCAATCAGTGAGTCCAAACCACTAGGTCAAAGCCTAGGATCAAAAGTAGGTCAAACATTCAAAATAGAACATGAAATTTAACATGAATCATCCTTATCCAATCAAGAACACAACTCAAAAGGTCCCATATCAATATCATTAACCAAAAGCATTTCATGAACCAAACATGGCAAGGTATGCAAATTGTGACCACATTGTGACATCAGAAGAAATAAATGCACATTAAATCAAAAATGATTCCAATAATCTTGGCAAATTTCATGAGTAAACAGGACATACAACATGATCATCACACAAAAAATTAGAGGCATTAGACATCATTAGGCATGGCAATCACATAGTATAAGTCAAGACAAGCACATGTGTGACACAAATTGTCACACCAAGTTAGCATAGGCATAAAACAGGGATGGCTCATGGTAAAAACCCCAAACCAAGGCCAAAACAAAACTCAACATGTCTAGAAATAGTATGCAAAAATTCAGAAGCATTGGATAAGAAACAAGCATTTTGTGATCAAATGAAGTTCAAGGCAATTTTAAAGCTCAAATGTGACCAATCAGAATGAAAAATCTCAATTAAATCAGAAATGATCCCAATAATTCCAACAAAAATCATGAGCAATCACAACATCTATAACATGCATCACACAAAAAATCAGGAGCATAGGATATCATTTGGCATGGCAAACACATCATTCAAGTTGAACATCACAAGATGTGACACAAATTGTCACACCAACTTAGCACATTCATAAAACAGAATTGACAATTGATAAAAATACCAAATCAACACCAAAATGTCAAGCAATGTGTCTAGTTATAGCATGCAAAATTTCACATTCATTGGATCAAAGACCAGCATTTCACAACATGATAACCAAGGCAAGGTCAAATATGGACATGCACTCAAACATTCTAGCACCAAAAAAATATCCAGCCAAGCACAATTTTGGAATTAATGATCAAAAAATAGTAGACAAGATAAGGATCACAATGCAAAAAATTGGGATGAATTTGGATTAATTTTCAATTTTAAATGAATTTTGGAAGTTCATGAAAAAATAAAAAAATGAAATGGAGCAAAGGCATGAACATATGAAGGAAATGGTGAAAATGCAAGGCAATATAAGAAAATGCCATCAGCCGGATTCGATCCATGGCCAGATTTGAATCGCCTAGCGCGCCAAATGCCAAAACGACGGCGTTTAAACATGAAACCCTAGCGCGCACTGCATGGATTCAAAAAATCCGCAGGTAATATGCATGCAATCCGCAGGAAATCTTATGCGTTTTGTAACAAAATTCGCAGGAAAATCTCCAGCAAAACTGGAAAATGAAGAACACGATGAAGATCATGAAGATCTTCATCCAGAAATTTCCAGATCCAACAAAATGTTCCAGAAATCAGTAAAACTTATGTCAATCCACTCGTCATGCATCATACAACAAGAATTCACAAATCATTCATGAAAAAACACACAAACACGCATGGATCGAAGGAATTACAAATCTACATCAAAACTTCAAATACATGGATCTTTGCGTACAATGCATCATTTCACTCCATTCAAAGCTCAGATTACTCAGCATACTTAGATCTATCATAATATGGCAAAGAAAATCAAAAATATGAGAGCTGATTTGTAACCTCTTGAAGAGCAGATCTATTGAATCGTGTTATCCAGGCTTTGTGGTGCTCCAAATCTCTTCTATGATGCTTGTATGGATGATTAATGGAAGGAATGAGCTTCAATTGTGCATGAATCCAACAGAATTTCAAATCACCATGAATGCTTCACTCTATGAACATGAACAATACAACCACGATTTCTTCTGAATTTTGGTCCAAATGTGTTCAACAATACCTCATGATGATGAATTAAGCAAGAGAAAGTGTTTAGGTTTGAAGAATTTTTGGAAAAAAGTGAGAGAAAAATTTGGAGAATTTTTTATTCTAGATCTACAATTGATGATTTTTTATGAAAACAGTTATGATTAAGCATATATACTCGATGCTAATCATGTTTAAGAGAGGTTTAGGGCAAATGCAAATGAGATTAAGAAGCTTTGTGGTGTAAGTGCAAAAATGATATTTTCTCTCCATGCACCCTCATGCACGTGAACAGTACATGTTCAAGGTAAAAAATGCCTAAAAATGAGTTCATGCACATGTTGGAATTGGTTTGGTATGCATATGTTCAACCAAAATGAGGTTATGCAATTTCTTCCCAAAATCTTCATGAATAAGCCAATGCCATGCAAATGAGAATTCATGTCAAATGATGGTATGCTTGGAAAATACATGTTATAAGGATCAATATGCAAAAAGAACCACTCAAATTGGAGTTTTGGTTTGAAAGTTCTGCTCATTTGAAGTTTAAACCACACGTTTCCATGATTGGACCATATCTCCTCAACCACACATGAGAAATTCATGATCTTGGACTTTTTGGAAATGGGAGGGAAAGATCTTCAACTTTCAAGTTGGACAAAATTTCATTTGAAGCTTTCTTGATGATGTAATCTTGAGTTGAAGTTGGTCCCAAAACCTTTCCATTTTTGGAAAGTTCAAATTATAGGTCACCTACTATTTTTGGAAAGTCTTAATCTGACTTCAAATTCTTCAATGTTGATGTTTGAAATGTCAAATGAGACTTGTTTGAACATGAATGAAGCATCTCTAACCACTTCCCACCTCCAAATCCACAATTGACTGTGCAGTTGACTTCTGTTGACTTTTGTGGGCCTCAGATGATTTGCACATGGACTGATGAGCTCTGAGCCTTCAACACTTGGCCAAATCACTTCAAAATGATCCTTGAATCATATGAACTCATGGGAACCACCCTAGGGCTTTGATCTCATAGACAATACTCTTGGTGCCTTGCACAGCTGAATCTCCTGACCAGTCTTGACTGATGCAATGCAATGGACTTATGCAAATGATAATGCAATGTTAATGACCTAAACATGTAATGTATATACAAATGGGAGGTGCAAATTTGAGGTGCTACACAAGCTCTTCTCTGAATGTTCTTCCAAAGAAAGCCTTAATGAAGTTGGATTGCGATGACACCATCCTGAGGCCAAGTAACTTAGTTGTGAGGGCTTTTGATGGCTCTAATAGAGCTGTCTTTGGCGAAGTTGAGTTGCCAGTTAAGATTGGACTGCAGGTATTCAAGAGTACCTTTTATGTGATGGATATCCAGCCTGCCTATAGTTGTCTGCTAGGTCGGCCTTGGATTCATGTTGCCGGTGCTGTTACTTCTACCCTCCACCAGAAGCTCAAATATGAACTAGAAGGTCAGGTCGTCACTGTCTGTGGTGAAGAGGATATTTTTGTTAGCCACCTGTCTACATTTAAGTATGTAGAGATGGACGGCGAGATGCACGAGATGCTGTGTCAGGGCTTCGAAGCCATAAACATCAATGAGGTCGCGCCCGAAGCTGTTTTTTCACCTGAGTTTGAGAAGGTCGGGACTTCTATCTCTTCATACAAGCAAGCTATTGAAGTGGTTAAGGCTGGTAATGCCCAAGGCTGGGGCAAATTTGTGGAGCCAGTCATCAAAGAAGACAAGTTTGGATTGGGGTATGCTCCGGGATCTCAGAAGAATGAAACCAGTACTCTCTCCAGCGGGGGTTTGGTTTCTCCCCACATCGTCAATGCTGCAGATGAAGACAAGGCTGACAGCGACTGTGACTTAGATAGCTGGATTCGCCCGTGTGTCCCGGGAGAAAAGCTCAACAATTGGTCGTCTGAAAAAGTCGTCCGGGTTACTCTACTGAAAGACTGATTTTTATTGTTTTCCTTTATTACATGCATAATAAAGTCTTACACTTTGCCCAAGGTGTAACGACTCATTTGTAGGGTCATCCATTTAGTTACATTTCGCAATTATTTTTATCATCAATAAAGGACGGCTTTTGCAAACAATTTTGTGTTCTCTTTCTTTCAGTTTTTTTACTTTTACAAAAAAAAATGGCAATGTTTCTTTTTTCGTTTTTTCTTTCTTTCCAAAAAAAAAATCTCTCATTCTAAGGTAAAGCATGATCCTCCATCATGCAGAGCTGACCACCCGGATCTCACTACTAACGACACTGCTATGGCCAAGTATGACTTCGACAATCCTATCTATTAAGCCGAAGAAGGGGTTGAGGAAGATTGTGAATTGCCTGAAGGGTTAGCCAGATTGTTGAAACAGGAGGACCGAGCTATTACACCTTATCAGGAGGTGATTGAGACCGTCAACATCGGTACCGCAAACGACAAGAAAGAGATCAAGATCGGGGCAAGTCTACAGGCCGAGAGGAAAGACCGTTGATCATGTACTTGACTGTGTTAGAAAGGTCAATGGGTTGTGTGCTCGGTCAGCATGACGAGTCAGGTCGAAAAGAGCATGCAATATACTACCTTAGCAAAAGTTTACCGACTGTGAACAAAGATACTCATTGCTCGAGAAAACTTGCCGCGCTTTGGCATGGGCTGCTCGCCGACTAAGACAGTATATGTTGACTCACACGACTCTATTGATATCAAAAAGGGATCCAGTCAAGTATATTTTTGAAAAGCCAACACTTACCGGAAAGGTTACTAGGTGACAAATGATACTGACAGAGTATGACATCCAATACACTTCACAAAAAGCCATCAAGGGAAGAGTCTTGTCAGACTATCTTGCAGAGCAACCGATTGATGATTACCAACCTATGAGGTTTGACTTTCCTGATGAGGACATCATGTTTCTCAAATTGAAAGATTGAGAGGAACCACTCCCGGAGGAGGGGCCTGACCCTGAATCCAAATGGGTTATGATGTTTGATGGGGCGGTCCACGTCAATGGTCGCGGAGTTGGTATAGTGTTGATCACACCGGAAGGGGGTTCATATGCCATTTGGTGCCAGAATAACTTTTCCCTGCACCAACAATGAAGCCGAATACGAGGCTTGTATCTTAAGACTTGAGGAAGCCGTCAATATACAGATTAAAACCCTGGATGTATACGGGGATTCAACTTTGGTCATCAATCAAACCAACGGGAAATGGTATACACCTCAGCCTCATCTGGCTCCTTACAGAGACTACACGAGAAGATTGTTGACTTTTTTTGAAGAAAACCAATTTGCTGATGCTTTGTTTACCTTGTCTTCGATGATTAAGGTGCTATGCTGGAACTACGTACCCAAGATTGACGTATCTCGGTCAGAGACGAATGAAGAAAGCATTTGGTCAGAAAGTGCACCCTCGGGGGTATCAAGTCGGTGAATTGGTATTCAAAAGATTTCTTCCTCCCAACACAGATCACAGGGGCAAATGGACACCGAACTATGAGGGTCCGTACGTGGTTAAAAGGATTTTCTATGGCGGAGCTTTGATGCTAACAACCATGGATGGCGAAGGATTCCCGTCCCCTATTAACTCAGACGCAGTTAAAAAAATACTTCGCATAAAATAGACCCGTTGGACGATAAAAAGAATAGTCCAGGCAAAAAAAGGGCATCCCGACGAACCAAAAAAAAAAGAATAAAGAGGTTCGGGCAAAAATTAGGGATATAAAAAAAGAGTACACCCGGTGAGTCGAAAACCCAAAAGGGAGGCTCAGGCAAAAATGGGTATCCCGGTGGATTGAAAACCCGAAAAGGGGGCGATCCAGGCAAAAGTTAGGGAATAAGCGAATGACTGTGATCTGAGTTCATCAGTGTTATATCACCGTTTCATTCAATCCGGAAATCTTCGAAGGTTAAAGATCGACTAATCATCCACTTCAGAAAGCAAGATGAGCAGAGCGTCTTGAGGACATACGAGCCATAGCAGAGTCGAAACTCGGTGGGACCCCGTATCCCCATTGCCATTAGGATAGTTCTCTTTTTATAGCTATCACCTCTTTTCAGGATCAGCTTCCTGATGCCTTCGCCTATTTCTGGCACAAATTTTCTCCCCAGTAAGAGTCGAATAATTCAGTTAAAGAGCCTCTTTATTTTTCATTTATCAGTTTGTTTGCAAAAATGTCCGAATTTTTGATAAAACATATTGCATATGAACATAATGGTGGCTTTTGCAGATGATTTGCACAGGAAAACATTTAAAATTGCTTTGAATGTGCTTAATCCCGGACGGTGAATTCAAACCGAGTAATTCCCCCGAGGCATACGTGTATTTTTGGTTGCAGGTCACAGGAACCGGATGCCAAGTCATGAATCCTCATCCCCAAGCGGTTGACAAAGTCTCTCCTCAGTAGAGCATGTTCCCCAGCAGAGTTGACAATATCCAGACTATATATCCCCAGCGGAGTTGACAGTGTCAGACTGTATCTTCCTAGCAACAGCGGAGTGGTTGCATAACCAACAGATGAGAGGGTGGTGTTCCCAGTGTTCATCTCATTCCCCAGCAGATTATTTTTAACAGATTTGTTAATCCCCAGCTTGAGGGCGATTAGCAAGTTCATATCCCCAGCAAAGGTCGTTTCCTACGACATTTCCCCAGGAAGTGTTTTCCCCACAGACTCTCCTCACAGAGCCTCGCCGAACAAAGTTTCCATAGTTGATACTCCCCCCGCAAGGTCAACTTTTCAAGCAGCCAATTTATTTTTGGTGGCTCATTGGTCCCGGTAGACGGATCATTCCCCACAGAGCATTCAAGGATTGATACAGCGATCTGTTCTCTACCGGAGTTTGCTTCCCCAAGCAGATTTCTTTTTTACACCATGCATAACATTTGCATTTGCATGCATATCATATCAAGCATACACATAAGCTGATAAACAGGTTCTTCCAAGCAGACTGAAGAATTACTTTACAACCAAGGTCATGAGATCCAGCCAGATGATCAAGCGTGAGTGATCCAGCCTGAGGGTCGTTTTGAAGATTCAGCCTGAGAATCGTTTTCCGGTGATCCAGCCTGAGGGTCATTTCGAAGATTCAGCCTGAGAATCGTTTTCCAGTGATCCGGCCTGAGGTTCATTTTGAAGATTCAGCCTGAGAATCGTGTTCCAGTGATCCAGCCTGAGGGTCATTTCGAAGATTCAGCCTGAGAATCGTGTTCCAGTGATCCAGCCTGAGGGTCATTTCGAAGATTCAGCCTGAGAATCGTGTTCTAGTAAGCCAACCTAAGGCTCAATTTGAAGATTCCCCAGTGAAGTCGCCTACAAGCTTTATTTCCCCAGCAAGCCCAAGTCTAATTGAGGAGTCGTTACAACATGTTCTAGCCCGAAGAATATGTACGAAGCCCAAAAGTGGAATATTCTCGAAGCTGCATATCTAATATGAAGGTTGGGTGTAGATTTCAAAAGAGGGTCAACCAGCGCATGCCTTAGATGCGGGATCCTAATGATGGGAATTTATCATCAAAACAATCCAGATCTAGCCAGAAGATCGAAGTAGATTCAGCCAGAGAATCGAAACAAAGGAGATCTAGCCAGAAGATCGAAGAAGATCTAGCCAGAAGATCGAAGAAGATCTAGCCAGAAGATTGAAGTCAGGTCTAGCCCGAAGACCGGAAATAGATTCAGCCAGAGAATCGAAACAATTCAGATCTAGCCAAAAGATCGAAGTAGATTCAGCCAGAGAATCAAAGGAAATAGATTCAGCAAGAGAATCGAAACGAAGGAGATCTAGCCAGAAGATCGAAGAAGATCTAGCCAGAAGATCAAAATCGTATTCAGCCCGAGGATCAAAATTAATATCCAACCAGAGGACTAAATTGAGTATAGGTTCAGCCAGAGGATCGAAACTCCAAATTAAGCCAGAAGACTGATTCAAATCCAGCCAGAGGATCGGAAGAAAAATAAATAGCGCGGTGTATTTCCGCGTTTTTGTGGTGTTCTCGGAGCGCAAATTTTCGGTCTGTCTTTGGTATTCAATCACAGCTCACCCCGTTTGTCTGATAAGCTGTTCGCTTTCATCCTACTCGGGTTAGCTGATGATTGAATAGGGGCAGCTGTAACACCCCAAAATTTGCCCTCCTCATTCATGCATTCATTTAGCATTTCATATTGCATTTCATCATGTCAATTAGAATTAGATCCAAGAAAAAAAAAATAATAAAAAAAATAAAAAATAAAAAAGAAGAAAAAAAAACGAAAAAAAAAATAATAAAAATTAAATAAATTAAAAAAATTAAAAAATAAAACGAAAAATGAAAAAAATAAAAAATAAAAAAATAATTTTTTACAAAAAAAATAATAAATAAATAAAAATAATAATAAAATAAATAAATAAAATATAATAGAAAAAACTTGGACTTGGACCTCTCTCATTTGAGCCCACAAAGCCATGAAATTTAGGTTATAAAAGAGGGAGATCAGACAGAAAAAGGAAGAGAAGCAAAATACTCTGAGGTTTCCTTGAAACAAAACCCGGGACAAAACCTGGAGAGGAACCTGACAGAGAACTCAGAGCAACCCCCATCTCACGCAAACCCTAACATTTCAACCGGTCTCTCCCATCAGGTTTGCCTCATTCCCATAATTTTATGCTCTTAATTTGGATCATCTGAATGTATGAGGTATGATGGATGGATTTCATTATGTTTTTGCCCACGGGTTTAATTATGCATGAATGGGTGAAACCTATGCCTTGAATGTTTAATCACATGATTTCTGAAATGTATGCCACAGGGTTTGAGGTTTCTGAAACCATGCTGTTATCCATGAAAAAAATGCTTATCGTGTTTCACTAACCCTTTTGTTGAGTTTTTGTGAGGGCTCACAGACTCTCGCAGAGATGGTTTACGTGGTTTTCCCACTTTATTTGTGGGATACCCCCTGGAGGTTCATTCCGATTACCTGTACTGACTCACCTTTCTTTGATGGCATTAGCTTGGGAGATCCCTGGGTTTCTTACTCCTTTAATTGATGTTACTTCGGATCTTTATCCGTGTGGTACTTTTACCTCTTTTTCGCATTTTATCGCTTTCTTAGCTGGAAGACCTTGATAGGAGGCATTTGTTTTCTTTTGTTTATTTACTTCTGAGCCCCTTGTTGGCACATTTACTTTATACATGTTTGTTTTGTATGTGTTCGTATCCCTGCAGGTAGCGCGGTTCCTTCGTCAAGGACTGCCTTTTTGCCCTTGAGCATCCCAAACCCTAAAACCCAAAGCAACACGTTAACTCCTTCTACTATAGGCGAGTAAGTCTCCAAAGGTCGAGCATCCGGTAGATTGCGTAGTGACATCGTTTGTCCAAAACCCAATCCATAACCCCATAGTTAGCCGAACTACGTTTTGCTCTGATTCTCAGGCCAAATGAGATACGTAGGCATAAGACGCGATGTCTTAGCGAGCACAATTACCCTTAACCCCTAGGTAGCCGAGCTACGAAGACTCTGATTCTCATATTCAGATGAGATACGTATGCAGTGGATGCGACATCCGCGCGAGTCATTTTCATTTAACCCCTTTTTTTATAGTAAATAACACATTAGATAAACTCACACCCTTTAGACAAGAACTACAAAAGTGGATCCCGTAGAGTACTACGGATGCGTAGGGGTGATAATACCTTCCCTTCGCATAACCGACTCCCGAACCCAAGATTTGGTTGCGAGACCCCGTCTTGTCCTTTTCTCTTTCAGGTTTACTTCGAGCGTTTCCTTTCCCTCCTTTGGGATGAATAATGCACGGTGGCGACTCTTCTGTCATTTTCTTTCGCCGGTTGTTTTTTCGCGCACTGTATTTTTCAGGTTGCGACACTGTGTCGAAACTGTTTGTTGAATACCTTTCTTGGGTAACCAAATCTTTCTTGTCGAAGCCTGAAACTTAGAAGATTTTTTGATCTCCACAAAGCTCTCTTCGACGTAGGCGTTTTGACAGAGTCGAAGCTTCAAAGCGGGAAAGATTTAAAATTTGAACAAAACAGTTTTGTCAGGCCAACACGTGGAAACATCTGAGATATGCAATGCTTGAGAAGGTCGAACGTGACAGTCATCTGTGTAGAGGCCGTTAGGGTCGAATTGTTATAAATAGGGGTGTTAGTTTTAGATTTCAGGGTGTTCAAACAGATATATAGAAATTCACAAAAATACTCAAAGTACCGGAGCGAGAGAAAAGAGTTTTACACTGAAAATGTATGTATGAAGAACACCACAAATTTCGTTCATGTTATCTATTTCATACAAGTTATTTAACTTAGAATTATTCACTGTCTTTTCTTCTGTCGAATTGCCCTTATTTTCAGTATTTTATCATCATTTTTACCTTTGCATCTACATTTCGCCAAGTTTTCATTTCCAGTACTTTCTCAAAACTTAAAACATTTACTTCAAGTCACTTATCTTCATTTTTTCCAAGTACTTTCGTCATCTTTAAACACATTTTCCTACAAAGTTATCGTCATTTACTCTTTATTCATAAAGTCATAAACTTCGTTTAGAATTATTGTCAAAACACTTTTCGCTGTTCATAAACCAGAAATAAACTTAACCATGAGTCAAATCATCGTAATAATAATTCTTGAGACACATGTCCTAGGATCAATCTAGTCGATCCTGTAAGTTACCAAAATATATATATTGGAAGACTAGCGGTTGTTTATAAGAAATCACTGGTAATCAAATTGGCACACCCGGTGGGACAGTGTCAAAAGAATTGTTAATCACAATAGTTTTCTTTACTTTTACAATACAAAATTGTTGTTATTCTTTTGGTTTGAAAAATAGTGTTCTATGATCCTTAGAAGTGGTAGAACAGCCAACAACTCGCAACCTATAACCAACAGAAAAAACGCAAAAAAGATGATTAATACAACCAGTCAAGGGGAACAATTCCCTCCCTAGGGAACAAGCACAACCGGAGCAAATTCGATTGATGTATCCACTGAGATCCCTAGTGCACAGGCCAGACCAACATCTGGATCCATGGCCTTGCATAATTCGACAATAATGCCTATTATGTCAGGCGCGACAGACACTCCTGCAATTTCAACCCCTAGGCCACCAAGATTCGAGAACTTTAGGCCTTTGAGAGAATACCCATATGGAATGCCATCTACTGCCATGGCAGGACTTCAAAATAATTCTTCCATATATACTTAACCACATAATACGGTTATTTCGCCAATTCAAAATTCTGGCTCTGGCATGAACCATGTAGGTCGAAATACCCAATCACAAGGAGTCCCCACCCTATTACCTACCCTTACAACGAATAACCAGGCAGCCTTTAGACAACAAATGGATGCCAGTAACCATGATATGGTAGGAGTTCTGGCCAGAGAAATGAATACCATTTTTTCTCCCCTGATACAGAATGTGAATAGGACTAACACTAACAATGCCAAAACATACCAACAACTGTCAGCGCAGATGGGACGCATAGCAGATTTCCTAGACGCCCCACAATCTGCTGTTCGACACAGGCCAAACTAGGTTATAATCCAGGGAGAAGAACCAACTATAGATCAGGTTCGACCACCAAGGCAAGCGCCTGACGAAAGGGTCATGGGGGCAAGATTGGAACAACAACCAATTCAACGGGAAGTCCCTGAAGAACAACCAAGGAGAGTGATAATGGTTAATAGAGACCAGGATGCAGACGAAGTGATTCATAGGGTCAGACGGGAAAACATGTTGGAAAATGACTTAACTAGTATGATAGAGAGAATCATGGCCCAGAATGGTCTGAACACAGGACTTCGACGGCCAAATTATTCCTGTCCTTTATCAGAATATGTCCTACAAACAGAATTACCAAGGGGTTGTAAAGTCCCTAAGTTCACCAAATTCTCAGGGGACACTAGTGAATCCACTGTAGAACACATAGCCAGATACATGACTGAGGCAGGGGATTTGGCGAACAGTGAGAACCTAAGGATGAAATATTTCCCTAGTTCTTTAACAAAGAACGCCTTCACGTGGTTTACAACTTTGCCACCAAATTCTATAGATGCTTGGCCTCAGTTGGAAAGATTGTTTCATGAAAAATTCTGCATGGGCCAAACTAAGATAAGTCTTAAGGAATTAGCCAGTATCAAAACAAAATTCACCGAACCTATAGATGATTATCTGAATAGGTTCCGTTTGTTGAAATCTATATGCTCTACAATAGTGTCTGAACACGAGTTGGTCGAAATGTCCGCTGGAGGTTTAGACTATTCCATCAGGAAAAAGTTAGATACCTAGCATCTAAGAGATATGGCCCAATTAGCAGACAGGGTTCGACAGGTCAAACGCTTAAAATCTGAAAAGGCCAGAGCGAATAAGAATCATAAGAAAGAGAGGGTTGCTTATGTCGAATTCGAAGACGGAGAGTCTGAAATCTCTGATGACCCTTATGGTCTTGAGGAATTCAAAGTGGATTTGGCTGAACTAAAAGAAGCACCACCTTATGCCTGCAAATTACTTACACCTTCGAATGGCAGGAACCCTGTCAAAATTGAAAAGAATGATAGATTTCCTAAAAAGACTTACACATTTGATGTTACCAAATGTGACGAGATCTTCGATTTATTAGTAAAAGATGGCCAAATGATAGTGCCTCCTAATATCAAAATTCCTCCGTTAGAACAACGAAAGAAAAGAGGCTTCTGTAAATATCACAATTTTTTAGGCCATAAAACCTCACAATGCTTTCTTTTGAGGGATCTTATTCAGAATGCAATTAGGGATGGCCGCCTCAAGTTCGCTGAAAAAGGAAAAAACCAGATGAAGGTTGACGCTGATCCCCTCAACATTGCTGATACAAATTATGTTGAACCTGTCGAAATCAACATGATTGACGTAAGGGAAGTGGAGGCTGTAAAGGAAACAGGAACTGAAGGCCATGCACTAGATGGAAAGCAGGCTACTGATGGCCTAAATAACGATGTTTCCTTTGGAATCTCTGTCAAAGGTAAACAGGTTGCTAACGTCGAACCAAGGGCCACTGAAGGTCTCAAGGGGAAAGCAACTGAGGGCCTAAGAAAGAAATTCGAGGAAATTTCAATCACTGATGGCGCCAGTCTAGGTGTCAACATGGTGGATCTGAAACAACCCCCCCCCCCCCCCAGAAATGGAGGAAGTGGAGAAATGTCTGAAGCCAACGAAAGCCTATGGGAATACCTTTGGAGATGTCACAAAAGAAATGCTGACATGTTGCTGTGCCCAAGGTGCAGCATTAGGATATGTCGAAGGGTGGCTGAGGATTATGAAAGATGGCAGTGAACAAAGACTAAGAGAAACTGGAGGAAGGAGAGCCAATTACAGAAGGTATATCCCACGCCAGGAGAAAGCCTTCTTGGTTTTATTGTGCGTTGCTACAAGTATAAAACAGAATGCTTGATGTGTCCCAGGTGTGAGGCAGTGTACAATGGAGAATTAGCTGAAGGATTCGAAGGAATCCCATCTAACCAAGGTTGGGACGGACATGGAGGTAACCCAAATATGTATATCTTCGACAAGAGGGAAGCACCTAGGAGGCCAGACAGCCCTTACCCAAGGGCGAAAAGAGTTATGTTTAAACTACCAGTAGAAGTCCCTGAGGACAAATGGACTCAGGCGGGGTCGAAGAAAGGAAAGTGGAGAAGTTTTGAGGATGGAGGAAGAACCTATTTTGGCTTATAGAACATAGTTCCAGGCATCCAAGAGAGAGGCTATCAGGCTAGAGAACTATAAAGGAAATAACCCTATGTCAAGATCTCAATGGAGAAGACATCAGAGGTTGAGGAAGGCTGAAAGAGAGATGAATCCCAAAGAGACTGGAGAATCCAGCAGTGTTAAGGTTCCCCCAAATGTCACGAATTCGACCAAACCACCTGTAGGAAGAAAGTTATTTCCAGATGAAAACAAAAGTCAGAAAGTTCAGAAGGAACAAGTAAGAGAGGAAGAAATGCTCACTGACAACTTCGAATCTGACGGAGTGTCTTCTGTCAATATGAATTACAATGTAGTCTTAGTCTTGCCATACGAATATAACCAGGAGACAGAGGTTGAAGATAATGAGGAAGCGGGTGCTGTGGAGATGGTAAAGCATAAGCCAGTGTGTTACTATGTTCTCAACAGCGGCGCTGTCGAAGAGAAGAACTCTCTTTTTGAAAGACCTCACCAAGGGATGCAGAGTCACCTCAAGCCCCTATACATTAGGGCCAAAGGTGGACATGTGGGGGTGAATAAAGTTTTGGTGGACGGAGGAGCAGCAGTCAATTTGATGCCCTAATTAATGTTAAAGAAGATAGGTATGTTCGACACTGATGTCAAACCTCACAACATGGTATTGTCAAATTATGAGGGTAAGATAGGACAGACGCTGGGTGTCATATAAGTGGATCTGACTGTTGGATCAATCATAAGACCAACAATGTTCATGGTAATACCCGTAAAAGAAAATTACAACTTACTACTAGGAAGAGAATGGATACATGGCATAGGGGCAGTTCCTTCAACCATGCATCAGAGGATATCCATCTAGAGAGAAGATGGTGGGGTAGAAAATATTGAAGATGACCAAAGTTACTTCATGGAAGAAGTAAACCATGTAGACAAGAAGAACTTCGACAGGAACTTGGCTCACATAGGACCATGCCACCCAGCTGAAGAAGGCTACGCCCCAAATAAAAATGCTTTGTACTTCTTGACTCTTCATCCAAATGGTTTTCAGTGGGATAGGGAAATTATGGGAGACCCAGAAGAAGGGGAATCATCTGAAATACGGCCAATAGGCTGGGATGAAAACCTGTATTATGACTGAGTCTTCTTTTTTCAAAAAGATTTCGGCCTACATGGATGAGAACAAAAGACAAGCGGCTCTCAAAGCCGAGATAACAAACATGGCTGACAAAACCACATATGGTGAAATCTATAATACAAGACCTGGGGAGTACCCTAAACCAAAACCCCCTGAGGAACAGGTACCTGTGGAACTAACAGAACAAAGGTTAAATGCCATCTACGACGAAGAACCTCTGGGATTCGAAAAAGATCCAGTAACGTCAAGTGCGAAGATGTTAGCGCAAGATCCTCTTGAGGAAATTGATCTCGGAAATGGGAGTACAAAAAGGATCACCTACATCAGCACTAAACTGGACCCCAAGTTGAAAGTAAGAGTAATTGAATTGCTAAGAGAAAACAAGGATTGCTTTGCTCGGGACTACGATGAGATGCCTGGTTTAAAGAGGGACTTGGTCGAATTAAATCTGCCTATCAAGGATGGCAAGAAGCCCATCAAGCAGAGTCCAAGGAGATTCGCCCCAGAGATCCTCTCAAAGATAAAAAAAAGAGGTCCAAAGACTTCTTCGTTGCAATTTCATTAGGACCACAAGGTATGTCGATTGGATTGCAAATATAGTTCCTGTTATCAAGAAAAATGGCTCTTTGCGAGTGTGTATAGATTTTCGTGATCTAAATGCAGCAACTCCTAAAGATGACTATCCAATGCCTATGGCAGAGATGTTGGTTGACTCAGCTGCAAGCTATGAATATCTCAGCATGCTTGATGGATATTCTGGCTATAACCAGATTTTCATTGCAGAAGAGGATGTTTCTAAAACAACCTTTCGATGTCCATGGGCAATAGGCACTTATGAGTGGATAGTTATGCTCTTTGGCCTAAAAAACGCTGGGGCAACATACCAGCAAACAATGAATTCTATATTCCATGATTATATATAGACATTTATGCAAGTGTACATAAATGACATTGTGATAAAATCTACATCAGTTGAAGATCATCTAACCCATCTCAACCAATCATTCAAAAGAATGAGAAAACATGGCTTAAAAATGAATCCTCTTAAGTGTGCATTCTTTGTGCAGGCTGGAGATTTTCTGGGCTTTGTGGTCCATAAAAAGGGGATAGAAATCAATCAGAACAAGACGAAGGCTATTATGCAGACCAAAGCACCATCAACCAAGAAAGAGTTGCAATCATTATTAGGAAAGATAAACTTCCCAAGAAGATTCATTTCGAATTTAATTGGTCGAACACAAGCCTTCTCTCCCCTCCTACGCCTGAAACAAGGGAAGTTCGAATGAAATGACGAACATCAAAAGCCATTCGACAAGATCAAACATTATCTGACGAATCCTCCTATCTTGGCACCACCATGTGGAAAGAAGCCTATGAGACTGTATATATCAGCTTCCGACACTACCATAGGTAGCATGTTAGCACAAGAGAATGAAGATGGCGTCGAAAGAGCCATTTATTATCTTAGTAGGGTTTTAAATGATGTAGAAACTAGATACACTTCAATAGAAAAGTTGTGTCTTTGTTTGCATTTCTCTTGTACTAAACTCAAGTATTATATAAAACCTATTGACTTATACGTCTCTTCACATTTTGATGTCATCAAGTATATGTTATCTAAGCCAATAATGCACAGTCGAATTGGAAAATGGGCTTTAGCACTCACTGAATACTCTTTAACCTTTATGCCCTTAAGGGCAATGAAGGGACAAATAGTGTCAGATTTTATTGTGGACCATGCAGTGGTCGAAAATCCTCAACTTCAAGTTGAGTTGAAACCTTGGAGATTATTCTTCGACGGTTCCACTCATAAGGATGGAAGTGGGGTTGGTATCATGTTAATTTCTCCTGACGAAATTCCAACAAAACTCAAATATAGAATTGAAGGTCCCCTTTGTTCTAACAACGAAGCAGAATATGAAGCCCTTATTGCAGGACTTGAGGCTTTGTTGGGATTGGGGGCAACTAGGGTCGAAATTAAAGGAGACTCAGAATTAGTAATCAAGCAACTGACGAAGGAGCACAAATGTATAAAAGAAAATTTGATTATGTACTTCGTCATTGCAAATAGGTTACTCAAGAAATTCGAATATATCGACATAAAACATGTCCCTAAAATAAAAAACCAAGAAGCTAATGACTTAGCACAAATAACTTCAGGGTATAGAATTTCAAAAGAGAATCTAAAAGAACTTGTCGAAGTAAGACGAAAGGTAATGGCTGCCAGATTGTCTCCGACAGATTTGGAAAGCACTCAGTTAGGATATGCTAACAAAGAGGAGTTTGTAGTACTGGCCATTGATACCTTAATAGATACAGACTGGAGGAATCCAATTATTAATTATCTTAAGGATCCTTCGACAGATACAGAAAGAAAAACCAAGTACAGGGCTTTATCTTATGTTTTGACGGGGAATGAATTATTCAAGAAAACCCCTAAGGGGATCCTGTTGAAATATTTAGGAGAAAACGAACCTTACTTGGCATTATCTAGTGTACATAGTGGAGCCTGTGGAGCACACCAGGCAGGCCATAAGATGAAATGGTTGCTTTTCAGATATTGAATGTATTGGCCCACCATGATAAAAGATTGTATAGAGTTTGCTAAGGGTTGCCAAGAATGTCAAATACATGCAGGAATTCAACATGCTCCTGCAAGTGAGCTTCATACAATTATTAAGCCTTGGCCTTTCAGAGGGTGGGCATTAGATCTAATTGGGGAAATTCGACCCAATTCATCCAAAGGTCAAAGGTACATACTTGTAGGAATTGACTATTTCACTAAATGGGTCGAAGCAGTACCTTTAGTAAATGTGGATCAAGAAACTGTTATCGAATTCATTCAAATGCAATTTTTATATAGATTTGGAATCCCAGAAAGTATAACAATAGATCAAGGATCAGTTTTTACTGGTCGAAAGATGCAAGAGTTTGCAAAAGAGATGGGTTTCAAATTATTAACATCCACACCCTATTATGCTCAAGCCAATGGGCAAGTCGAAGCAGCCAATAAAGTAATAATTGGTTTAATCAAAAAGCATGTAGGGAAGAAGCCAAAAAATTGGCACAAAACTTTAGATCAAGCACTTTGGGCTTGTCGAACCTCCCTTAAATAAGCCACTAACACTACACGTTTCCAGCTTACATTTAGACATGATGCAGTATTACCTGTCGAAATCTACTTGCAATCAGAGAGAATCCAAAGACAAGTAGAAATTTCATCTGACTTATACTGGGAAATGATGATAAATGAGCTGGTGGATTTGGACGAAGAAAGGTTGCATGCGTTAAAAGTATTAAGAAGACAGAAGGAGAGGGTAGGAAGGGCATACAATAAGAGGGTCAAAGGTAAAACCTTCACTATGAATGATTTAGTTTGGAAAGTTATATTACCTATGGATCGAAAGAATAAAGCATTAGGAAAATGGTCTCCACATTGGGAAGGACCTTTTCGAATTTTAAAAGCCTTTTCAAACAATGCATACGAAATAGAAGAATTAACAGAGGATCGAAGAATCCTAAAAGTAAATGGGAAATACTTAAAGAAGTATAAACCATTTATGCATGAAGTTAAAATCATAACAACATAGTAAGCAAAGAACTATCATGGCCAAAATGGTGAAGATATTTAAACTCCAAAGTTTTGCCAAAATGGTTTTCGTCTTAATCAAGTTACAAATAAACAAGAGTCGAATAGAACAAATACAGGAGGAAATCAAAAAGGAATAGTGGCCCTCATCCGATCAAACTTTTCCTTCGCCAAGCCAATCTTGTACTAAACAACCGCTTGAACCCCTCTGAGGTGTGTGTCGCATTACGCGAAAAACCGGCAGGAACACGAAACAACAGAGCCGCCACCGTGCGTTATTTATCCCGAAGGAGGGAAAGGAAACGCTCAAAGTAAACCTGGAAAAGACATGGTCTCGCGACCGGAGATGGATGGGATCGGGAGTCGGTTATGCGAAGGGAAGGTATTAGCACCCCTACGCATCCGTCATACTCGACGGGATCCACGCTCAGAAGGAAAGAATAAAGGTTGCTAGAAACTGCTCACAAACTGCACAAGGCTGGAAGGAAACACAAAAAAACGGAAGAAACGGGACTCGGCAGAATATCACATCCTGGGCCTACGTAGTTTGTCAGACACAGACATCAGAGTCGACGTAGTTCGGGGACAGGGGAAACGTGCTCGCAAGGATGTCGCATCCTATGCATACGTATCTTCTCTAACCGGAGAAGAATCAGAGCACTCGTAGCTCGGCTAACGCACGCCAAACAAAACACAAACAGGAAACCGACTGCCAATCGCTGGACTCACGTCAGACTCCACACAAACAGGCAAACATGGAAACCGAATGCCAATCGCTGGACTTACATCAGACTCTGAACCAACAAACACACACACAGGAAACCGACTGCCAATTGCTGGACTTACTTCAGACTCCAACAAGCAAACAAGACACAGGAAACCAACTGCCAATCGCTGGACTTACGTCAGACTCCAACACACACAAAGGGTTGAAAAAGAAAAAGGGCACCCAGAGAGATCAGCTCATCTCCTGCCTACGCACCTCATCTGGTATAAGGATCAGGGCGACGTAGTTCCCCTAAACAGGGAAAGAACTTTTAACCTAACCAGAGACAAAGGGAGATAACAGACTACTAGGGAGACTACGACTCAAGCCTAGAAGTTGTCATGCATACGATCCCTATGTTGAGGTCTCTATCCTAACTTGCACAGGAAGCAAGCTAGCCTAAACAACACAATATCAAACACAAGCACAAGAGAGCAAGCACACACACTATATGCAAACAATTGGCTCACACAAGGCTAGGCTGTAGAAACAAGCCAACTGGAATTGGGTGTTTTTAGCTCTTAACCCTAACATTGAGAGTTAGGGTGAAGCAGATGAAATGGGAAGTGAGGGTAAGACCTCACAGCTCTTATCCCTGGCCTGGGAGAGCTTGAATCAAATAGAAAGTGTGGGAGTTCAGAATGTAGGAAATCTTCTCCACATGACTGACACAACAAGATCTTGGGTTCTTATTCACAATGCATCACACATGGTGTGTGAGCAAGGTGAATGACACAACTTAATAGCAGGGGATGGATTGCACATCCCTTTTATCTGCCAATTGCCTCTTAAGAGGGCTTTACCTGCTTGGCACAAAAATAAACAACCACAAACATTGCCTCTTAAGGAGGGCTTCAGACAGGTGCCTGCCAACATAACATAGCAGGTCTTCCAGACTACATGAAGATCAAGAAATTATACCTCAGTGGTATGCAAACCACAAGCAAGCAAAGCAAAGTTCAAATGAACTTAAAGCAACTTAGGTACCTGTGGAAACAGCTAAACCAATCAGTACAAAATCCAGACAATAGTCAACAACAGTCAATATCAAACAGACAACCCAATATGCAACACATGAGCCATAAACACAAGTGAATTATCCTCAAAGCCTACAAAACAAGCAAATATTAGCTAACAACAACAAATGATCAAGCTCAAATGAAGGAGCAACATCAACCAAGGAGATGCACACTTGAACCTGAAATCCACAACTCAAATGTAAGTAACAAACCACTAGGTCAAAGCCTAGGGTCAAAAGTGAATCAAAAATCCAAAACAGAACTTGATATTCAACATGTATCATATTTAACCAATCAAGAACAAGTCCTAAAAAGGACCAAAGTAAAATCATCATGCAAGTTCATGTAATAAGCAAGAGAAGTCAATGACCAATTCAAGGCACACATTTGAACATTAAGAATGAAAATTCCCAATCAAAACAGAAATGATTCAAATAATTCTGGAAAATTTCATGAGCAGTCAACATATCCAAAACATCCATCACAAATAAAATTATAAGCATTAGAGGTCATTTGGCATGGAAATCAAATTGCATAAGTTGGACAACCAAATGTGTGACACAAATTGTCACACCATGAAAACACAAGCATAAAACAGAATTGGTACATGAGAAAAATACCAAACCAAGCCTAAAACATCTAGCAATGTGTCTAGAATCAGCATGTAAAATTTCAAGTCCATTGGATTAAAATCAAGCACTTCATGATAGAAAGAGTAAGGCAAGGTCACAAATGTACATGTGTTCAATCAACCTAGAGAAAATAAATTTCCAGCCATGCACAACTTTTGAAATCATGATCATAAAAAAACTAGACATCACAAGGAACATTTTGCAAAAAATTGGGAGTGAATTGGATCATTTTTTAGTTTTATATGATTTTATGAAGTTAGCATACAAAATGAAATTCAAACATGTGAAGCATACATGGAAATGGAGGGAAATGGCAAAAAATGATGAATATTTGAATATTTGCACTCGCTGGGATTCGAACCAGGTCAAAATTTGAAAGTGGCGCGCGCTAATTACCAAAACGCCACCGTTTCCATATGAACCCTAGCGCTGCAGATTTGGACGGTTCAAACCGTCACTATTTTCAGAAAACCGACGTAATTTTTCCAGAATGCATGCATCTTCATCTTCTTCATGAGGAAGAATATGAATGTTCATATGAACCTCATCCAAATTTCCAGAAATTTCCAGAAATGTCAAGAATCACAAAATTCTTATATCAATCAAATTCTCATGCAATGTATGTTGTAGATCCATTATCATTTCATGCGAATTCATCATTAATCATGTAAAACGAATCAAATAAAGTTTGACATGTGAAACTTCAATCAAGCATATCTCTCTCAATTTTTATCCAAATCGCAAAAAAATTATATCAAAACGATCAGCAAAGCAAGATCTACAAGAATATCTACATGGATTGTGAAATTATGAAGCTCGAAAAACTCACCTCTTGAAGAACAGTTCCTTGTTTTGCGTGATTCAAAGCTCCAGATGCTTCTAATCCACTCCAGAATACTTGATATGATGTTTGATGATGAATTGGAAGCTTGGAAACTTGTAGATCTAGCTTAAACTTGAATTTCCATTTTCAACTTCATGAGCTTCAACCACTTGATTCTTGCACGAATTCCACAAACCAACACTTGATTCACACTATAATCAACTCACTCATCATGAATCTCCAACAAAAAACAAGTGCTATGTTCAAGAAATTTGAATTTTGGTTTGAAGAAAGATTTTGGAGGGAGAGAGAATTTTGGATCTAGAAATGTGAATTGTGATTAACCCCTCCAATTCTGTTATGATCAGAGTATATATATCCTTTCTTAATCACCTTGCTAATCCATAATTAGTTTGGTTAATGAAAATAAGGTGTTTTGCAAAAAATCAAAATTTGCATGGTGCATGGGCTAATTGCACGTGAACAGTACCACTCCCTTCATCAAAGTCACTTAAAATCCTTTTTTAAACTCAATGGCAATGGTAGAAAGTCCATACAATGCACCATTTTTGAATTTTGCATTTTCCCTCCAAAAAAGTCATGGATATGCAAGTGATTATGTGATGAGATTTTATGTAATGTGATGCATGATTTGGAAATTAGAGGTCAAAAGAAGAATATTGCAAAAAGAACCACTCAAATTGGAGCTTTGGTTCAAAAGTTATGCTCATTTGAAATCCCATGCACACTTGGCAATGATTGGATCATATCTCCTCAACCACACATTAGATGCTCAAGATCTTGGACTTTTTGGAAATGGGAGAGAGAGATCTTCAACTTTCTGGTTGGACAAAAATTCATTTGAAGCTTCTTTGATGATGCAAGATCAAGTTGAATTTGAATCAAAACTTTCCATTTTGGGAAACTTTCAATTACAGGTCACTTTCCATTTTTGGAAACTTTTGATCTGGCTTCAAAATCTTCAATGTAGATGTTTGACATGTTGAATAACCTTCTTTGGGACATGAATGAAGTGTCCCAAACCATTCTTCCATCTCCTAGCCCTCAGTTGACTTTCAGTTGACTTTTATGGGCCTCAGATGACTTGGTCATGCACTGTGGACTCTGAGCTTTCAACACTTGGCCAAGTTGCTTCAAAATGATCCTTGGGTCATGTAAGCTCTCTAGAACAACCATAGGGCCTTTATCTCATGGAAAAACCCTTGCTCTCTTGCACAGATGGATTCTCCTGATCAGCTTGACCGATGATATGCAATGGACTATGCAATGTGAATGCAATGTTAATGACCTAAAAATGAAATGAATGTACAAATGGGAGGTGCAAATTTGAGGTGCTACAGCTGCCCCTATTCAATCAACTAGGAACCTGAACGGATGAGAGCAAGGTTTGTCAGACCTTCAAGGTAAACAGGGATTGAATACCAAAGAACCGTAGAAATTTGCACTCTGCGGGGATCAAGAACCGACTGCGCACCAATGGCAACTTCCACTGGGATCTGATATTTATCATTGGACCAGACAAGACGTCTACCAACGAATCCACTGGGGATTTTGATTTTTATCAATGAAAAGATACAGCCAAACGTCAACGGACGAATGGGAAAAACTCAATGTTTACCGATACCAACGGAGAGGTGACCAGACATCAACGGATGAATGGGAAGGGTACAACTAGACGTCAACGGACGAATAGGAAAAACTCAACGTTTATCGACACCAACGGAGAGGTGACCAGACATCAACGGATGAACTGGGGAGACTCAACCAAACGTCAACGGACGAACGGGAGAAGCTCGACGTTTATCGACACCAACGGAGAGGTGACCAGACATCAACGGATGAATGGGAAGACTCGACCAAACGTCAATGGACGAACGGGAGAAGCTCGACGTTTATCGACACCAACGGAGAGGTGACCAGACATCAACGGATGAATGGGAAGACTCGACCAGACCTCAACGGACGAACGGGAGAAGCTCGACGTTTATCGACACCAACGGAGAGGTGACCAGACATCAACGGATGAATGGGAAGACTCGACCAAACGTCAACGGACGAACGGGAGAAGCTCGACGTTTATCGACACCAACGGAGAGGTGACCAGACATCAACGGATGAATGGGAAGACTCGATCAAACGTCAACGAACGAACGAGAGAAGCTCGACGTTTATCGACACCAACGGAGAGGTGACCAGACATCAACGGATGAATGGGAAGACTCGACCAGACGTCAACGGACGAACGGGAGAAGCTCGACGTTTATCGACACCAACAGAGAGGTGACCAGACATCAACGGATGAATGGGAAGACTCGACCAAACGTCAACGGACGAACGGGAGAAGCTCGACGTTTATCGACACCAACGGAGAGGTGACCAAACATCAACGGATGAATGGGAAGACTCGACCAGACGTCAACGGACGAACGGGAGAAGCTCGACGTTTATCGACACCAACGGGGAGGTGACCAGACATCAACGGATGAATGGGAAGACTCGACCAAACAACAACGGACAAACGGGAGAAGCTCGACGTTTATCGACACCAACGGAGAGGTGACCAGACATCAACGGATGAATGGGAAGACTCGACCAAACGTCAACGGACGAACGGGAGAAGCTCGACATTTATCGACACCAACGGAGAGGTGACCAGACATCAACGGATGATTGGGGGAAGGAAATACAACCATACGTCAACGGACGAAATGGGAAAAACTCAACGTTTATCGAAACCAACGGAGAGGTGACCAGACATCAACGGATGAACTGGGGAAAGAGATACAACCATACGTCAACGGACGAAATGGGAAAAACTCAACGTTTATCGAAACCAACGGAGAGGTGACCAGACATCAACGAATGAATTGGGAAGACTCAACCAAACGTCAACGGACGAACGGGAGAAGCTCGACGTTTATCGACACCAACGGAGAGGTGACCAGACATCAACGGATGAATGGGAGAAAAAGAGATGGAGGATGTTACGAACATCGAAAGATGATGTCTACGGACACCAAAACAAGACCCACACGAGGATCAACACGACACCTCGGGTACCGCAAGGATGACATCTACATATGTCAAGACAAGGCTACACACTTGCCGGGGATCTCCCTGGGGAGAATCAAACTTTCCTTCCACGGGTAGGTGAGGAAATAAACCTCTATTAGGGATTATCAATCTTGAATGCTGTCTGTCAAGAGCAACTGTAGCAAATGTGTCGTACAAATGTTGAACAATGATCTGCCTCTGCTGGGGATATGATCCAATCAGGTTTAACACATGAATGCATATGTTTGAATTTTTTATGGCGTAATGCTCCATGTTGAATGGAAATGCTACGCTATTTGAGGATGCAATGTTTACTACATGCAAAATGCAAAATGATGAAAACTCTTGCTGGGGAGCAAAAGGTCGCTCTGCTGAGCACACAATCTGATTAAATTCTCCAACTCTGTGGGGAGACGCACTGCCGGGAGCGCTTTGCTGCTCTGATACTCTGGGGACGGCAGAGGAAACCAAGTCAACTGGGGAGACTCTGTCTGGGGAACGCACCAACTTCTCAACCATGCTGGCGAATAGCATTGCTGCTGGAGAAAGGACAAATTCCACCAGGGACAACTTCATTGAATCCAATCCGCTTGGGGACTCCGCTGGGGGAAACAACCAATGCTCACCTCTACTGGGGATAACTGTCAACCCTCAGGGAAGAAACTCTACTGGGGATAATTTTTACCGAACATGATCCGCTTGGGGACTCCGCTGGGGAAACCATCAATGCAAACCTCCGCTGGGAAAACTACTCACTTCAAAAAATGCTGGGGGAGAATATCACAACCCTGCTGGGGAAAGGCATTCACGACTATGCTGAGGATTACAGTACTTCATATCCGACTGCTGAGGAACAAACTACTCACTGATACCTCCGTTGGGGATACGGCCTTCCGGCTCAGTGGGGATCAACAACCTTCAGACTAGCTGGGGATAGAATAGCCTTTGAACCTGCTGCTGAGGAACACGCTACCCGCAGACGCCTCTGCCGGGGAAGAACAGTTCTAACAACTTTCGGACTTGCTTGGGGCAATAGCCCCTTCCCTACCTGCTGGGGAAACATCCTCAACCCTGTTGAGGAATCCCTGATCTTGACTATGCTGGAGAGACAAGTCTTGAACTTCTCACACCACCGGACAGTGTTGAAACATCTCTGAACAAACCGTGGCTTGTCTGCTCTATCCAGGAATCATAGATAACAATCTGCAAAACAACAAGGCATACATGCCCCAGGGGATGGCATGGACAAGATACACTCAAGTGTACTCAGCATTCAAAATGATTTTCAAATGTTTTATCTTTCTGCACATTATTGTCTAGCCTTCATGTCTTTATATGCAATGTTTATCAAAAATTCGGACGTTTTTGCAAACAAAACAGTAAAATAAAAACAAGAGAGCAATTTATCTGAATAACGACTTTTTATTGATTGAAAATGGGCCTGAAAAGGCAAATACATCAAGGAAGCAATTCCTAGGAAGAGGTAATTGCGCACAAAAGGAAAAATCTATCCTAATGGCAATGTGAACACGGCATCCACTATTTCCCAATTCTGTTATGACTCACAGATCATCAATTTCCTCCCAAATCCCTTGCTTTCTGAGAAGAATGATTGGACCGATCCTATCCTTCGAGATGGTAGACGATGAAGCGCGATAAAGTACAGATAACTCAGACTGCAGTCTTCGCTCTAATCCCTCTTTTACCTGGATCGCCCTTTCGGGTTTTCAATCCACCGGGATACCCATTTTTTCCTAAGCCGCCCTTGCGGGTTTTCGACTTACCGGGTGTACATATTTTTCATTCTTTATCCCTAACTTTTGCCCGAACCTTTTCCTTCTTTTTTCTTGGTTCGCCGGGATGCCCTTTTTTGCCTGGACTCTTTTGTTCTTTTTGTCCAGCGGGTCAATTTATGCGAAGTATTTTTTGACTACGTCTGAGTTAACAGGGACGAAAAATCTTCACCATCCATAGTTGTAAGCATCAAGGCTCCACCGGAGAAGACCTTCTTAACAATATATGGACCTTCGTAATTAGGAGTCCATTTGCCCCTGTTATCTGTACCGGGAGGAAGGATCCTCTTCAAAACCAAATCACCAGTTTGATAGCTTCGAGGACGCACTTTATGATCAAAGGCCTTCTTCATCCTTCTCTGATACAACTGCCCATGGCACACAGCTGCTAACCGTCTCTCTTCGATAAGGCTTAACTCATTAAACCTTGTTCGAATCCATTCAGCTTCGTCAAGCTTGATATCCAGCAAGACTCTCAGAGAGGGAATCTCCACTTCAACAGGTAGGACAGCTTCCATACCATATACAAGGGAGTAAGGGGTTGCCCCGGTCGACGTACGTACTGAAGTTCGGTACCCATGCAAAGCGAAAGGCAGCATCTCATGCCAATCCTTGTACGTCACGACCATCTTCTGCACAATCTTCTTGATATTCTTGTTTGCCGCCTCTACAGCACCATTCATCTTCGGTCTGTAAGGAGAAGAATTGTGATGTTCAATCTTGAAATCTTTGCAAAGCTCCTTCATCATCTTGTTATTGAGATTCGAACCATTATCAGTAATGATTCTCTCAGGAACCCCATAACGACAGATGATTTCCTTCTTGATGAACCGAGCAACCACTTGCTTGGTAACGTTAGCATAGGAAGCCGCTTCCACCCATTTGGTGAAATAGTCAATCGCAACCAGGATGAAGCGGTGTCCATTAGAAGCAGTAGGTTCAATCTTCCCAATCATATCAATGCCCCACATCGCGAATGGCCAAGGCGAATTCATGACATTCAGAGGACTTGGTGGTACATGCACCTTATCAGCATAGATTTGACATTTATGGCACTTCCGAGCGTATTTGAAACAATCGGATTCCGTAGTCATCCAGTAATAACCGGCTCTCAACAATTTCTTGTACATTGCATGACCACCAGCATGAGTACCAAAAGATCCTTCATGCACTTCTTGCATCAACATGTCTGCTTCGTGTCTATCCACGCATCTGAGCAGAACCATGTCAAAGTTCCTCTTGTACAACACATCATCCTGATTCAAATAAAAGCTGCCAGCTAGCCTTCTCAGGGTTTTCTTGTCATTCTTTGACGCTCCTTCAGGATATTCCTGGCTCTTGAGGAAATTCTTGATGTCATAGTACCACGGCTTCTCATCCACAACAGACTCGGCTGCAAACACATACGCAGGCCTCTCGAGTCGATTCACCGCAACATGTGGTACATGATTCCACCAATGAACTTTGATCATAGAAGACAATGTAGCCAAGGCATCAGCCATCTGATTCTCATCTCGGGGGACATGATACAACTTCACCTTTTTGAAGAAAGTCAGGATCCTTCTGGTATAGTCTCGATAAGGAATCAAATGCGGCTGGTGAGTATTCCAATCTCCATTGACCTGGTTAATCACTAGAGCGGAATCTCCATAAATGTCCAGAGTTTTGATCCTTAGATCGATGGCTTCTTCAATCCCCATGATACAAGCCTCATACTCAGCTTCGTTGTTGGTTACATCAAAAGTCATTCTAGCAGAAAAAGGTATATGAGCCCCTTTTGGATTGATAAGTACTGCCCCAACACCGTTTCCATTCACATTCACAGCCCCATCAAACATCAATGTCCACTTGTCATCAGGATCCGGTCCTTCCTCGACAAGAGGCTCTTCACAATCTTTCATCTTCAGATACATGATGTCTTCATCAGGGAATTCAAACATCATCGGCTGATAATCATCGATAGGTTGCTCGGCAAGGTAGTCTGACAGAATACTACCTTTGATGGCCTTCTGTGACGTGTACTGGATATCATACTCTGTTAAGATCATCTGCCAACGAGCAACACGCCCGGTGAGAGTCGGCTTCTCAAAGATGTACTTCACTGGATCCATCTTAGAAATCAATAAGGTAGTATGGTTCAACATATACTGTCTCAGTCGGCGAGCAGCCCAGGCCAAAGCACAGCAAGTTTTCTCAAGCTGTGAATATTTTATTTCACAGTCGGTAAACTTTTTGCTAAGGTAGTATATGGCATGCTCTTTTTGACCAGACTCATCATGCTGTCCCAATACACACCCCATCGAGTTCTCAGTCACTGAAAGGTACATTATCAGAGGCCTCCCAGGAACTGGAGGTATAAGGATTGGAGGTTTCTGCAAATACTCTTTTATCTTATACAAAGCTCTCTGACAGTCATCATTCCACCTGATTGCTTGATTCTTCCTTAGCAATTTGAATATCGGTTCACACGTGGCAGTTAGGTGAGATACAAACCGTGCAATGTAGTTCAATCTCCCTAAAAACCCACGAACCTGCTTTTCCGTTCTCGGTTCAGGCATTTCTTGAATAGCTTTCACTTTTGCTGGATCGACCTCAATCCCTTTCTCACTGACAATGAAACCCAACAGTTTACCGGATCTCACCCCAAACGTACACTTGTTTGGATTCAGCCTCAGTTTGAACTTTCTCAGCCTTTCAAACAACTTCTGCAAATTTACCAGGTGCTCCTCTTCTGTCTGCGACTTCGCAATCATATCATCCACGTACACTTCAATCTCTTTGTGCATCATGTCATGAAAGAGAGTCGTCATAGCCCTCTGATAGGTAGCACCGGCATTCTTCAGCCCAAATGGCATCACCTTATAGCAGAACGTGCCCTAAGGTGTAATGAATGTCGTCTTTTCCATGTCTTTTGGCGCCATCTTGATCTGATTATAGCCAGAGAAACCGTCCATGAAAGAGAAAACCGAGGATTGAGCAGTATTATCAACCAATACATCGATGTGAGGTAATGGGAAGTCATCTTTCGGACTGGCTCTATTTAAATCCCGGTAATCGACACACATCCTGACTTTACCGTCCTTCTTCGGCATGGGAACGATGTTGGCCACCCACGGGGGATAAGTAGTAACTGACAGAAAACCCGTATCCAACTGCTTCTGAACCTCTTCCTTGATCTTGACAGCCATATCAGGACTAGTTCTCCGAAGCTTCTGCTTGACTGAAGGACAATCTTCCCTGAGAGGTAGCCTATGCACCACAATATCTGTATCCAACCCAGGCATATCTTGATACGACCAGGCGAATATCTCCACATATTCTCTCAGCATTTCAATCAGCCTTCTCTTGACATCTTCCTTCAAAGCGGCCCCGATCTTGATCTCTCTTCTGGCGTCCTCAGTACCAAGATTAATAATCTCCAACTCCTCCTGATGAGGTTGGATGACCCTTTCCTCCTGCTTCAATAATCTGACCAGTTCTTTAGGGAGTTCATAATCTTCCTCACTCTCCTCTTCAGCTTGGTAGATGGGATTATTGAAATCATACTGGGCCATAACAGAACTGTTTATAGTGGAGTCCGTAAGATCGATTCTTCATGTTTAATGCTTTATTTTAGAAAAAAGAGTTCAAGAAAGTCACTAAAACAAAAAACATTGCCATTTTTATTGTTTAGAAAAATGAAAAACAAAAACGAAAAGACAGGGATCACAAAATTGTTTGCAAAACGTCCTTTATTAATGATATCATTGAAAAACATGATGAGGCCCTACAATGAACCACTACGCCTTGGGCAGAACGTAGGGTTTTGTGCAAAATGAAAAACAAAAGAAAATTACTCTATTTGAAGAGTAACTTGGACCATCTCTTCAGCTGTCTAATTGTTGATCGACTCCCCTGGAGCACACGGTCGAACCCAGTTGTTCACATCATAATCACTATCTCCGTCTTCACTACCGGCTGCAAAGATGTCACCATGGTTCATCAGTTGAGCGCTGGTAAAGGTACTCGACCCTTTCTACTCACCCTGCTCTGCCTGCAGAGGTTGATAACCAATACCGAACTTGTCTTCTTTGACGGGAAAATCAACCATCTTGCCCCAGCCTTCTGCATTGCCTGAGTTGACAACCTCCACAGCCTGCTTGTAGGATGCAATTGAGGCACTTGGCTTCTTCTGCTCAGCAAAAGCCACCTTCTCAAGAGCAACGGTCTCGAATGCCTGGCACAGAGTTTCATGGATCTCACCATCCACCTCCACATACTTGAAAGAGGATAGGTGACTCACCAGAATGTCCTCCTCACCGCACACAGTCACAATATGACCGTTCCAAACGTACTTCAGCTTTTGATGGAGAGTTGACGAAACTGCCCCAGCCCCATGTATCCAGGGACGTCCCAATAAACAACTATATGCTGGTTGAATATCCATCACATAGAAGATAATATCAAATACCTCCGGGCCAATCTTTACCGGCAACGTGACTTCACCAAAAACAGACCGTTTGGATCCATCAAAAGCACGAACAATGAGATCGCTTGGAGTGAGGACAACCCCTTTAACGTCAATCTTGCTCAAAGTCTTCTTGGGCAACACGTTCAACGAAGAGCCAGTATCCACCAACACATGTGACAATACTGCGCCTTTACATTCCATGGTGATATGCAGAGCTTTGTTATGGTTACGACCTTCAGGCGTCAGATCCAAGTCTGTGAACCCCAAACCATGTCTTGTGCTCACATTAGCAATAACACCCTCCAACTGGTTGACAGAAATCTCCTGAGGCACGTAAGCCAGATTCAACATTTTCAGCAAGGCATTACGGTGTGCCTCAGAGCACAATAGCAATGAGAGGATAGAAATCTTGGACGGAGTTTGATTCAGTTGATCTACAATCTTGTAGTCACTCTTCTTAATTATCTTCATAAACTCCTCCGCATCTTTCTCAAACGAACCCTCAGGTGCCTCCTTCTGTACATGCCCTTCCTTAACCACAGCTTGTTTACCCTTTGCTTTGGCGAGAGCCTCAGCATTGTTGTCTCTCAAAGGCTGCGGTGCAAACAGACGACCACTCCTTGTAAAACCTCCAGGTCCCCCTACATTAACCACAACCGGACCAATAGTCACTGGAGCCCTACTCAGCAAACCAATAGTCACTGGAGCTTGACTAACTGGCCTGATCTGACTTTCTGCCCTTCTGTTGTTGCGATAAGCATTATCATACTTCCACGGCACAACCCTACTGTTCTCAACAGCCCTTCTACCAGACACAATAATAGTAGTAGGAGCACTGACAGTTACTGGAGCAGAAATGGTAACAGGAGTACCAACGGTCACTGGTGCATTAACAATTCTCTGGCCACGTCCAGAACCTTCAGACGGTTTGAAATAAATGGTGACAGTTGACACCACCCCACGATCTTTCATAGCCCGAGCAAACTGCAAACAACCCTCATCAATCAAACCCTGGATACCATTCTTCAAATGTATACAACCATTCTCTGAATCAGCACAGTCTAAACAGCCCTTATCACAACCCGGATGCACTCCCCCATTCAGCAGACGCTCTTTCACAACAAACAGCGACGTCTGGACCTCATTAACATCAACTACCAAATCCAAGGCCTCTCCTTCTTCCATATTATTCACCCTAGGCCCACCATGCTGAGGCATAGGGTTGTTCACAACATTCGGCACAGGAGCAAAATTGATTGTCTTGGCATCAATCAAGTCTTGGACCTTGTGATGAAAAGCCCGACAGTTTTCAATGTGGTGCCCCGGTGCACCGGAATGGAAGTCACAACAAACGTTGGCATCATACCCAGCAGGTATCTTTGTCAACGGAGCCATTGTATGCAATTCAACAAACCCCAACCTGAGCAATTCGGGAAGCAACTCAGCATATGTCATGGGCAACTGGTCGAAACGACGATCCGGCATTCTCTGTCTCGGCTGAAACGGACGTTACTGTTGTTGTTGTTGTGGTGGTGGAGCTCTTTGTTGTTGTTGTTGTCGTGGTTGAGGTGCTGGAATGGTTACAGCAGCAATCTGGCGATACTGGCCTCTCTTCACATTTCTTCTACTGTGTACGGCATTAGTTTCACCTTCCCTTCTTCTGGGTGCCCCAGCAAATGGCTTCTTTGAAGATGAGGAACCAACATCCTGAATCTTCCCTGCTTTTATAAGGCTCTCTGTCCTCTCTCCACAGATCACAACATCAGAGAAACTACCGAAAGGGCAATTCCCCATCCGGTCCATGAACACTCCTTGTAAAGTCCCGATGAACATATCGGTCAACTCCCTTTCCAGCATAGGGGGTTGCACCCTTGCAGCTAATTCCCGCCATCTCTAGGCGTACTCCTTGAAACTTTCTCCAGATTTCTGACACAGGCTCTGTAACTGTGTTCGGCTCGGAGCCATATCCATATTGTGCTTGTATTGCCTCAAAAAGGCTTCACCTAGATCTCTCCAACTTCTGATAGATTCTCTTTTCAGCTCCATGTACCAGTCCAAGGAAGCTCCAGACAAGCTATCCTGGAAAAAGTACATCCACATCTTTTCATTGTCTGTATAGGTGGATATTTTTCTGTAATAGGCCTGCACATGGGTGCGAGGACAAGAAGTACCGTTGTATTTTTCAAAGGAAGGCGCTTTGAACTTATAAGGAATTCTCAATCCCTCAACCAAACCCATATTTGTAACATCAAACCCCAAAGAGTTCTGACACTCCATGGCTCTGATCTTCTCAGCTAGGGCATCAACCTTTCTGTCCCTCTCTTCAACCCTTACAACTTCTTCTTCATCCCTGAGCAGGGTGAACATGTCTTCCTGCTTGTCAACCAGCGGAGCAGGATGGCGCACTGGAGCACGGGTCATTCTGGCATTAACAGTCTCTGCAACAAGAGGTTGTCCATTGATTCTGATTCCCCTCAATTCATCACCCACAACATAATCAATGACAGGGACGGTGGCAGCAACAACATTATCATTCACAGGAACACCCACTAGCGAAGCACGACTGGCAGGTGGGAGCACGACTTCCTGTCTCTGGGCTAAGGCACGCAGCTCCTCTTGCCCTTGAACGACCCCTTGCATCATGGTCATGAATTGGGCCATGTTAGCCCTCATCTCAGCCAACTCAGCTTGCACTTGGTCCATATTCCTCTTTTGATTCAGTCGGGTTGCATAGCGGTGCGGTCGTTGATCAGCAATCCTGCCTAAAACAGGAACCAGAGTGAGAAGTCTCGATCAAGAACACCTGTAATGCAAAATGATATGTGTATGATGCTAATGATGCGTATGATGCACATGATATGTTCATTTCTCAGGCATTCAAGAGCCTAATTCATCTTTCAAGAAATGGCAACCTGCAACAATGAACAACAAAAAAGCAACCTACCCAGAATAATGAGCACAAGGTAAAACATCAACAATCTCATCTATAGACATGAGCAACTAGGATCATACAACAATATTCAAACAAAGATCCAAATGATCAGAGTACAACATTGAATCCCATCCAACAAGCCTGGAGGTGATTCTCAACATAAACAACAGATACAAGCTAAGAAGGGTGCCCTCCCGGAATGAGAGTCTTCAGATACTGGCACTGGTCTATCAACAGGTCACATTCTGAACACTCAGGCAGAGGAGTGAGCTTCTCCTTCAATTGTCTACTGAGCTCTACAACTTCTCCTCCAAGATGGCTCTCTGATGCACGTCTCAAGTCTACCTCCTTCTTCAATTGGATGTCTTTGTCCCTAATCTGCTTTTCCAGGTCTCTTATCTTCTTCTGATAATTAGCTTCAGCTTTCTGCAACCTCAAGTACTCACGGTGTTCTTCATTCAACAATGTCTCTAACTCCTCATAAGACCTCTTCTTGCTCTTCAATCTACTAGCATCCTCACCTTGCATGCGTTTGAGTTGATGAGCCAAGTTCAACTTATCAGCTTTGGCTTTGTAAAGCTCCATCTGAGTATCTTGTTCCTTCTCTTTCAACCGACGATTCTCCATCAAGGCTTGCTTGTAGTGCTCAGCAGGCACACTCTCAGAAAGGATTAAAGGTGGTTGCACTTGCAATGACTCCATCCTATCATAGGGCAACAACAAAGTCACAACTCTATTCCTGACCCAATCAATGTAATCAGGCATAACAACTGCAAACTTTTTCCCCAACACAGCTCCCCCTTTGACACCAATAGTCTTCCAAGCTCTTCCCACTTGCTCCAATCTAGCCGGGTCACTTCGCTTCTCAAAATACACACTCTCAGCTATCTCAGCATCTAGTGGTTTTCCATTCATAACAAACCCCAACTGGCGAAGAGAAAGAACCGGGTTGTAATTGATGCAACCCTTAGTCCCTATGAGTGGCACATTATGAAACTCCCCACAACTCATGATGACACAACGCACATTCAACCTGTAAGCTTTCCACTTGATGTCATAGGATGTGAGAGACATAATCCTCTGAGTCCACTTACGAGTGCTCTGAGTATCCACAAAAGGTCCACTGGTTGGCAACAAGGACAAGAACCATCTGAGTAGCAACGAAAGACAACATCTGATAGCTCCACCCTTACCATGTCTACTGTGTATAGCATAGTAAGTGTCAGCTAACAAGGTAGGAACTGGATTTCCTCCAAGGAAAATAGTGATAGCAGCAAAGTCCACAAAATTAGGCATACTTGGAAACAACACAATCCCATAGATCATGATAGCCAACTGAGCGTTGAACGCTTCCCAATTTCTTTTCTTTGCTTCCTCTTTAGCCATCCTCACCAGGTACTTCAAAGACAAACCCACAACATCCCCACTTGACTTCCAATTGTCACTCACTTATTTGATACTCAAATAAAGAGCTCTGGCAACAACCCTGAAATCAACCTCCTTTGGCACATCTATGAAGGGCACCTGGAATCTGATCGGGACATTCAGCAGAATAGAATACTCTTCGAGAGTGGGTGCTAACTGATAATCCTGGAAGGTGAAACAACAGAGCTCTGGGTCATAGAACTATAGAAGAGTCTGCAACGGTACTGGATCTACCACCATCTTCAACAGTGTCAACAAATCCCCGTACTGATCAACAAACACCTTCTGATTACTGTCGGTCACAAGATTGCTCAACTCTATCAAAGATGTCAATGGCTCACGGTGAAAACTGTAGGTGCAAGTCTTCCTCTTCATCTCTGGGACGGCTGTCATCTCTCACAGTGAACAGACTCCTGAATGAACCTGGGAAATGATATGCATGAGGAGATTAGCTTTTTTCTTTTCTATTCTTTTTTTTTATTTCTTTTTTTTATTGGATTATTTTTTCGAAAATAAACATGCTATGATGCAAATGATGCAAACACGACTGGTTGGCTGTGTATCCCGGAGCACAGGTTCAAAGCTTCGGCTTGAATTCGGAACCACAAAGTCATCTGAAACCCCAAAGTCATCTGAGACCCATTCTTCAGAACCAAGTCACCAACAGGAACCAAGAGTCACCAACAGAATACGGTCACCAACAGATCAAGTGACCAACTGTACCTGTAATGATTCATTCCCTCCCCACTCACGGGTGTCATCTATGTCAGGGTAAGGTCAAGAGAAACGCAGGATAAACAACCCTTTCAAGAATATCATCCTGTACACACCCGATGTATGTACCGATAATACCCCATCAGGATCTGAACTGCTCGTGATACCATGTTCCGCTAAGTGGCGCAATACCACCCGCTTCCCATGAATCACTATATTCCTAGGTGTCCTAGAGTTCACTCATAGCCTGGGTATTGGGCCTTTTACCTCTTGTAACTCCCACCCCACAGAGAGACAGATACACAGCCAGCACAATGATAATATGATGCATGCAAACACATAATGCACATATATACAACATAATAATCATAAATGCAATAAATAAAGCAATAAAAGCAACCAAACCCTATCCTAAAGAGAGTTAGGACTGACTCGCTTAGGGAAGATGGACCAGCAAGAGGTCAACTTCTCTTTATTCCCCAGCAGAGTCTCCAGCTGTCGCATTACGCGAAAAACCGACGGGAAAACGAAACAACAGAGCCGCCACCGTGCGTTATTTATCCCGAAGGAGGGAAAGGAAACGCTCGAAGTAAACCTGGAAAAGACATGGTCTCGCGACCGGAGATGGATGGGATCGGGAGTCGGTTATGAGAAGGGAAGGTATTAGCACCCCTACGCATCCGTCATACTCGACGGGATCCACGCTCAGAAGGAAAGAAGAAAGGTTGCTAGAAACTGCTCACAAACTGCACAAGGCTGGAAGGAAACACAAAAAAACGGAAGAAACGGGACTCGACAGAATATCACATCCTGGGCCTACGTAGTTTGTCAGACACAGACATCAGAGTCGGCGTAGTTCGGGGACAGGGGAAATGTGCTCGCTAGGATGTCGCATCCTATGCATACGTATCTTCTCTAACCGGAGAAGAATCAGATCACTCGTAGCTCGGCTAACGCACGCCAAACAAAACACAAACAGGAAACCGAATGCTAATCGCTGGACTCACGTCAGACTCCACACAAACAGGCAAACATGGAAACCGAATGCCAATCGCTGGACTTACATCAGACTCCGAACCAACAAACACACACACAGGAAACCGACTGCCAATTGCTGAACGTACGTCAGACTCCAACAAGCAAATAAGACACAGGAAACCAACTGCCAATCGCTGGACTTACGTCAGACTCCAACACACACAAAGGGTTGAAAAAGAAAAAGGGCGCCCAGAGAGATCAGCTCATCTCCTGCCTACGTACCTCATCTGGTATAAGGATCAGGGCGACGTAGTTCCCCTAAACAGGGAAAGAACTTTTAACCTAACCAGAGACAAAGGGAGATAACAGACTACTAGGGAGACTACGACTCGAGCCTAGAAGTTGTCATGCATATGATCCCTATGTTGAGGTCTCTATCCTAAGTTGCACAGGAAGCAAGCTAGCCTAAACAGCATAATATCAAACACAAGCACACACACTATATGCAAACAATTGGCTCACACAAGGCTAGGCTGTAGAAACAAGCCAACTGGAATGGGGTGTTTTTAGCTCTTAACCCTAACATTGAGAGTTAGGGTGAAGCAGATGAAATGGGAAGTGAGGGTAAGACCTCACAGCTCTTATCCCTGGCCTGGGAGAGCTTGAATCAAATAGAAAGTGTGGGAGTTCAGAATGTAGGAACTCTTCTCCACATGACTGACACAACAAGATCTTGGGTTCTTATTCACAATGCATCAACACATGGTGTGTGAGCAAGGTGAATGACACAACTGAATAGCAGGGGATGGATTGCACATCCCTTTTATCTGCCAATTGCCTCTTAAGAGGGCTTTACCTGCTTGGCACAAAAATAAACAACCACAAACATTGCCTCTTAAGGAGGGCTTCAGACAGGTGCCTGCCAACATAACATAACAGGTCTTCCAGACTACATGAAGATCAAGAAATTATACCTCAGTGGTATGCAAACCACAAGCAAGCAAAGCAAAGTTCAAATGAACTTAAAGCAACTTAGGTACCTGTGGAAACAGCTAAACCAATCAGTACAAAATCCAGACAATAGTCAACAACAGTCAATATCAAACAGACAACCCAATATGCAACACATGAGCCATAAACACAAGTGAATTATCCTCAAAGCCTACAAAATAATCAAAGATTAGCTAACAACAACAAATGATCAAGCTCAAATGAAGGAGCAACATCAACCAAGGAGATGCACACTTGAACCTGAAATCCACAACTCAAATGTAAGTAACAAACCACTAGGTCAAAGCCTAGGGTCAAAAGTGAATCAAAAATCCAAAACAGAACTTGATATTCAACATGGATCATATTTAACCAATCAAGAACAAGTCCTAAAAAGGACCAAAGCAAAATCATCATGCAAGTTCATGTAATAAGCAAGAGAAGTCAATGACCAATTCAAGGCACACATTTGAACATTAAGAATGAAAATTCCCAATCAAAACAGAAATGATTCAAATAATTCTGGAAACATTCATGAGAAATCAACATATCCAAAACATCTATCACACAAAAAATCAGAAGCATTAGAGGTTATTTGGCATGGAAATCAAATTGCATAATTTGGACAACCAAATGTGTGACACAAATTGTCACACCATGCAAACACAAGCATAAAACAGAATTGGTACATGAGAAAAATACCAAACCAAGCCTAAAACATCCATCAATGTGTCTAAAATCAGCATGTAAAATTTCAAGTCCATTGGATTAAAATCAAGCACTTCATGATAGAAAGAGTAAGGCAAGGTCACAAATGTACATGTGTTCAATCAACCTAGAGGAAATAAATTTCCAGACATGCACAACTTTTGAAATCATATTCATAAAAAAACTAGACATCACAAGGAACATTTTGCAAAAAATTGGGAGTGAATTGGATCATTTTTCAATTTTATATGATTTTATGAAGTTAGCATACAAAATGAAATTCAAACATGTGAAGCATACATGGAAATGGAGGGAAATGGCAAAAAATGATGAATATTTGAATATTTGCACTCGCTGGGATTCGAACCAGGTCAAAATTTGAAAGTGGCGTGCGCTAATTACCAAAATGCCACCGTTTCCATATGAACCCTAGCGCTGCAGATTTGGACGGTTCAAACCGTCACTATTTTCAGAAAACCGACGTAATTTTTCCAGAATGCATGCATCTTCATCTTCTTCATGAGGAAGAAGATGAATGTTCATATGAACCTCATCCAAATTTCCAGAAATTTCCAGAAATGTCAAGAATCACAAAATTCTTATATCAATCAAATTATCATGCAATGTATGTTGTAGATCCATTATCATTTCATGCTAATTCATCATTAATAATGTAAAACGAATCAAATAAAGTTTGACATGTGAAACTTCAATCAAGCATATCTCTCTCAATTTTTATCCAAATCGCACAAAATTTATATCAAAACGATCAGCAAAGCAAGATCTACAAGAATATCTACATGGATTGTGAAATTATGAAGCTCGAAAAACTCACCTCTTGAAGAACAGTTCCTTATTTTGCGCGATTCAAAGCTCCAGATGCTTCTAATCCACTCCAGAATACTTGATATGATGTTTGATGATGAATTGGAAGCTTGGAAACTTGTAGATCTAGCTTAAACTTGAATTTCCATTTTCAACTTCATGAGCTTCAACCACTTGATTCTTGCACGAATTCCACGAACCAACACTTGATTCACACTATAATCAACTCACTGATCATGAATCTCCAACAAAAAACAAGTGCTATGTTCAAGAAATTTGAATTTTGGTTTGAAGAAAGTTTTGGAGGGAGAGAGAATTTTGGATCTAGAAATATGAATTGTGATTAACCCCTCCAATTCTGTTATGATTAGAGTATATATATCCTTTCTTAATCACCTTGTTAATCCATAATTAGTTTGGTTAATGAAAATAAGGTGTTTTGCAAAAAATCAAAATTTGCATGGTGCATGGGCTAATTGCACGTGAACAGTACCACTCCCTTTATCAAAGTCACTTAAAATCCTTTTTTAAACTCAATGGCAATGGTAGAAAGTCCATACAATGCATCATTTTTGAATTTTGCATTTTCCCTCCAAAAAAGTCATGGATATGCAAGTGATTATGTGATGAGATTTTATGTAATGTGATGCATGATTTGGAAATTAGAGGTCAAGAGAAGAATATTGCAAAAAGAACCACTCAAATTGGAGCTTTGGTTCAAAAGTTATGCTCATTTGAAATCCCATGCACACTTGGCAATGATTGGATCATATCTCCTCAACCACACATTAGATGCTCAAGATCTTGGACTTTTTGGAAATGGGAGAGAGAGATCTTCAACTTTCATGTTGGACAGAAATTCATTTGAAGCTTATTTGATGATGCAAGATCAAGTTGAATTTGAATTAAAACTTTCCATTTTGGGAAACTTTCAATTACAGGTCACTTTCCATTTTTGGAAACCTTTGATCTGGCTTCAAAATCTTCAATGTAGATGTTTGACATGTTGAATAACCTTCTTTGGGACATGAATGAAGTGTCTCAAACCATTCTTCCATCTCCTAGCCCTCGGTTGACTTTCAGTTGACTTTTATGGGCCTCAGATGACTTGGTCATGCACTGTGGACTTTGAGCTTTCAACACTTGGCCAAGTTGCTTCAAAATGATCCTTGGGTCATGTAAGCTCTCTATAACAACCATAGGGCCTTTATCTCATGGAAAAACCCTTGCTCTCTTGCACAAATGGATTCTCCTAATCAGCTTGACTGATGATATGCAATGGACTATGCAATGTGAATGCAATGTTAATGACCTAAAAATGAAATGAATGTACAAATGGGAGGTGCAAATTTGAGGTGCTACAGCGTGCAATATCTTCATTCATAGCCGTAGCCTTTTCGACATGATCTACGCTCTACTTCGCTAGATCATCAGCTTTAGTACTATCCAAGCCTTGGATAGCAACCTTCTTCACCTTAGCATTAGAAATCTTCTTCTGCAATTCTGCAATATGAGATTCCCAGAGACGTATCGAAGTAGTGTAAGTGTCGAATTCTGCTTGGGCTGATTTTCTGGAAGCGGCTAACTCCTCAGAAGCTTGTGAAGTTCGAAGGGCATTGTCAAACTCAATGGCTTGAGCTTTTTCAGTTGATAGAATCTTAGCTTTGGCATCCACCTCCCTATGATATTCAGCACAAACTTGATCAATTAGGTTCTGAATGTCGATAAGGGCTTCACCTATATCAGTGGGGCAAGCAGTGATGTTAATCTTGCTTATCAGATTCTTTATGCTAAATCCCGCTCCCACATTATTCCTTAATTCTTAAAAGAGATCTACATCTAAAATTGCCTTCTTCACCTGCTGAAGGAGTTCGTCATGTGATGCTTCGTTTGCACTAGCACCAGAATGGGTCGAAGCTCCAGAAATACTTTGCTCTGAAGAAGACTCTCTTTGAGCCATCATTAACCTCACATACTTAAGGGGACCATTTTGTTTTAAAGCTTTTTTCTCCTCCTCAGTAAGTGGTATATGTGAAGTCTGGGTGGTGGATGGTCGGACTTTAGTTGGATTTGGGACCATGTCGACGTTGGCGTCACCAGTTCCAGTTTGATTTCCTTCAGTATCAGCTTCTCCCACATTCATGTCCTCATCTTCCTGAAAATACCCCTCAATATCATCAGAATCCTGATCATCCTCATCAGCATCATCTGAAGGGAACACAACTCTTGCAGGACAATTACTAGGAGTATCCTCAGAATCTTCTTTCCCTACTGAGTCCTTCTCGTCAACGTGCTTCGAATCTCTTTTACCATCTTCACAAGGAGAAGAGGTTTCTTCTTCGTTCTGGGCGTTATCTGCTTCGAGATTTTGAGCTTCAGTCGAAGATCCTTTGTTTTGGACAACACCGCTGATTGTCGGAGGAGGAGATGGATTCATGCCGCTCGAAGGATCACTTTGATTGGCGGTAGAAATGAGAGGAGTGGTGGCTTTGTCCTGAAAACAAAGTGTTAGAATAAAGTATGAGTTTGTCGAAAGATAAAACACTCAAGGTCGAAGTATACCCGTTGAGCCTCAGGGTCAGAGGCATTGCTCCCAATGTGCTCCAGCGTTGCGCCACCAGAGGGCTGGGATGGAGTTTTCTTTGGAAGAGGAGGGAGAATGTTGATTTTGACACCTTGTTGTTTATTTGTTTGGGAAGGGGCAACTGTTGCCTTATTCTTTTTCTGCTTTTTCTTAAGTGGAGTTGGAGGAGTATCTTCTTCATCATCTTCGACAAGAATTATATTAGCATTGGAGACTTTTCTTTTCTTGGGCGTCAAAGGAGGCTTGCCACTACCCTGAAAAAGAAAATTATAAATAGTTATAAAAATACGAAAGAGATAAAGAAGTTATTTGATGTAATACCTTTGAACTCTTCTTCGTTTTTTCTGGAGCAGCACCAGAAGGCACTCCCGGGCTTGAAGAGGTAGTTGGCCTAGAAGCAGCATTCGAACTAGCCTTCGCCACAGGCTTTTCTTTCTCCGCCACCTTCCTTTCGACAGCTAAAGAAGGATGCGAGTTAGTCGAAACATGCAAATGTTTAAAAGATTGGCAAAAAGACGAAAGGGAGTTGTAAAACCAAGAAATCCAAACATTTCACACCTTCACATGTCGGAGAAGTAATTCTCACTGCAGCTAAGTCGAAGTGAAGAAAGCCTTTGAAACTGTCTAAGGTATGTTTGGTTGCAACTACTCTTTTAGCAGGTTTTTGTTGGTCATTTTTTAGTATGTTAAAAATGTTCCCACATGTGAACCAGTTTGGGTAAGGGGGAAAAATGACAAAGCAAAATCTGCACTGGGTAAATTTGGAAATTTGGGTGGTTCGCACTCAAAGGCCAAATCATATTTCAATTCAGGTTTTACAGCTTTGAGAGATTTTCTTTTGGCAATTTGCTTTTCAATTTCTTTTAAAATTGGCGCTACGTCACAAACGGTTCCAACAAGGTTCGTTGGGTCATAGACAGTTTCAAAGTACTTTTGGAATGCTTGGATTTCTTCAGAGTGAGTAAGCTTACCCTTGTGGACATTTTCCTGCAAAGATGAAAAGGCCTTCGTTAATCGTTCTTTGATTTCAGAAGTAGAAAACATATTCTTGGAATAGAAATCTGTCCACCAAGTGGCAAAACTATTGGTGGAATAGAACGACGGTTGGTAGGCTATTAATTGGAATTCAGCAAAATTTGCATGGAATTGTTTGTGGATTGCAATGTCTCAAGCGCTCCATTCAGTCCCTGCACAGCAGATCTCGCGCTTTCTTTTGAATAAAGAAACAGGGATAAGTTGACACGACCCAAATTGTCGAGAGACAAAATTAGGTTGATAAGCCAACAGACACACATGGCTCTTTACTGGAAGAATCCTAGAAATAAGCAGCCTTGGGAGGAGAAAGGCACGCCATATGTCTTTGATCTCTGTGTTGGCATTCTTCACAGCATCTTCGAGCGAAGCAGTGAACCAGGAAGGACCATGGGTTCGACTGGCAAAAGGAGCCATCGAAGGAAAGAAATGGTGATGCTTCAAGAACATCAAGGTGTATTTGGTGAGGGAAGTTTGTAAGTTGTCAACATCATCAGCTGGAGTCAGTTGAAGGAGTCTGGTTCCCTCAATGCTTCGATTTATTATCTATGGGGCACTTTCATCAACGTTTCCTTGTGTTGGCAAAAAGGATTCGAAAGTGGCATTGAGCCACAATTGAAGAAGCCAATAAGGCCCAGATAATAATAAGTTGGTACTAACTTCATATCTCCTTTAACTTGGCACTAGCCGATCCTAGACTTTCATACAAACTAGCAATAAGAGCTCACTTAAACACACTCTTCGACCATCATGCAATTGGTTAGCAAGTGTTAAAAATCTCTTTGCAACCTGTAGAGATTTACAGCAAAAGAAGAACTTGGACAACCATAAACCTAATAATGCTATATGTTCTATGTCAGAAACTTCTTCCCCATCAGCGTGATACATATTAATGTAAGTACTGAACGAAGCATTCTTGACGTTGAAGTCAATCAAGTTTTCGCAGTCTTGGTAGGGGTCGAAGGTTTCTCCTGTCGGAGGAAGCCTAGAGATGACAGCTACGTCGAAAAGCGTGGGAGTCATCAATCTACAAGGGAGATGAAAGGTGTTATATGTGCTATCCTAGAAATATAGGCTGGATAATAATAAAGGCTGGAAGTAACTGAACCCCAGCTTCGACATCTGAATCAGGTCAAAAATACCCAATTCTTTCCAAATGAAGCTTTCTTCTTCTGAACTTTTGTTAACCAAGATAGATAGGATTTGTCTAGAGTTGGACAAGACCGAAAGGGTCTGAAACTATCAGTGATAAAATCCAGTTGAAAAGCCTCTCTTTGGGTTAAATCCTCATTATCTCTAGAGGAAACGGTTTTGTTGGCTATGGGTTTGGTAGTATGATGACAAGGAAAAAACTTCGCACATTTCTCTAAATGTTCTTCAGAGACTAATGGGCCTAAAAACCCTAAAGCATTTCCAGAAAGTAAGGAAGGAACCATTACCTGAGAAGAAAAAATTGCTTTATGTTCTTTCATAAGTTTTGGAGCAGTGATGTATTCCCGATCCCCAACAGTTATGGTTGTGCTAGTTGGAATGTTCTGGGAAGCAGAACTTTTTGAGGATCCAACACCTTTGATGTTATTTGATTGCTTCTACTGTTTATCATAAGACATTGTTATGGGTTTTTTTGGAGATTTTGAAGGATTAGGGTTTTAGGGAAGAAGAAGCGTTTTCAGAGAAGTTTTAGAAGATGAACTTAGGTTGAAAATGGAGATTTTCGTAAAAAGAAAGAAAGAAATGACAAGTGAGCTTTTATAATGTTAACCTACGAAGCTGACTGGTTACGCTTTACCAGGGTAGTGAGCCACGTGGTGGTTTTTCCTGAGAAAAGGGTACAGGGATTAGTGTTCATTTTCTAGGAAGTTGAAATTCATGGTGACAAATAACTGTACACACGTTTTGATAAGACGTTTTGAAAAAGTTAATCATGATTAACTGACAAATATGGACTTTTTGGTCTATGAAAGGTCTCTGGTCGAAATCTGGTGACTACAAAAATGCCCATTTCTAAAGTAATTCGAAATAGACGTTTCTTGGGGGCAATTTGTTAACTGGAGATTTCGACAAATAGTTGAAGTTCTTTGGAAGTGTTATGTTTTGGAGAATAAATAAAAAATAGTTGTGTCGAAACTGTTTGTTGAATATTTTTCTTGGGTAAACAAATCTTTCTTGTCGAAGCCTGAAACTTAGAAGATTTTTTGATCTCCATAAAGCTCTCTTCGATGTAAGCGTTTTGACAGAGTCGAAGCTTCAAAGCGGGAAAGATTTAAAATTTGAACGAAGCAGTTTCGTCATGCCAACACGTGGAAACATCTGAGATATGCAACACTTGAGAAGGTCGAACGTGGCAGTCATCTGTGTAGAGGTCGTTAGGTTCGAATTGTTATAAATAGGGGTCTTAGTTTTATATTTCAGGGTGTTCAAACAGATATACAGAAATTCACAAAAATACTTAAAGTACCGGAGCGAGAGAAAAGAGTTTTACGCTGAAAATGTATGTATGAAGAACACCACAAATTTTGTTCATGTTATCTATTTCATACAAGTTATTTAAATTAGAATTATTCATTGTCTTTTCTTCTATCGAATTGCCCTTATTTTCAGTATTTTATCATCATTTTTACCTTTGCATTTACATTTCGCCAAGTTTTCATTTCCAATACTTTCTCAAAACTTAAAACATTTACTTCAAGTCACTTATCTTTATTTTTTCCAAGTACTTTCGTCATCTTTAAACACATTTTCCTACAAAGTTATCGTCATTTACTCTTTATTCATAGAGTCATAAACTTCGTTTAGAATTGTTGTCAAAACACTTTTCGCTGTTCATAAACCAAAAATAAACTTAACCATGAGTCAAATCACCGTAAAAATAATTCTTGAGACACATGTCCTAGGATCAATCTAGTCGATCCTGTAAGTTACCAAAATATATATATTGGAAGACTAGCAGTTGTTTATCAGAAATCACTGGTAAACAGGGGGTTACTCTTAATATTGGCGTAAATTGCATGATTGGATAAAGGGAAATCCTTATTCCCATTAGGTTTTTCACATCTTTTCCCCTTTTGATGAATGAATGATAAACATGACATAAATTTTGTAATTGTATGACTATGTGTTGTATTGTGTGATTTTCATGCACTCTTTTGCCATGAAAATTAATGTGTTATGGCTGATGAAATTGATATGAAGGTGTGTTCATGTGTTGTTGTGAATTTGATGAAAAAAATATGCTAAATTCCATGATTGATTGATGATTATTTAATGTTGGGCCTGTATAATTTGTGTTGATTGTTTTATAATTGTTATATAATTATTATGTGTCAAATTCTGAGCATTTGACTTTTTACGAAATTGAAATCGGAGGTTTGGAAGAACTACAATGGTAAAAAAACGCATAATTTTGCATTCTGCTGCGATTCTGCATTCTACAACAGTGACAGGCGTCACCCTTGTGACAGACTACCCGTCATTTCATCCAGCTTTGTGATGGCCCACCTGACACGACCAGACATATCCTTTTCAAATACGATGTTTATCATAACTTGAGTTTCGGGACTCAGATTGAGGCGCGGTTCAAAGCGTTGGAAAGCTACTGCACAAAGCTAAATTATGGTAGTGCATTTTGAGATGAATTACCATGTTTGAATTATGTGTGAGTATATGTTGTGAAGTATATGTATAATTATGTGACTTATTGTACATGCTTGACAATGAATCAATGTTGAGATGATTTAATATGATTGAGTGCTATATATGAATATATATTTGACGTGGTGCTACTGTTTGGTCATTGTTTGGAGGTGTTTGATGTTTTTCATTATGTTGATTGATTTAATTCGCTTGTTTGGTGTGGAGAATGATGTTGTTGTTTATTATGGTGATTATATGGTGATAAATTCATGGTGATCATTTTTGGTGAGATTGTATGTTATGGTGAATCATGCATCATATGTATGGGCTTCGGTCCAGTTTTGGTGTGCTCTGGCCTGGTGGTATGGATTCAGAAGCGAGTAGCTAATTCTAATTAGGAATTAGTGAAACGTTTCTTATGGTGATATCAACAAATTTTTGGGTGCTCTGATTGGATGGTGTGGATTCGGAGGCGAGTAGCCATTTTCATATGGGAATTGGTGAAGTGTTATGTATGATGATGGTAACGATTTGATGTTCCCTGGTCCGATGGTGGGGATTCAGGAGCGAGATGAACCAGTGTTCTCCATAATGGTACCACATGCATTGTTGAGTTGTGGTGTTGAGTACATTTTCATTTATTTTTTTGCATATGTATTGAATGATTATGTTGATGTTAGTGATTGATAATAATTTAATGATGCATGTGAATGGCTTATGTTGAATAATTATTGATGTTTGTTTAAGTTACCCTTGCATACTTTTGCACCATTAAATATTATGAGCGCATTCTCACCTCTTTGTTGTTTGTGTGGTTTTTCACTCCTACTTTGGGTACAAACGAGTAGGTAAATGGATAGCTGCTTAGAACCTGAAGGATGGCATTGAGGTTGTTCTTCTTTATTTTCCATTTTTATGCGTTATTTTAGATTTCGTTCCTCTAATCTGTAACACTGGGTGGGCGAACGTTTTGTTTATCTATTTGATGTTGTTTAGATGTTGTTATGTTTAAGGCATTTAGCTGTAACCTTTTTTATATTTATGAAGCTTTCTTGGTTGTTGAATTATTTCCGCTGCAATGAACCATGTTAATGCGAGCATGTGATAACATGTGTTTAATCTAATGCATGCTTTAAATAACATGTGTTACAGAGCAGGTTTATGTTGTATTTGAGTGACATCCTATGTGTGTTTTTGTTTTATTTGCACTTTATTTAGTGTTTCGGGGTTTAGGGTGTTACAAGTGAGGTGTCAGTAATGGTGATGACATGGAATATTTTATTTTTTTACGTTTTAGTTATTACCCAAAAGTACCCTTTCTTATTCGTTTAAGAAAAAATTCAGATTAAACTCATAGTTTCATATCCTTCTTGTTTCTTAGAATCCTACTTCTCCCTTCTCAATCAATTGCTTCATATGGTACCAATGGATCAAATCCGTGAAGTTAGAACTCTTAACCCTTCATTTCAAGTGCGACTCATGGTGAAATTGCACCAAGATGTCCTTGTTGAGCTAAAGCAGTGATACAAACAGTTAGGAACAAAAGACGAAACTTAGGGAAGCTCTTTTGGGGATGAAAATAATTTGTGCTATATTCATTTATATATTCTTATCTGTCTTTTATGATTTCTCAAAAATTATCTGATGGGTTGTGGATGTTATATGCTAACAGAGTGAAGGTGCTGATTATGGATGCAATTATTTTGAGTGGTTTGAAAAAGAATACAATGATGAAGTGCAACCAAATACAACAATCACGATATTCTAAATGTTCAAAATGTGAGGAAAAGGATGTAGAAATCAACACATTTAGAAGGTACATTAAGAAGATCCATGGATATGATAACTACCTTAAGGAGATGATGAAGAACATGTTGAAAATGCTAGTCTTTGTCTTAAGAAATATGGTTGGGTCTAACTCGACCCTACACAACCGGCTTGTAGGGTGAAGATTTATTCACTTATAAACGCATGTTTAAACCATATTGCCCGATGTCAGACTCTTAACACCCCCTCTCACGCCCAAGATATACATTTTAGGCGTGGAACTAAATAGTGGGTGGCCTAATAGGTCATAAACGAGGCTATGATACCATCTTAAGAAATGTGGTTAGGTCTAACTCAATCCTACAAAATCGGCTTGTAGGGTGAGGATTTCCCCACTTATAAACACATATTCATGCCATAGAGTGTCCGATGTGAGACTCTTAACAATTTATAGTTTTTATTTTTGTAGTATTGATGTGTATTTTGGTCAAGAAATGGTGATTATGGTTAATATTGATCTTAGTGTTGTAAGACATGTTGTTAATGTTATACAATAATCATTTTGTTAATTTGTAATTTTTCCTTTCTTCAATGTTTATGTTTAGATTATGTCCAATTTTATGTTGCACTAAGCACTTTTGAATTCTTCAATGGTTAGATTATGTCCAATTTTATATTGCAGTAAGGACATATTTGTCACACTAAAGAAAACATAAAGAATATGTTTGTTACACTAAAGGAAACATCAAGGACCTGTGTGTTACAATTTGGAAGACCTTAAAATGACATGAGAACAACTCATTTAACTAAAACCTATTAAATTAACAGAAAATGCCATAACATTGATAAGGCCATAATATCATAACATTCCAGAAATAGAAACGTCCATAAAGTGGCATCCTAAGCACATAAATCACCATCCTAAATACATAAAGTGGCATCAAAATCCATAAAGTAATATCCTAACCACCATCCAAAATACATAAAGTAAGATCCTAATTCAGCAAAATACATCAATCAACATCCTAATTGTATTTTCTCCTTGTGGGAAGCTTTGCTGTCGTTGTTCTTCGTGGCTGAAATGCTACAGTGGGTCCCTGAAATGTTGCAATGGTTCTTCTTGGTGATTGACTTATTTGGACTCTTAGGGTTGGTTATGTTTGGGCTTGTGCAGTTTGGTTTTAGGTTCTACTTGGTGATTGCCTTGTTTGGACTCTTGGGGTTGGTTGTGTTTGGGCTTGTGTTAATTGGGTTGGTTGTGTTTGGGCTTATGTTGATTGGGTTCTGTTTTGGGCTTGTGCTGATTGAGTTGGTTGTGTTTAGGCTTGTTCAGATTATCTTTGAGGTTTTCTTCGTGCATTTAGGAAAGAAGATCTGTTGCGGCCAGATTTACCACACATTGAGCATTTATTATGGCCAAATTTTTTGGGTCTTCCTCTTTTCTTTTTGAAACTTCCTGCTGCCTTCTTTTTCTTTGGTCTCCCACCCTTCGTATTTTTATCTTGAGGTGTTTCATCCACTGGTTCATCATTTTGGTCAGCAACAAACCCTCATACTCCTACCAACACCTCATCAATTCAATCATTTAATACCTCATCACCCGAGTCATCAAACCTGCACCTTAATGCACTATCATCCCTTTGCTCATTATTGTAAGTTTGGGCTTTTGTTATATTTTGGGCATCTTGGACAGTTTTGGCATTTTGTTCAGGTATCTCGGGCATGGCCCCAGATTGTGGGTCAGTATGGATTTCAGTTTGGTCAGTTTGCGGTTCAACTACTTCTATTACTTAAGGTTTGGAAATAGGGTGGACTATGTATAAGTCTAACTTTCCATTAGTCTTGGACCAATTTAGTAGTTCTATTTCACCAAAGCCGTTTTCTAGCAACTTTAATTTACCAGTTAAATATACTATATTTTAAGTACCCCTGGACACCCCATTTCTTTAAGAACATCTAAAATTTCAAAATAACTCCATCTATCACCATCACACTTCCAATTTGACATTTCTCCTCTTGCATATGCACCCTTATCATCAAACTGTCCCCGTGATGAAAATCAACATAAAAACATCCATTTTTTTATACTGTGTACATCAACAACAATCTCATTACTCTACAAAAAGCAACATTACATTATGCTACACTACCCTACCACTATCCTAGATACAATGTGCTTTTGGAGAATAAAGAAAAAAGGGACCAAAAATAAAATCCTATACATGAAACAAGCTATATTTCATTATGCCACACTGCCATACCACTACCATTACAAACAATCTGAACACTCACCTAGAAACCCTAAAATGAGAAGTACAAAATTAGGAAAAACGAAACATACCTCAATCGTCCAAATCTTCTTTTCGTTTGTTCTTGTCCTTCACTTGTTTGTTATTCTTTACCGTTCAATCAAACATGCTAGTGTTGTGAATCCTTCAAATCCTTCTTCATTCGTACTTGCATTGCTATCCTTCTTTGTGCCTGAGCTCCCCTCCTTCTTTCTGCGTTCGTCCTTGTTTAGGGGCTCATGCGTTCTCCATTTCTCAGTTTGGATTTAGGAATTTATGTGTTCGTCTCTTGTTACTAGTTTACTTTAAAATTCCATGTCATCACCGTTATTGACACCTCACTCACGTTAATGCCACAAATTCAATTTTGAAACATAATTTTTAAAAAAGGGTAACGGTGTACACTTTTGGTAATTTAAAGGACCAAGTTGTTACAAAAAGAAACTTAAAAGACCAACCTATTAGAAAAAAAATAACTTAAAGGACCTATGGTGTAATTTTTCCTTGCTTAAATATTGTTTGAAATTTACAACGCGTGATAGTTATTGAAGAAATTATCTTATTGGCCATAGCATTGTGGAATGCATAAAATATTTTCTCCTTCGACTATTTAGGCATGTAATGCGTGATTGTTCTCTGCCAATTTCGATATATATGGCGCCCCAGTTTTGATAGTTGTCTTATGTTGCTCATCATATTTTGTTGATTTTGTCCCCTATTACACAACTCTCTTAGCTTGTGATTCTGTCATTCTCTTCGTATTCGGTTAGTAATGCTACAAATATGTAATGTGACAACAAAGCTTTTTTATTTAGTATTTATGTGCTTTTGAATAAGTCTAGAGTCACAACGACCACACTAGACCCTAGTAGATTTGAGAAAGATTGGGTTGGCTCAATTGCATTTGTGCTCTCTTGACTTTGTCTCGTTTGAGAAACCATCTACTATCCTTAAATGACGTGTTTCTCGATCTAGATTGATTTTTTATTTATTTATTTATTTATTTATAGGTCTACACATGCATAATCAAATCACACATTTAATCCGGTCTTGCAACTTGTTTATTATTTTGAAATATCTTAGTATATCTTTGACTTTCTAGACAAAAATAAATTCAAAAATATATAATTAATTTTAATATGTAAGAATGTTGAGTACAATAAATTTTATATCCATTTTCAATTCTATCTTGAAATTATAATTTGGAGTTCTTGCTACCATAATATACTCCACTTATATAGGTTTCATCCTTTTTTAAATTCAATTTCAAATACCACATTAGACTCTCCAACTTTAAGATCCCATTTGAGTGACAAACCCACTTATGATCCCTCATCGAGATTCCAGAAGAAAAAACATCTTTATCTTTTCCTCATCATACGAATAGCATCAAAAGGGACATAACAGCTAGTGTCTCTGTAATAGCAGGCCCAAAAAGCATCCTTTACTTTCCTTCACTCCCACCCATTTTGCACCATAAAAACAAAAGACAAACATTTTTGTTCAGTATCCTAGACTGATAACCGAAGATCAGTGATCACTACTATGTCCCATCCCATCTTATTTCTCACTTTACCTCTTTTTATATTCCAAATGTCCATGCTTATGTCACTCTCTCACCCACATTCAAATTCCTTTACCCTCTTATAAAACCTTAATCTTATATTTTTTTATTCCATTCCAACATTCCTCCCAAACCAAAACTGTTGTTCCTTTCTTAAATGGCAACAAATGTTGTCCAAGAAAAACATAACCAATCACAAGAGGAAGATGAAACATTGTCTCTTTCTGATCTTCCACTATCTCTAAACAACCCATGTAAAGAACAACACTCCGAAATCAATGAAACAACACAAGAAGAATTCAATTTCCGTTCATGGGTTGGTCTCTTTTCAACCGAACCAAAAATGTGTGTAGCAGATGAAGTTTTCTTCCAAGGACAAATCCTCCCATCGTCACGTCTCTCGTTCAGCACAGAAGCTGGCTTATCATCCAATGACCACGGTAAGCAGTTCAAATCAAAGCAAGAATCTTTGAGCTTTAACAACGGTTGTTTCAATGAGTTTCGTAGCAATAGTAGTACAAGTCAAAACTCAACCACATCAAGTAGCACTAGTTCAACAACAACAACGACAACTCCAATAGTATCAATTACAAAAACCAAAGTTAGAAACCAGTTTCACACACATCCAAGTCCAAAGCCACAGTTAAAATCATCATGTCCACGAAAGTCAATAGCTCAAAGTAGAAAGTCATCACTTTGGGAAATTTTCCGTTTAGGTGTGGTCCCTACACCAGAAATAGGACTGGAAGACCTAAAGGTTCGTAGCAGTAATCATAGAAACTGTGTAAGTCGCAACAGTAGTAGTAGTAGCAACAGCAATAGTACTAAAAATGGCCAAATGAGTAAGAAGAAGAACGATCATGAAGGAAAGAGCAATCATGTTTTGAAACACTTAGTTGGTAAACGAGGTGGTTTGTTGAGTGGTTGTGATTGTTCTTTTGAAACGGTGGTGATCAATGGTAGTGGTGTTAAAAGTGATTACAAGACAGAAAGTACTAAGAAGCACGCGGTTAAAGAAAAAGTGATGGAGTGGAAGAAACAAAAGCAAAGGCAAAAGCAAGGTAAAAAGGTTATGTCACGTCGTAGAACCTTTGAGTGGCTTAAAGAATTGCATGCAAATCATCTTGATGAAGAGGCTTTATTGTCAAACTCGTCATGAATCATAGGGATGTCGTGTTCGTGTAATCTGAATCATCTGATCATAACTCTAACGATCCTTGAATCCCTATGACACTACGATGATGACACTGATAGGTCAAATTCGCCGTGAATTAGAAATATAGAATGCTTATAGTTTATTTTAGATTTTTAGATTAGATTGCCTTTTGGGTTGTTACTTTTAGTTTACCTTTAATTTGAATTTAATTATAATATTGTAGTAGTGCAGGCTAATCAATCAAAATTTGTTTATTTTCTCGTGAGGATGATGTTGTAATCAAATTTAATTTTGTTTAATAATGTTTTGGGGTTGATTAGAGTGTTAATTAGTAATTGATTTGGTTAAGATATTATGGGAGTGATGCTTTGGGGGCATGATGGAGTTGAAAATGATGAGATCCAATATGAGTGAAAATGAGTGCTTATGGTTATCATGATTGAAATGTGAAGTTCAATGCTTTATGGGTGGAGAATGTGGAATAGGAAATATGATACTGTTCAAAGTCACGCGAGGGAACAAAAGTTTTGTAAAAGATGGAGGTTTTCTTAAGTGGCTAAGTACAAGGCAGAAAAATAGTTTAAGTTGCATTCAAAAAATAGCTATTGGTTTTGGTCATGGAATTGGAGGTGGCAAAGATCAATAAGTCATGGATGGTCCTATAACCATGCTTCCTCTTTCTTCTAGCTAGTTGATAAGTTTGTGAGATTTGGCAGTATAATTAGTTAAAAAAATCGAACTTAAGTTAAATATATGGATGGTATTCCTTGTACGTTTCAGGCAAGAAACAACCAAACCGAATTGAACTATAACAAAAATTCAAAAGTATACCAATTTGGTTTGCGTTTTGGAATTTAGAACCGATGCTTCGAACCAACACTTCGGTTTGGGAGTAATTGAAACTATTTAGTTTGACTCTTTCAATTTTTTGTTATGGTTCGGTTTGGCTTTTTGTCTTAATCATACCACGAACATCTCTATGCACGAGTACGACACTAAGTTAGAGATTAAAATGGAGTCTTATCTAGCCATCGAGAAAGAATGAAGAATATTGAACATTGATGCCTTAAATCACTTCGTTCTACAGGCCTTGTGCTCGTGCTCGAGGGAGTATCACTAGTATGCGTTAAATCACTTTGCCATACAAGTCTTGTTTTTTAGGCATTATGAATCGAGATGCCTTAAATCACTTCACTCTTAAGCCCTTGAGCTTTGGGAACTACGAACCATTATGTATAAAAGGATCTAGATCTACTCAACATCTTCACACCACGTTTCTTTTTGTCCCTAGAACATGTTGAACCCTCAGAGGGTATTTAGACCAGCGTGGGTGACGTGATGCACACACCTAGTCGCATTGGTTAACTCACCATAATATGTTGGATGGGCGAGATTCTCCAATTAGGGGTCAATTTGTCTTTAGGAGCAAGAGGATGACCCAGGTTTGAATTATATAACAATTTTGATAAGGATTACACAACTAAGGATGAAAAAAGAACAAAATAGTTAATGCTCATATTGTTGTAACGTCCGTAACGACCAAGACTATGAAAGTAGGAGTAAAGAGATATGGTTAAAAGTACACTAGAAGAAGACCAAGAAAGGTTGTGACTTATTCAGATATCGGTCATATTAAGGCTTTGCTTGTCCATGACAGGTAGATTTTGAATGATCTAGACAACAACTATCTTAAATGAGATCTCTACTTTTAGAATATCATAAGCATTTTCTCTCCTTATATACTCACAACAAATACAATTGTAGTCAAGTGTGAGACTTTGCAAAACTAACATAAACCTCAAAATTTATTACCTCGTTAGTGCATTTTGTAGTCTCACATGGCTATAATAACCTTCTTCGTAAGAGCGCTTACAATTCTAGTGGCCATAATGTGCCCACTAATCAACCTTCCAGTGTCGGAATCACAAGATTAAGAGTGTAAAAAAGTAAATGTTTTGCACATCAACTTTAATGCTCCGAAGAGTTGGTTGTTGAATTCGTGGTGGTGATTCTAAAGCGGATCCATTTCCCGACATTATTGTTCTCATATCAAAATCATCGTCGAAACTTGAAACCTGCAAAACCTTCACTATTTAAGAGAGACGACAAGATGATTGATGTCACCATTTCAAGAAAACTCGTTCAACTTATGCAAAAAAATTCAGATGAAAGTTGGATCGTTGCACGCAGCGACAGAGTGTAACATAATTTTTGGCAAAATTCGAGCTCTACAGGAAGATCATAACTCTTTTCAGCAATGTCATCACCTTCTTTGGATGTTTCTACTTAACAGAAGATTAAAGCGATTGGAGATATTGCTAAATATTGGGATTCAAGTGTGATTGGATAAGTTCCACATCGACTAGAAATGGAGAAAATGTTGGATATATAAGAGAAAATACGCATTCCCTTATTCCATCAAGGTTTTGGATGGATATATGGCATAAAGGTCTCTTGGATCCCCAATGTTTGACCCATTTACGCTTTTGGGTCTCGCTCCTTGGACTTTACAATAAAGGGTATCATAGCCCTGGTTGGCTCGGTGTGGGTGGGGAAAGTGGACCCTAGTGTGGATAAAGAAAAGTGATATGGGTGACTCACACTTGTGAGGGAGGGGAAGTGGATCTTAGTGTGGATCAAAGGTAGTGATGTGGGTGAGTCACACTTATAGAGAGATTGTTGGGATTCCAGTGTGAGTGGACAAATCCCACATCGGCTAGAAATTAAGGAAATGTTGGATATATAAGAGAAAATAGACATTCCCCTAATGCCTTAAGGTTTTCAGTTGATATGTGGTGTAAAACTCTCTTGGATCCTGGACATTTAGCCTATTGAAACTTCTGGTGGTCCCTAGACTCTCCATAAGTAGTATCAAAGCCATGGTTAGACTCGGTGGGGGAGCGGAAGTGGATCCTAGTGTGGATCAAGGTTAGTGATGTGGATGACTCACACTTGTGAAAGATATTGTTAGGATTCAAGTGTGAGTGGATAATGTTGGAATTAAATCCCAATCTTGGAGATAGTCCAACTTAATCTAGATGAACAAGAATAATATTTTTGATTGATTATACGACTCGTTTTTCACTCTTCACTTGAGTGATTCAACCACACCTTGGTTGCAAGAATATTCTTTCGCACAAAGATTTTAAAAGAGGGGGAGGTTTTGGAGAAGAAAAGATAAAAAGAGAATGAGTTACAGTTTCAAGAGAAGAGGATTTTTATTGAATTCTAACTGAATTAATGCATATATTACAAATGAGGGTGTCTCTCTGTTTATAGCTGAGATTACTTACATACCAAGTAATCCCTAACTATCTAACCTTATTCGACTAACTGGTATCCAACTTTGTCCAATACACAACTTGTTAACTACAAGTTGTATTCAACCTCTTGTTGAATACGAGCACCTTCGAATCCTAAAGAATGTATTCGACTACTACTCTATCGAATACATTCAACATCGACTGTTGAATTTTACAAGCATGCTTAACACAAAGAATTACATACTTAATAGATAAGTCTCACATAGAGTAGAAATGGAGAAAATGTTGGATATATAAGGGAAAAGACCCATTCCTCTAATACCTTAAGATTTTGAGCATTTAACTTGTCACCCCTCTTTTGTACTTGACACCCCCATATAATTTCATAATTCTAAAAGTTCCCCTGCTCAAAATTTGAATCAAATTTGCGTACAAAGTTTTTGGTAGGCAATTCAAAAATTAGGGTACAACCAAAATTTCCGGTAGTGTATTCAGAATTTTCGGTATATCAATTTTTTTTAAAAATTCGGGAAGTTTTCAATTTTATCGGTATTTTTGAAAATTACCATCTTATACTGGAAATTTCAACCAATGTGAAACTTTTGGTAGTTCAATTTTATAAGATTTCAAACACTTAGGATTTTGCCGACAGTTTTGGACGGTTGTGATTGCACCGACCATTTTGTGTGGTCCATAATGAATTTAAAGTTGTATAAATAGGGGTCACCTATTGTTGAGAAAAACATCTCAAAATGCCTCTTCCTCAATTTTTTATTAAGGCAGAAGTGTACTTCAACAGAGCTGCACCTCCTGTAGAGTTCCGGCTATCGGATGGCACCGCATCTCTCGCCATCTTGAGATCCAAGTTGAATGAATTGTTTTCTGATACCGATAACAAAAAGGTGAGAAAGATCTAGTTTTATGAAGGTTAGATTGATACTAATGGAAGGGTGAAATAAAACCTTATTTATTTGAAGATCGATGAAGATTTGATGGTTATATGGAGATCATTTCGTTGTAGGCTAACTAAGGGGTCGATTGAGTTAGATGTGAAGATTTCAAGATCTTTCGACGATATAATTAAAATGCTGAATCATCTAGAATCATCTGGTAGTGTTTATGTTTTCTTATTTATTATTATTTTCGTAAGTTATATAACCTTCTCTCTAAGTTATGTAACCCTTTGTCAAATGTTACATTATGTTCATCATGCATCAATGGAAGATCCAAAACATTGTCTAATAAAAAGTGTTATGCAAATGTTTGAGTAATGTTACACATGATATGCAAATAATATACAAATAATATACAAATAATACATAAAAATAATAACAATGTCTAAATAGGTCCCCCACGGGCTATGTGTGTTGCCCGAGATAATCTAGTAAGAACCTCATCATAAGGGTTTAACAAACCCATGAGGTTATCCATAATAAATGCAATCATCTGCAGACACTGTTGGTCATCAACATCAGTTGGAGGTAGTGGCGATGACACATCATTTGCTGGTACACCAACATTGTATGGCCCAACGTCCTCCGTATGCTCAACAAGTGGGATGATGCAATGGTTTGATACGATGAAGTACCACTCCATATAACCATCTTTACATTGTGAGTGGTGTTTATAGCGGTAAATTCATGATCATCAAGCTATGGATAAGCTAGAGATCAAATAACAAGAGTCGCCACCGCGCTTTTATTGTTTCCAAGGGAAAAGGGAAAAAGTACGAACAAAACCCAATAGTAAGAAGTTTTCAAATCAAAACTAATAAAATGTCAGAGATTACAGGTAAGGGGGTTGGTTACACAGAGGGAAGGTGTTAGCCCCCAAAGTGTCCTAGGTACTCCTAGGGAGCCCTTTTTGTGTGCATATGTATTTGGTACAAAATGATGTTTACAAACAAATAGAATGGGGGGATGAGAAAAGAATTCATTAATTATATTTTTGTGTTTGGCAAGACCTTCGGTCTTGTGCCTACGTACCAACATAAAAATGAGGGATCAAAACCTCGTAGTTCGTGATACAAATTTCAAAGTGGATGCATTGCTTTTAACAAAAATTAAGTTTGAAAGGCACAAAGGCCTAAAATGGTTTGAATGAGTTAGTTCTTTTTGGATTTTTGAAAATTTAAGTCAAGTATAGTTTAGTTTATTTACAAGTTTGATTTAAGAAAAGAATTTTGAAAATGCAATGGCATAAGGCCAAAGTTTCTATCTTTTTACAAAGTGGTCAAAATTTAGAACAAAATAAGTGTAAACAAAGAAGATTTTGAAAAGGGAGGGAGAGATTTTGAAATTAAAGAAATGGGGAGAAGATGAAGGGACTAATCCTATACACAAAATTAAAAGTTAAGAGTTGAAAAGATCTGACCAAATGGGTAGCAGTCCAATAGACAAGAATGTCAATAGAAAACCCAGAATTTCCTTGGACATTTAGAATCAAGCAACACACAAATGCACAATTATATTATCTTGAAGAGCAAAGAAATCAAATAAAGATATCCACATCCAAGCTTTAGCCATTCCATGATCTTCTTCAAGATTAGCCCATGTAGCAGATGCATTCCACAAGTCACAGGTTCAAAATAACAGCTTCACAATGATCGTGTTGCAGATGAAATCAGAGGGATCTTGAATGATGTATCAGATGAAGTTTCAAATTGCAAGCACTTGGTTTCTCAATAAGTTGGCATTGACCAAGTCCTTTAGCATAGGGATGTTGCCTAAGTTCTAAGTCCATTTGTCCAAGATCAAGCCAACAGTCCACACAAAAGTTTTTTAGGGTTTTTTAGTTGCTATTATGTACATTAATGGTCAAAGACCACACAAACAAACAAAGTGTACAGAAACAAGATATATCACACAATATGGTCCAAGTGGACAAAGGGAAAATTACATTAACATAAACAATTAGAATGATATGAACAATGGCAAATGAATAAGGGCAAGAATTAAATGACATTAAAATAAATGGCTTGAAATTAGAAGTTAGTTGTTAATGAGTTTGAAGTTAGTATTGTTTTGCTTTTGCTTTTCATTTTAAGACATTCTTTGGAGAACACTCAACCCACTTATCACAAGCATGGATCCTTGAGCCAAGACATCTTCCAAAGGAAGGAAAAAAGGCCAAGTTTCCACACAATACCATGAAAGAGGGGATACTTACAATCTCACTAACTAGAATGCTATGCCTTTTGTGTCACAAATTTAGCGTTATGTTAAGCAATCGTAATTGGACTTATGTAGAAGTCACAACTATTTGAGGTTGGGAAATAGAGTTTTGGTGTTAATGCATGTTAGAGACATAGTATAATGGACTATGCTCATGATACATACCACACACAAAAAGAATATGCAAAAGAAGTGGCCTAATCTCATCCATACTCATGTTAATTTTTCAATCAACTAGCTTTAGGACTTTGAGATATCATAGGCCAAATGAGATGAATGCATAAAAAAGGGGAATGAGATGAAGAGGGAGGGGAATGGATCCAAACTCAAATTCATCAAAGGAGGACTTTTACCAAATTAATATCATCCATTCATTTTGGGAGATGGAATGTACATTCCATCAATCCCCTAAATCCAATGATATTAACTTGACAAAGTCAAATCAACCTTAATCAAGGCCAACAACAAGAGTCAAACTCAAACAAGTCATCACAATTGGTCAACAAAAATTATTTGGCATTTATTCAAATTAAAAATATTAAAATAAGGCATTTAAATTAAATATGGTTTGTCAAATTCCTAAAACCTCATCAAAACACCAAAGAAATGGCCATGAGATTTATCATAGGTCAAACAAGGTCAAAGGACATTGGAGAAAAAAATTCAGAATTTTTAAAGACTTAAAAGTATTTTTAAACAATTAAAAACAAATGAAAAATCAATTAAATCTTGAGAAATATTAATAATGATCCAAAAAATAATTTTAATTCTGAATATGAAAGAGGAAATTATTTGAAATTATTTGGTGAAACTCTCATATTTTTTGGATCTATATTAAAATTAATATGAATTAATAAAAATAAAAGGAATAAAAGAAAATCAGAAGAAAAAAAACGTGGACCACTTGATCTCCCTCATTAATTGAGGTGGCAGATCAAGTGGCCAGAAGCGCGCGTTCCATGGTGCACTGCAGTCAACGCGGTATAGACTTGGTATTTAAAAGCAACACACGAGATTAAAACAATTTGAACCAGATCAATGGCTCTGAACACTTCTAGCGCATCGCTGGCGTCCAAAGGTCGTTCATCTTCTCCGGTGACCCTGGCCGGACTGGTTCACTCATCACCATCTGTAAGACCCCAATTTTGTCCCTAAGATCCCCCATGGCATCATACCATAACATTGCATAACCTCAAGGATCTTTGGACACCTTGCTCCTTTCCCTGTGAGTGGGATCTTTCCTGAGAGTGATTCTTGATCACCAAGCATTGCTTGCATTTGTATATCATTGCTTTTCTTTTAATTACTAACCAAAAGTACCAAAAATATGTCATTAACCTTTGTTACTTGCAGCTTAAGCAGTCAACAGGTCAAGACACATCAGGTGAATCCTTTGTGCAAGAGATGAGGTTTCCATTGAGATATGGATCATGTGATCATTATATTGAGCTTATATGAGCTATAGGTTCCATTTTGGAGCAAATTCCCCAAGTGGTTGAAGCTCAAGTTCATCAGGCAATTTTAGGTCATCTAAGGACCAATTCAGTCAACTGAAAGTCAACTGAAGGCTTTGAGTATGAGAATTGAGTTTCTTCATCCCAGTCATGTTCAAACAAGGCTTATTCATCATGTCAAACCTCTATGTTGAAGAATTTGAAGCCAGTGCAAAATTTTCCCAAAATGGAAAGTGACCTGTAATTTCAAGTTTCCAAAAATAGCAAGTTTTTGGACCAACTTTAACTTGACTTTCCAACATCAAAGAAGCTTCAAATGAATTTTTGTCCAACATAAAAGTTGAAGATCTCTCTCTCCCATTTCCAAAAAGTCCAAGATCATGAGCATCTGATGAATGGTTGAGAAGATATGGTCAAATCATTGCCAAGTGTGCATGGAACTTCAAAAGGCCATAACTTTTGACTCATAACTCCAAATTGAGTGCCTCTTTTTGCATTATGCTCCTCATGACATATATTTTCCAAATCCATCATCACATTTCATGAAATTTCATCATAGGACCATTTGTTCATTCATGCCCATTTTGGAGGGAAATTTGGAAATTTGAAATTGGTTAATCACATTAATTACCATTGCCATTGTGTTCATTGCAAGATTTTAAGTGAATTTGAGCATCCATATGCTACTGTTCACGTGTGGATTTGCATGGCACCTCACAATTTCTATTTTTGGTCACACACCTTATTTTGCTTAATTTTAATTAACCAATGCAAATGTGGATTAGCAGCATGATTAAGACAGAGTATATAAACCAAATCATAATAGAATTTCAGTCTCTTTCATCAATTCTAGATCTAGATTTAAGTTCCCTCCAAATTTTTCTCTCAATTGAAACTTGAAATTCTTCCACATAGCACTTGAATTTTCTTGCATATTTGTGTTCTCTGATCATCATTGAGTGCAGATGAAGATGGAAACTGACATTTGAGCTAGATCCAAGCATCTCCAAGCTTCAATTCACGCACAAAGCTTCATAATATCATCTCAGGAGTAGATCTGGATACTTGCCAAGCCTTGAATCTACAGATTTCAGTGACTGCTCTTCAAGAGGTAGGTTTTTCGAACCTCTTAATTCTCCATTCTTTTGACATGTTTAGGTAGATCTTTGAACGCTGAGCATGCTGATATAAAATTCATGAGAAATGGTTGAGTATTGACTGAGTTATCTTGAATTAAAGTTTTGGATGCATAAAAGTTTTCCTTCGATTCTCAATATCCATGGATTGTTAGGATTAATTGATGATAGATTTGAGTTCCTTATGTGATAAGCTTTCGAACGGTATGAGTTTCACACGATTCTGGAAATTTTTCATACGCGAGCACTATAGCTCCGCCGTCTTCGCGAAGAAGACGGTGGAAACCACCATACGCACCGCCGTCTGCAACATGCAGTGCTGGCTAGGGTTTTTGTCCTGCATGCGTCCATGTAAGCATCTTCGTGGTGAATCCATTGGTTACGCTTTCGTTGACAATTCCACGCGTGCACGGACCTGTGAGTTGGCATGCCAACTCAGTTAAGTAAGACGACTGCGTTTTGATACCTGGCGCTCATACCTACTTCGATTCCCAGCGATGCCATTTTGGAATTTATTTTGTTTCCTGCGCTCATTTTCTGCATACACGGTTCGAATCCCACTGGTTCCACTTTTTTCAAATTAATCAACATTTCTTCTTTCCCTCCAAATTAACATGTGCTTTGTTCATTTTATTTCAAATAATTTCTTCCAACTTCAAAAATTCATAAAAAATAGAATAAGATTCCAAATTGTTTCTCACATGATTCTTGAAGTGTCTATTATTTTATGATGTGATTTTCTGATTTTTATCATTTCTAGATTTTTGATTGTGGACTGTTGATTGAACATGTATGCAAATGTACCATGCTTCATTCATGCTACTGTGAAATGCTCAATAATGATCCAATTGCCATGAAATTTTATATGATGATTCCCAACATGTTGCTTGACCTTTGAGGCTTGATTGTGCATTTTTCTCATTTTTCATTTCTGTTTTAGACACATGATTGTATGGTGTGACAATGTGTGTCACACAATTTGATGTCATACTTGTGCATTTTCATTTCTAGTTCAAATGAACTCTGTTGATTCTAATTTTTGGCATGATGATTGTGTTTGACATGTTGTGTGCACATAAAAATTTTCAGGATTGTTTGATTCATTTCTGTTTTAATATGGAATTTTCATTCTTGATGACTAATTGTATGCTTTGAATATGTCTTTGCCATAGCTTGCTCATGAGATGACTTTGCTTAATGCTTTTGACTTGGTCCTTTTTAGGACATGTTCATGATTGATTAATTGAGCTTCATGTTGAATATTGGTTGCTGTTTTGACTTTTTTCTTTGCCTTTGACCCTAGGCTTTGCCCTAGGGGTTTGTACTCACAATTTGAGCTTTGCCTTTCAGGTTCAAGCAATTAGTCCTAATGGATGATGTAATCTCCTTGCTAGAGATGCAATTGCTTTGTTTAACTAATGTCGATTATGTTGTAGGTCCTTCGGTGGCTAACTCACTTGAGTTGTTGACTTACATTGTGTATATTGGTTGTCTCACTGTTGACTGTTGTTTGGTTTGTCTGAATGTGAATATTGACTTGTTTGATTTTCTTACAGGTACTTTAGTAGCTTTAACTCATTACTTGAGTTGCTTTGCTTTGCTTGTGGTTGGCATACCACTTAGGTAATTTCTTTAACTCCATGTAGTCTGGAAGCCCTGTCGTTTATGTTTGGCAGGCATTTGGCTGAAGTCCTCCTTAAGAGGCAATGACTGTGTTTGTTTACTTTTGTGCCATGTAATTCAAGTCCTCCTAAGTGAAGAGGCAATTGGCAGATATAAGGGATGTGCAATCCATCCCCTGCTATTCAGTTGAGTCTTTCACTTTGCTCGCACTACGTGCTGATGCATTTGAATAAACACCCAAGATCATTGTACATAGAGTCAGTCATGTGGAATAGAGTTCCTCATTCTGGACTCTCACACCTTCTTTGATTCAAGCTCACCCCGGCCAGGTTTAAGAGCTATGAGGTCTAACCCTCATCTCCCATTTCATCTGCTCACCCTGACGGTCAATGTCAGTGGTTAAGAGCCTAAACACCCTTACATATCCGGCTTGTTTGTCGAGGTTGATATGACCCATTGACTAAAGCCCGGCTTTGCTTGAGCCTCTTGGTTGTGTATAGCGTGTGATAATTGATTGCTTGTTTGCTTATTTGTGCATCATTCATATGTTTGTTTCGCATTTGTTATGTGTTTTCTTTTGAGGAGTCAGATGTAAGACCATTGATTGGCTATCTGTTTCCTGTTCCTTTTGGGGAGCTGGATATAAGACCATTGATTGGCACTCCATTTCCTTTCTTATGGTGTTTTGAGGAGTCAGGTGTAAGACCATTGATTGGCTATCTGTTTCCTATTCCTTTTGGGGAGCTGGATATAAGACCATTGATTGGCACTCCATTTCCTGTTTTATTTCTTTTGAGGAGTTAGATGTAAGACCATTGATTGGCTATCTGTTTCCTGTTCCTTTTGGGGAGCTGGATATAAGACCATTGATTGGCACTCCATTTCCTGTTTTATTTCTTTTGGGGAGTCAGGTGTAAGACCATTGATTGGCTATCTGTTTCCTGTGTTTGTTTTGTTTTGAGGAGTCAGGTGTAAGACCATTGATTGGCTATTTGTTGCCTGTGTTTGTTTTGTTTTGAGGAGTCAGGTGTAAGACCATTGATTGGCTATCTGTTTCCTATTTGTTTTCTTTTGTGGAGTCAGATGTAAGACCATTGATTGGCTATCTGTTTCCTATTTGTTTTCTTCTGTGGAGTTAGATGTAAGACCATTGATTGGCTATCTGTTTCCCATGCTGCTTTGTGGAGTTGGACGTAAGACCATTTATTGGCACTCCGTTTCCCATTTGTTTTCGGAGTTGGATGTAAGACCATTTATTGGCAATCCATTTCCAGTTTTGTTGCTCCTTTGAGCTTGCTTATTTGTCTTGCTTATTGCTTTGTGTTTCCTAATTCTAAGGGAACTTCCTTGTATCATTTCTATGATCTTGAGAAAGCAACTCCTATTTGTGACCTTAACCTTCACCCTCTTTTGTGATTAACCTTGAACCTTGTTTTCATCTTTAGCCCAAACCAGAAAACTTTTGTGCAAACATTCTCACTTGTTTTCAAAACTAGAAACCTAGGCCTTAAGCCTTTGATTTTAAACTTCTTTTCACAATACTTCTTTTGAATTGAACTTTAATGTCAACTTTGACTATCTTTGTGAATACTTCTAATTGATTAATTTCACTCACTCAATTGCTTTTGTGGCCTTGTCCACTTCTTAATCAAGTTTTCATACATTAGCTATAGATCTGAATTATCATAGTGGTTGATGTAAATCTCACCACATCCTTAGTGATTGAATTGTAAGACTTCCGTGCTTATTATAGGGTTAACCCCTCACTAGCGTGTTGAAGCTGTTCTCACATGGTGGATTGTTGGTCTAGGTTGAGTTTTCTCCCGTTGATAATGAAAGACCTTAAGGCTTTTGTTTAAAATCAATCCACTCATTTTTTTTAGAAATCTTTTAGCCGAACTACGGCATTTTGATCCTTATCTTTCATGAAAAGGTACGTAGGAAATGGGTTCATCCATTCAAACACAAAAATAATAAAATTGTATATTCTTCTCTCATCTCTTCAATCAATGTTTGCACAAAATATTTCATAAACAAATAATTTTTACAACAAGTTGTGAAAAGAGGTTCCCTTGGAGTACCTAGGATGTTGTGGGTGCCTAACACCTTCCCACAACATAATTACCCCCTTATCCAGATCTCTGACCTTTTATTAGTTTTCTCTGTGTAAAACTTCTTAGGCTTTTATTCGCTTTCTAGCCATTCCTTTGGATAAATAGAAGTGCGGTGGCGACTCTATCTTTGTATGCTTTGCTTTTGATTTAGTCAATAAATCTAAAGGTAACGAATACACCGCTACACCATCAAGAAAATAAAAAAGGAGGACATGATCTGAAAGAAAAAATGGCGTAGAGCACGAATCTGACCTCAATTTTAACTAACTCCACATATATAGAAAGATATGAGGAGTTGAATTTTGAGGTGTGTCAATTGAGTTGCTTCGATTTGATCTCTAAGCAACTTAATCTTCTTGCCTACATTGGTAGGACTTCAGACAACCAAATATCTAAGAGAATTGAGAGATAATCGAAGAGATGAAATTTTCTGGAAAATACCTTCAATGCAGGTCTGGATTCACTTGTTCTTGCTTTGGCTCGTGCTTGATCTTGCTCAGTATGCATGCAGAAGTAGATTAGAATGCACAAAAGGTCTTGGATCCCTGGAGTTTTGAATCTCAAAAGAGTGAGATTCTAACTCAATTTCCAATGGAAGTTCTCAGGATTATCCTCTCAAATGGAAGGATTTGGTGTTTGGGATCAAAGCTGATGCGAAGGGGTCTTTAATTTTGAGCATATAGAGCTCTATTTATAGCTGAATCATGTGATATTTGCACCTTCCAAATGAGTTTCCAAAATTGGCAATAAGTGATGCTTGTGTGCATGGGGGTGTACTGGCCCATGAGATCATTCCATTTGATCCATAATTGAGTGTGAACAAGTCTGCAATCAAATTGGAGTGCTAGGCAATTATACATGGAAGCTTGAAGTTTGATTTTTGCCAAATGATGATGCATTGTTCAAGCCATATGCAGCCCATTCAAACCTTGTCCAAAATGGATGAAGTTGGACTTTTTGGAATGTTTAGATCAAGAGGAACAACTTTCATGTTCAACACTTTTCCATTTGAAGCTTGTATCATAATGAATTTTGAGGTGGAAGTTTGGAAATTTCAACATATCAATATTCCACCTTGCTTAACTTTTTATGTGAGCTTCAAATGAGAAAAGTGTATTCAACAAACTTGTATCTATTTCAAAGACCTTAAAAATGGTCACCAATTTCATGTCATTTGGATTTGGGATGATACAGTTATGCATTTTTGAAGTTTGGAAAAATCACTTGTTCAATGGTATAGGTCAAAAGTGACCTATAATGTAACCTCATATCACATGCTCATAAAAGTTGAATGAGCTCTTACTCCAAACATCAAAGTTGAATTAGACATATTGAACTTGATAGATCTTACTCTTTGTCATGAAGGTCCTAAAGCCTAGATATGAACTTGATAGATCAATGGTGATCATGCCCTACCTACAAAAGAGTTAGGCAAATGCAAAGATATATATTTGTATTTTGATTAGTAAAATGATAATATACAAGTATGATACAATCACATAGTGCTTGGTGATCTCTCCCAAAACAAACCCAATGAAAGAGGGGTAAGGAGGATGCCAAGGTATGATCCCAATGCTAATGCTTATGTTGAAATTGCATGAGGGATCTTAGGGTCAAAATTGGGGTCTTACAGCTGCCCCTATTTAAGGATATTCTAACTGAGGAGGCAAAGGTTAAAATCTTCATGTCGATTCAGTAGAATGGGATTAAATAATAACATATAAAAATAAATTTGGTCCCTAAGAGACCTCATGATGCATATGATATGAATGTAAAAGTTAATGCTCTGTGGGGAAATATGGCCACAAAGGAAAAGAAATCAGAGAGACCGAAAGTACGCAAGAGTATAATGAATTCCATAAGGAAAACTCACTGGGGAGACAAATACTCTGGGGGGGAGACGAGTTATGCGTAGGCCAGGTTACGACTTAAAACTGCTGGGGGACTCGAGGAATTCCATACAAAAATGGAAAAGACTCAGTCGGGGAACAAAACATCTGCAGGGGAGAAAATACCATGAGAGAGAAAATAGGAATTACATCTATCAGTTACTGGACAGAATACCATGAGAGAGAATCCGTCATTGGTTAAAGTGAACATATCAAGGATAAACTCTGAGGAGGGAACAAAAGCAGGATTTACAACTACCGGTTACTGGGTAGAAGACCGCAGAGAGAAGGAAACCCGTCATCGGTTAAGATGAACATATCAAGGACTAACTCTCTGGGAAACAAGAATAGGGATTACAACTACCTTTTTACTGGATAGAATACCAAAGGTGATAATATCTATCATCGGTTAGGATGAACATATCAAGGATAAAACTCAGGAAGGGGAGAGAAAGATATTCGTCACCGTTTAGGGTGAACATATCAAGGATATACTTCCTGGGGAATCAGATCCACTAAGGACTCTACTGAGGAGAAAACAAGGATACTTTTGCCCGGTATTGGGCAAGAAGTAACAAACTGCAAACTAAGAAGAATATTACCAATTACTAGGCAATAGGCTCTTAGGAGACTCAAAGCATCTATCTAGGTAAGAGCTAGAAAGGAACAGTCAATTAAGACTCAACCCAATAAGGATATAACTCAAGGGGGGTGATTCCATCCAGATAAACAACTAGGGAGGAAACTGAAGTAATAATCATCCACGAGGAACAACTGGGTGGGGAAGAGGAGAAAGGTTAAAGTCTTTCTGCCTAAGGGACTGACACTCTACAATTGAGAGAGGACAGACACCGAATTTTTTTACGGGGATAAAGTACCGCCATACAGAGAATGAGAATATCAAATCGACAAATCAAATAAATATGATGGTGCCAATATGAAATTATGAAATTATATGAATGTATATGTATATGATGATTATGCTGACAAAACGATCATAAAGGATACAAAGGTGTTGCAAAGAATTTGAATCATCGGTACAATCCCCGGTCAATCCACAAAAAGAGGGAGACAAATGCCGGAGAACAGAGAAATCACAAACCAAAGGCTCAAATCTAGTCGAGGGAGGAGATCTGCTGAGGAAAAGTGAAGTTATCGAGCTTGAAGGGAATTTTAGGTCAACACCATATCAAATGGGAAATAACCATGCATAAGATAAACACGAATAGCTGCTTAGAAACCAGGAGGAAACTCTGACTGAGAGCGAGGCAGATGGTGACTGGTGGAGAAACCAATGCGATCTACTGGGGAAACGATCTTACTCTGCTGAAGATCCACCCTGTTGGGGAATACAGAAACACTATCGGGGAAATAACACGCCGCAAGGTACTAAATCAACCAACTTAGCTAGGAAAAAGGATTGGGACCCCTATAGGGAACTAACACTCCGAAGGGGGACCAGAACAACACAAACAAACTAGGGATACCCGAGGGGTTAACTACTTGGGGAACCTCTGATGTTTCGCACTTAAGGACTCGTTGCTCTTGAAGTGCTGTTGATACTTTTTTTTAATTGCTTTGAAAAATTCTTGCTTTTATATGTTTTTGAGAAAAAATGATTTTGATCAAAAAATTTAAATTTTCAAAATGATCATAATAAAATTTAAACTATTGGCTGAAGTAAATAAGAGTAGAGACAATTGGATAAAAGCTCAACTTTATTTAATGGGATGGTAGTCTGTAAATGACAAGACTCCATGGATTTTTACAAAGTTGAAAATGGTAACTTACATGGAAAAGGGTTACATTGAATACAAATGACCACTAATCCTTCTACGAATCCTTTGATATCCACTGTGCTCTTGACCGCTGCTGGGATGAGGAATTGACGTCAACCCTTGTGCTCAATGTTCTCCAAAATTTGAAGATTAGCAGAATGCAGTTACTTGCCATAATCCCTAATTTTTGCATAAGTTGCCCCAAGGTGGTCTACTCAACTTATCGGGAAATTTTCTGTTTTTATGTCTCTAATTTTTGCCTGGATCACCCTTTCGGGTTTTAAATCCACCGAGACGCTCATTTTTTCCAAAGTCGCCCTTTCGGGTTTTCAAATTAGTGAGTTGTTCTTTTCTTTTTTAGGCGAAGTATTTCATGTCTGCATCTGCGTTCACAGGACGAGTGAACTCTTCACCATCCATAGTTGTAAGAATCAAAGCACCGCCTGAAAAGGCTCTTTTAACAACATATGGGCCTTTATAATTGGGAGTCCATTTCCCCTAGAATCTGGTTTGAACGATAAAATCTTCTTGAGCACAAGGTCACCTTCTCTGAACACACGAGGTTTGACCTTCTTATCAAAAGATTTCTTCATCCTTTGCTAATATAACTGATTATGACACATGGCCGTCAATCTCTCCTCTTAAATCAAATTCAACTGGTCAAACCTGGCCAGACACCATTCATCCTCAATCAACTTGGCTTCCATGAGCACACATAATGAAGGAATCTTAACCTCTATGGGGAGCACTTCTTCCATACCATACACAAGAGAGAAATGGGTTGCCTCTATTGAAGTGCAGACGGATGTACGATACCCATGCAAAGCAAATGGGAGAATCTCATGCCAATCCTTGTACGTGACAACCATCTTCTAAATAATCTTCTTAATGTTCTTGTTCGCAACTTCAACAACCCCATTCATTTTGGGTTTGTAGGGAGAAGAATTATGATGTGCAATCTTAAAATCTTTGCAAAGAGCTTCCATCATATTGTTATTCAAGTTCGATCCATTATCAGTAATGATCTTACTTGGCACACCATAACGGCATATGATCTGATTCTTGATAAACCTCACAATAACTTTCTTGGTTACATTTGCATACGATGCCGCTTCAACCCATTTTGTGATGTAGTCAATTGCCACCAAACTGAAACGATGTCCATTTGAAGCTTTGGGTTCAATCATCCCAATCACATCAATTCCCCACATGGAGGAGGGCCACGGGGAAGGAATAACATTCAATAGTGTCGGAGGAACATGAATCTTATCAGCATAAATTTGACACTTGTGGCATTTCTTCACAAACTTGCAACAGTCAGATTCCATTGTCAGCCAATAGTAACCTGCTCGCAACATCTTCTTCGCCATTGCATGTCCATTGGAATGAGTACCAAAGAAACCTTTGTGCACTTCGGTCAACAACAAGTATGCTTCGTGTCTATCCATACATCTAAGCAAAACCATGTCGAAGTTTCTCTTGTACAATATATCACCATTCAAGTAGAAATTACCGGCTAATCTTCTCAAAGTCTTCTTATCTTTCAAAGATGCCCTAGGCGGGTAAATCTGACTTTAGAGGAAACACTTGATGTCGTAATACCATAACAACATCAGTTCCAATTCAACAATAACAACATCAGCAACAACCGCAACAAAGAACCAACTACAACAACAACAATAATCACCACCAATAAAACTTGGAGAGGAAGAAGGTCTCCTTTGACCCTATTCCTATGACATATGCAAAGTTATACCCGTCATTGGTCCTCAAGAATCTCATTCGGCCAATAAATCCTCCTTAAATCCTTGAGCCACTACGATGGTGGTTCAAGCCTGGTCTTTGTTGTGCTTTTCACCAGGGAGCCCCTGGTCATGATATAGAAAAATGATACCCATTAAAGTATGAAGTTCAAAAGCCTATGAAGAGTGGTATGGTGTCCTTTGAGGATAGAGTGCCAAATGTAAAAGCCAAATTGTTTCCTACTCATGGTAACTCTTTTGTCAACATGGTGGATGACTGTCTAGGGAATTTTAGAGTTTTTGATGTACGACGTATCCGAAGATCTCTGGTGGAAATGCATAGAACTCTGTGTTTAATCAGTGACTGTGAACATGACCATGACGGTTGTGTCATTTGCAGCGTGAACCCCCGTGGGTGTATGATTGTCAAGAGAGATATCTAGAAGGTGATAGATTAGAATGTAATCTAGATTCAATAGTCAAGAGATATGGGAGATGATGTGAATGTCAGTGTACCGATGTTTAAGACCCCTGAGCGGGTAGTCATTCAGCTTGATAGTAGAAACAACAATAATGTCAATAGATCGGTATCACCATTGGTTATACGGTTAATGGGCCTTGTCCCTTATGCATTCGATAAAGCTGTGCAATACTAATATAATGCCACCATGATTGAAAATGGTCAAGAGGCTCTTCTACCGGTTGCAAATTCAGTGGTGAATATCGTAGATATTGCAAAGGTGACCCATAGTGGTTACGTGTTTAGTCTAGTTTTCCCTAAAGCGGTAGAAGATGTTTTAGAAAGTAAGAAGGAAAAGATTCCTCTAGTGAATACAATTAGTACTTTGATGTGTCAGTCTGGTGAATCCAATAAATTGAAGGCTAACGATGATGATGAGGTTCTACGATTAATTAAAAGAAGTAAATTCAATGTTGTGGAGCAGCTGCTCCAGACGCCGCCAAATATCTCTATGATATCATTGCTAATGAATTCTGAAGCGCATAAAGAAGCATTACAGAAAGTAATGGAATATGCCTATGTTGAGCATGATGTTACTGTGGATCAGTTTGACCACATAGTTGCCAATATCACTTCTTATAATAATCTGAGTTTTTGTGATGAAGAGCCTCACGAGGAAGGTGTAGCACCTCAAATTTGCACCCCCCATTTGTACATTCATTTCATTTTTTTAGGTCATTAACATTGCATTAATATTGCATAGTACCTTGCATCTTATCAGTCAAGACTGGTATCAAGAGAATTCATCTGTGCAAAAGAGCAAAGCATTTCCATGAGAAGAAGGCCATATGGTTGTTCTAGAGAGCTTACATGAATCAAGGTTCATTCTGAAGCCATTGTACCAAGTGTTAGAAGCTCAAAGTCCACAGTGTAGTTTCAGGTCATCTGGGCCCCATAAAAGTCAACTGCAAGTAAACTGAGGGCTAGGAGGTGGAGAAATGGTTTGAAACACTTCATTCATGTCCCAAAGAGGTTTATTCATCATGTCAAACATCTATCTTGAAGATTTTGAAGCCAGATCAAAAGTTTCCCAAAATGGAAAGTGACCTATAATTTCAAGTTTCCAAAAATGGCAAGTTTTGGACCAACTTCAGCTTGACTTTCCAACATCAAAGAAGCTTAAAATGAAATTTTGTCCAACATGAAAGTTGAATATCTTTCTCTCCCATTTCCAAAAAGTCCAAGATCATGAGAATCTGATGAATGGTTGAGGAGATGTGATCAAATCATCACCAAGTGTGCATGGCTAAAATGTTCTATGTATTGATACATACGAGTTTTGTATCGATCCATGCATGGCAAAATTTTCTATGTATTGATACATACGAGTTTTGTATCGATCCATGCATGGCAAGATGTTCTATGTATTGATACATACGAGTTTTGTATCGATCCATGCATGGCAAAATGTTCTATGTATTGATACATACGAGTTTTGTATCGATCCATGCATGGCAAAATGTTCTATGTATTGATACATACGAGTTTTGTATCGATCCATGCTTGTATTGATTCTCTAAAATTAATCAAAGCTACAGTATGTATCGATGCATAATCCTTTGTATCAATACATAATTCTGTTTTGATCATGCATTGGCTACTGTTCACGTCCAAGTGCTCCATGCACCTCCAATTTTCAAAATTTTGCCATACACCTTATATTGCTTAATCTCAACTAAACCATGCTTAATTTTGATTAGGAGGTGATTAGTACAGCATATAAATACCGAATCCTAACAGAATTTCTGATTCTTCACCATTTCTAGATCTAGATTGAATTTCCCTCCAATTTTTTCTCTCAACCAAAATTCAAATTTCTTCCACAAAAGCCTTCAATTTTCTTCCATATTCTTGTTCTCTGGTGTTGATTTAGTATAGATCAAGCCTTGGATCATCAAATTTGGCCAATATTTGTGTGGTGCAAGCTCAAGAACACAAGCATGGAAGTTCAGATTTGAGCAAGATCTAAGCATATCAAAGCCTCAAGTTCTTCATCAAGCTTCATAACAAGTGATTAGGAGTGGATTTGCACGATTGCCAAGCCTTGAAACTGCAGATTCCAGAAGTTGATCTTCAAGAGGTCATATTTTCGATCATCTTAATTCTCTATTTTATGTGTATGATAGTGTAGATCTTATCATGCTGGTTAATCTGAGCTAAACTTAGTGTGATTTGGTGTACTAATGACTGAGATATGCTTGATGGAAGTTTTGTGCATCCAAATGTTTTTGCTCGATTTGAATTTGTTATGATGAATTAGAATGAATTGATACTGGATTCGTGTTCCTGGTAGCATAAGCTTTCATTTGGTGTATTCATTTTGAAATTCTGGAAAAAATTTCGTGTGAGTTCACTGTTCACTCACCGTCTTCACGAAGAAGACGGTGTTTTCCACCGCACACGGCTGAGCGCTCCACCGTCTGGTTAGGGCTGACATGTCTGCCACATATGCGCGCCGTTGGCCTTTTGGTTGGATGATATTTCGCTGACTCGTCCACGCGTTCGTTTGACCGTGACTCAGCTTTGCCAACGCATTAATAGAACGACCGCGTTTTGGCTTGTACTGAGTTCGAGTCCTGCTTCCAGCAATTGCCATTTCTTCATTTCTTTTCCTTATTTTTTATGTTTTGCAATTTTTATTTCATTTTATACATGATCTTCAAAAAATCATAAAAAATAGAATAATGATCCAAATAATTCCAGGTTTTTTCCTACATGATCCTATGAATGTCTAGAATTTTATGGTATTGATTTTGTGATTTTACCATGCCTGGAAATTAAATTGTGTTAGAGTGATTGAACATGTATGCTTTTGTGACCTTTCTTCATTTATCCTATCATAGAATGCTCATACATGATCCAAATGCCATGAAATTTTGCATGATGATTCATAACATGATGATGGATTTGTGTGATTTTATTTGGATTTTTTTGCTATTTCCTTCACTGTTTGGGACACATATACTTTAGGTGTGACAATTTGTGTCACACAATTGGATGTCTTGCTTGTGCATTTTCATTTCTAGGTCAATTGGATTCTGTTGAATCTGATTTTTGGTATGTAGATTGTGTTGGACATGTTGTATGCTCATGAAAATTTCTAGAATTGTTTGAGTCTTTTCTGTTTTAATATGGAATTTTGATTCTTGTTGACCAAAAGTATGCTTTGAAATTGCCTTGTGCCTTATCATGATTGGTTGGTGGATTTACTTAATGCTTTTGACTTGGTCCTTTTTAGGACATGTTCATGATAGAGTAAATGTGATTCATGTGGAGTTTTAGTTTCTGTTTTGACTTTTTAACTCACCTTTGACCCTAGCCTTTGAGCTAGTGGTTTGTTCTCATCCTTTGGACTTTGTGTTTCAGGTTTCAAGCAATTAGCCACATTTGTTGATATGATCTCATCCCTTGAGATACAAGTTATTTTGGTTGACTAACCTTGCTGTTTTGTAGGTCTTGTGGATGATGAATCAATTTAGTTTGCTTGCATCTTATGCCTTGCATTGACATTGTCTGATGATTGGTTGTCTCACTGTTGGACTTTCTAATTGTTTTGTATGAATACTATACTGATTGTTTGGTTGTTTACACAGGTACATTAGCTGCTTTAAGTTCATTATTTGAACTTTGCTTTGCTTGTGGTTGGCATACTACTCAGGTAATGACCTCCGACTTCATGTAGTCTGGAAGACCTGTCATGTTATGTTGGCAGGAACCTGTCTGAAGTCCTCCTTAAGAGGCAATGTTTGTGCTTGTTTATCTTTGTGCCTTGTACATTCAAAGACCTCCTAAGTGAAGAGGCATTGGCAGATAGAAGGGATGTGCAATCCATCCCCTGCTATTCAGTTGAGTCTTTCATCTTGTTCGCACTACGTGCTGATGCATTTTGAATAAACACCCAAGATCATTGTATATTGAGTCAGTCATGTGGAGTAGAGTTCCTCATTCTGGACTCCCACACTTTCATTGTTTCAAGCTCTCCCAGGCCAGGGATAAGAGCTATGAGGTCTTACCCTCCTTTCCTATTTCATCTGCTTCACCCTAACTCTCAATGTTAGGGTTAAGAGCTCGAAACACCCCTTCCAGTTGGCTTGTTTGTCGAGGTTGATTTGACCCCTTGACTAAAGCCCAGCCTTGTATGAGCCACTTGTTTGCATATAGTGTATGTGCTTGCTCTCTTGTGCTTGTGTTTGCTTACTTGATTTGCTGTTTAGGCTAGCTTGCTTCCTGTGCGAGTTAGGACTAGAGACCTCAACATAGGGATCGTATGCATGACAACTTCTAGGCTCGAGTCGTAGTCTCCCTAGTAGTCTGTTATCTCCCTAGTCCCTGGTTAGGATAGAAGTTTCTTCCCTGTTAAGGGGAACTACGTCGCCCTGATCCTCATACCAGATGAGGTACGTAGGCAGGAGATTGAGCTGATCTCTCCGGGCAACCTTTTTGTGTTGTGTGTGTGCTCGGAGTCTGACGTAAGTCCAGCGATTGGCAGTCGGTTTCCTGTGTGTGCTTGTTTGTTTGGAGTCTGACGTAAGTCCAGCGATTGGCAGTCGGTTTCCCGTGTTGTGTGTGTGCTCGGAGTCTGACGTAAGTCCAGCGATTGGCAGTCGGTTTCCTGTGTGTGCTTTTTCGTTTGGAGTCTGACGTAAGTCCAGCGATTGGCAGTCGGTTTCCCATGTTGTGTGTGTGCTTGGAGTTTGATGTAAGTCCAGCGATTGGCATTCGGTTTACCGTTAGTTTGTTTTTGGTGGAGTTGGATGTAAGACCAGCGATTGGCATTCCATTTCCAGTTTGCTTTGACATCTCAGCGTCTCTGTTTAGCGTTTTGTTTGGCGTGCGTTAGCCGAGCTACGAGTGCTCTAATTCTTTCTCTGGTTAGAGAAGATACGTATGCATAGGATGCGACATCCTAGCGAGCACGTTTCCCGGTCCCCCGAACTACGTCGACTCTGATGTTTGTGTCTGACAAACTACGTAGGCCCAGGATGCGACATCCTGCCGAGTCATCTTCTTCCGTCTTCTTTCATCTGTGTTCTATTCCAGTGCGTGCAGTTTTCGAGCAGTCTTTTTAGCAACCTTTCTTCTATTCTTTCGAGCGTGGATCCCGTCGAGTACGACAGATACGTAGGGGTGCTAATACCTTTCCTTCGCATAACCGACTCCCGATCCTATCAATCTCTGGTCGCGAGACCATTTCCTTTCCAGGTTTACTTCGAGCATTTCCTTTCCCTCCTTTGGGATAAATAACGCACGGTGGCGGCTCTGTGTCTTTTCCCGCCAGTTTTTCGCGTAATGCGACAGTTGGCGACTCTGCTGGGGAATTATAAGAAGTTGACCTCTTGTTGGTCCATCTTCCCTAAGCGAGTCAATCCTAGCGCTCTTTAGATTAGTTGTGGTTGCTTTTGCTGTTTATTCATTGCGTTCATTATTATGTTGTGATTGTATATATGTGCATATGTGTTTGCATGCATCATATTGTCATTGTGCTGGATTCTGTACAGGTTGGTTCCTCTGATTTGGGGTGTGTGTTCTGAGTGGGGCTAAAACCCAGGCCCGAGTATACACCTAGGATTAGCGTGGTCTCACGTCTCCTCACTTGCTGTATCAGCACGTTGTTGCAACGTGAGATACCACAGCCAGACGAGGTTCATTTGAGAGAGTCCTTCCGTTTGGAGTATTCCACTCAGGTTGGGTTATCTCATCTGAGCTATTGACTTCGGTGACCGTTCTTTCCCGGATCTTTGGTTTAGACGATATTATGAGAGCTACAGCGGCACACCCGAAAGGGCAAACCCGTTGAGTATCTTGTCCGATTGTCGAGGCCATTATCCGCCTTAGGATAACCTTGTTAGAATTCACCTGTGAGGGGAGGGTTTGGTTCTTGCAAGTACAAGTTCCGTCAGTGATTCTGTGATGGTGACTATGGTTCAGATGGATTTATGGGTCTCTATTTCTGGACGCTGGAGGTTTGACCTTGGTATTTATCAGAGGGTTCCGTTTATTTCGGATCCCTGGGCCGAATTTGAGGGTATTTGCTCAGATGATGACTTGCTCTAGTGATGACTGTTGGTTCTGACGCCGAAGTTTTGATCCTGCGCCATGAGATACTCAGCCAACCTGCCATGGCTTCATCATTTGCATCATAGCATGTTTATTTTCAAAAAAATAATGCCTAAAAGAAAAAAGTTAACCCGCATATGTATATCCTTTTCCATGATCATTCATGATAAACAACATACGCATCATACACATATCATTCTCGCATTACAGGTGTTCTTGAACGAGACTTCTCACTATGGTTCCTGTTTTAGGCAGGATTGCTGATCGTCGTTCGCACCGCTATGCGACAAGACTGAATCAACAGAGAAGTATGGATCAAGTTCAAGCTGAGTTGGCAGAGATGAGGGCTAACATGGCCCAATTCATGACCATGATGCAAGGGGTCGTTCAAGGGCAAGAGGAGCTGCGTGCCTTAGCCCAGAGACAGGAAGCTGTGATTCCACCGGTCAACCGTGCTTCACCAGAGGGGATCCCTGTTAATGACAATGTTGCTGCTGCTACCATTCCCGTCAACAACTATGTTGTGGGTGATGAGTTGAGGGGTATCAGAATCAACGAACAACCTATTGCTGCTGAGAATGTTAATGCTAGAGTAACCCGTGCTCCAGTTAGTCATCCTGCTCCGTTAGTTGACAGACAGGAGGATATGTTTACTCTCCTCAGTGAGGATGATGAGGTTGTAAGGATTGAAGAGAGGGATAGGAAGGTTGATGCCCTAGCTGAGAAGATCAGAGCCATGGAGTGTCAGAACTCTTTGGGATTTGATGTAAACAACATGGGATTGGTTGATGGGCTGAGAATTCCTTACAAATTCAAGGCGCCATCCTTTGACAAATATAATGGCACTTCTTGTCCTCGCACCCACGTGCAGGCCTATTACAGAAAAATCTCAGCATATACAGACGACGAGAAAATGTGGATGTACTTTTTCCAAGACAGCTTGTCTGGAGCTTCCTTGGACTGGTACATGGAGTTGAAGAGAGAATCTGTGAGAAGCTGGAAAGATCTGGGGGAAGCCTTCTTGAGGCAGTATAAGCACAATATGGATATGGCTCCGAGCAGAACCCAACTGCAGAGCTTGTGTCAGAAATCTGGTGAAAGTTTCAAGGAGTACGCCCAGAGGTGGCGCGAGTTAGCTGCAAGAGTGCAACCTCCTATGTTGGAGAGAGAGCTGACAGATATGTTTATTGGGACCCTACAGGGGGTGTTTATGGACCGCATGAGAAGTTGCCCGTTTGGTAGCTTTTCTGATGTGGTAATCTGCGGAGAGAGGACTGAGAGCCTTATTAAAGCAGGGAAGATTCAAGATGCTGGTTCTTCATCTTCCAGTTCTAAGAAACCATTTTCTGGAGCACCCCGGAGGAGGGAGGGTGAGACTAATGTTGTGCAACACAGAAGGAACGTAAACAGAGGACAGTCTCGTCAGGTTGCTGCTGTGACCATCCCAACTCAACCTCAGCAACAACAACAAAGAGCTCCACAACAACACCAACAACAACAGCAACGCCCGTTTCAACCAAGGCAGAGGATGACCGAACGTCATTTTGATCCGCTACCAATGACATATGCTGAATTGCTTCCTGAGTTGCTCAGGTTGAAATTTGTTAAGCTTCGCACCATGGCCCCATTGACAAGAATTCCTGCTGGGTATGATGCCAATGCTCATTGTGATTTTCATTCCGGTGCACCGGGGCACCATATTGAGAACTGTCGGGCTTTTCACCATAAAGTCCAGGATCTGATTGATGCCAAAACAATCAACTTTGCTCCTGTTCTGAATGTTGTGAATAACCCTATGCCTCAACATGGTGGGCCCAAGGTGAACAATGTGGAAGGTGAGGAGGCTGTGGATTTGGTGGTCAGTATTGATGAGGTTAAGACTTCGTTGCTGGTGGTAAAAGAGCGTCTGCTGAAAGGGGGAGTGTTCCCGGGTTGTGATGAAGGTTTTCCAGATTGTAATGATCGAAAGAATGGTTGTGACAAGCTGAGGAGAGGTATCCAGGGTCTGATTGATGAAGGTTGCCTGCAGTTTAGTCGGGCTGTGAAGGATCGTGGGGTGGTGTCAACTGTCACCATTTACTTCAAACCGTCCGAGGGTCCTGGACGTGCTCCAACTGTTAATGCGCCCGTAACTATTGGTGCTCCTGTCACTATATCTGCTCCAGTAACGGTTGGTACTCCCACTACTATTGTTGCTTCTAATAGAAGATCTGTTGAGAATAGTAGGGTCGTTCCTTGGAAGTATGACAATGCTTACCGCAGCAACAGAAGGTCAGAAAATCAGATCAGACTAGTGAATCAGGCTCCAGTGACAATTGGTTTGCCAGTTAAAGCTCCAGTAACTGTTGGTCCGGCTGTGGACAATGTGGGAGGACCCGGAGGGTTTACAAGGAGTGGGCGCCTGTTCGCACCACAGACTCTTAGAGACAACAATGCTGAAGCTCTTGCTAAGGCAAAGGGTAAACAAGCTGTGGTGGAAGAAGGACCTGTGCAGAAGGGTGTGCCTGAGGGTTCTTTTGAAAAAGACGTGGAGGAGTTCATGAAGATCATTAAGAAGAGTGATTATAAGATTGTGGATCAACTGAATCAAACCCCGTCTAAAATTTCTATCCTCTCATTGTTATTGTGCTCTGAGGCACATCGTAACGCCTTGCTGAAAATGTTGAATCTGCCTTACGTGCCTCAAGAGATTTCTGTCAATCAACTTGAGGGTGTTATTGCGAATGTGAGAACACGACATGGGTTGGGGTTCACAGATCTGGATCTGACGCCTGAGGGTCGCAACCATAACAAAGCTCTGCATATCACCATGGAGTGCAAAGGCGCAGTATTGTCGCATGTGCTGGTCGATACTGGCTCCTCGTTGAATGTGTTGCCCAAGAAGATTCTGAGCAAGATTGATGTTGAAGGGGTTGTCCTCACTCCGAGTGATCTCATCGTCCGTGCTTTCGATGGGTCCAAGCGATCAGTATTCGGTGAAGTCACATTGCCGGTGAAGATAGGCCCGGAGGTATTTGACATTGTCTTCTATGTGATGGATATTCAACCAGCATATAGTTGTTTATTGGGGCGTCCCTGGATACATGGGGCTGGGGCAGTTTTGTCAACTCTCCATCAGAAGCTGAATTTCGTTTGGAATGGTCAGGTTATGACTGTATGCGGCGAGGAAGACATTCTTGTGAGTCATCTATCTTCCTTCAAGCATGTGGAGATGGATGGCGAGATTCATGAAACGATGTGCCAGGCTTTTGAGACCATTGCTATTGAGAAGGTAGCTTTTGTGGAGCAGAAGAAGCCAGGTGTCTCAATTGCGTCCTACAAGCAGGCTTTGGAGGTTGTCAGCTTAGGTAATGCAGAAGGCTGAGGCAAGATGGTTGACCTGCCCGTCAAAGAAGATAAATTCGGTATCGGTTATCAGCCTTTTCAGTCAGAGCAGGGTGTTCAGAAAGGGCCGAGTTCCTTCACCAGCGTTGGGTTGATGAATCATGGTGACGTCTTTGCAGCCGATAGTGAAGACGGGGACAGTGATTGTGATCTGGACAACTGGGTGCGCCCGTGTGCTCCCGGGGAGATGGTGAATAATTGGACAGCCGAAGAAATAGTCCAAGTTACTCTTCAGACAGAGTAATTTTCTTTTGTTTTTCATTTTGCACAAAAACCCTACGCTCTGCCCGGGGCGTAGTGGTCCATTGTAAGGTCTCATCGTGTTTTCAATGATTATCATTAATAAAGGACGTTTTGCAAACAAATTTGTGCTCACTATCTTTCTATTTTTGTTTTCATGTTTCAAAACAATAAAAATGGCAATGTTTTTTGTTTTTGTGACTTTCTTGGACTCTTTTTCTAAAATAAAGCATTAAACATGCATAATCGATCTCGCGGACTCCACTAAAAACAGTTCTGTTATGGCTCAGTATGATTTCGATAATCCCATTTACCAAGCTGAAGAGGAGAGTGAGGAAGATTGTGAACTCCCCAAAGAATTGGTCAGATTATTGAAGCAGGAGGAAAGGGTCATCCAACCTCATCAGGAAGAGTTGGAAATCGTTAACCTGGGTACTGAGGACGCCAAGAGAGAGATCAAGATCGGGGCTGCTTTAGAGGAATCTATCAAGAGAAGGTTGATTGAAATGCTAAGAGAATATGTGGAGATATTCGCCTGGTCGTATCAAGATATGCCTGGGTTGGATACAAACATTATGGTGCACAGGCTACCTCTCAGAGAAGATTGTCCTTCGGTAAAGCAGAAGCTTCGCAGAACTAGTCCTGATATGGCTGTCAAAATTAAAGAGGAGGTTCAGAAGCAGTTGGATGCGGGTTTTCTGGCAGTTACCAATTATCCTCCGTGGGTGGCCAACATCGTACCCGTGCCGAAAAAGGATGGTAAAGTCAGGATGTGTGTCGACTACCGGGATTTAAACAGAGCCAGTCCGAAAGATGACTTCCCATTACCTCACATTGATGTATTGGTTGATAACACTGCTCAATCCTCGGTTTTCTCTTTCATGGATGGATTCTCTGGCTATAATCAGATTAAGATGGCGCCAGAAGACATGGAAAAGACGACATTCATTACGCCTTGGGGCACGTTCTGCTATAAGGTAATGCCATTTGGGCTAAAGAATGCCGGTGCTACCTATCAGAGGGCTATGACGACTCTCTTTCATGACATGATGCATAAAAAAATTGAGGTGCACGTGGATGATATGATTGCGAAGTCTCAGACAGAAGAGGAGCACTTGGTAAACCTGCAGAAGTTGTTTGAAAGACTGAGAAAATTCAAACTGAGGCTGAATCCAAACAAGTGTGCGTTTGGGGTGAGATCCGGGAAGCTGTTGGGCTTCATTGTCAGTGAGAAAGGGATTGAGGTTGATCCAGCGAAAGTAAAAGCTATTCAAGAAATGCCTGAACCAAGAACGGAAAATCAGGTTCGTGGGTTTTTAGGGAGGTTGAACTACATTGCACGGTTCGTATCTCACCTAACTGCCACGTGTGAACCGATTTTCAAATTGCTAAGAAAAGATCAAGCAATCAGGTGGAATGATGATTGTCAAAAAGCTTTTGATAAGATAAAAGAATATTTGCAGAAACCTCCAATCCTTATACCTCCAGTTCCGGGGAGACCTCTGATAATGTACCTTTCAGTGATTGAGAATTCGATGGGGTGTGTATTGGGACAGCATGACGAGTCTGGTCGAAAAGAGCATGCTATATACTACCTTCGCAAAAAGTTTACCGACTGTGAAATAAGATATTCGCAGCTCGAGAAAACTTGCTGTGCTTTGGCCTGGGCTGCTCGCCGACTGAGACAGTATATGTTGAACCATACTACCTTGTTGATTTCTAAGATGTATCCAGTGAAGTACATCTTTGAGAAGCCGGCTCTCACCGGGCGTGTTGCTCGTTGGCAGATGATTCTAACTGAGTATGATATCCAGTATACGTCGTAAAAGGCCATCAAAGGTAGTATTTTGTCTGATTACCTTGCCGAGCAACCGATTGATGAATATCAGCCGATGATGTTTGAATTCCCTGATGAAGACATCATGTATCTAAAGATGAAAGATTGTGAAGAGCCTCTTGTCGAGAAAGGACCGGATCCTGATGACAAGTGGACATTGATGTTTGATGGGGCAGTTAATGTGAATGGTAATAATGTTGGGGCAGTACTCATCAATCCTAAAGGTGCACACATACCTTTTTCTGCCAGACTGACTTTTGATGTAACCAACAACGAAGCTGAGTATGAGGCTTGTATCATGGGTATTGAAGAAGCCATCGATCTAAGGATCAAAACTCTAGACATCTATGGAGATTCCGCTCTAGTGATTAACCAGGTCAATGGAGATTGGAATACTCATCAGCCGCATTTGATTCCTTATCGAGATTACACCAGAAGGATCCTGACTTTCTTCAAGACAGTGAAGTTGTATCATGTACCCTGAGATGAAAATCAGATGGCTGATGCCTTGGCTACTTTGTCTTCTATGATCAAAGTCCATTGGTGGAATCATGTGCCACATGTGGCTGTGAATCGACTCGAGAGGCCTGCGTATGTGTTTGCAGCCGAGTCTAGTGTTGATGAGAAGCCGTGGTACTACGACATTAAGAATTTCCTCAAGAGTCAAGAGTATCCTGAAGGAGCATCAAAGAATGACAAGAAGACCCTGAGAAGGCTAGCTGGAAGCTTTTATTTTAATCAGGATGATGTGTTGTATAAGAGGAACTTTGACATGGTTTTGCTCAGATGCGTGGATAGACATGAAGCAGGCATGTTAATGCAAGAAGTACACGAGGGATCTTTCGGTACCCATGTTGGTGGTCATGCAATGTCCAAAAAGTTGTTGAGAGCCGGTTATTACTGGATAACCATGGAATCCGATTGTTTCAAGTACGCTCGGAAGTGCCATAAATGTCAGATTTACGCAGATAAGGTGCATGTACCACCAAGCCCTCTGAATGTCATGAATTCTCCTTGGTCGTTCGCGATTTGGGGCATCGATATGATTGGGAAGATTGAACCTACTGCTTCTAATGGACATCGCTTCATCCTGGTCGCGATTGATTATTTCACCAAGTGGGTGGAAGCAGCTTCCTATGCTAATGTTACCAAGCAAGTGGTTGCCCGATTCATCAAGAAGGAGATTATCTGTCGTTATGGGGTTCCCGAGAGAATCATCACTGATAATGGTTCGAATCTCAATAACAAGATGATGAAAGAGCTCTGTAGAGATTTCAAAATCGAACATCACAATTCTTCTCCTTACAGACCGAAGATGAATGGTGCTGTAGAGGCGGCAAAATAGAACATTAAGAAGATTGTGCAGAAGATGGTCGTGACGTACAAGGATTGGCATGAGATGTTGCCTTTCGCTTTGCATGGGTACCGTACCTCAGTACGTACGTCGACTGGGGCAACCCCTTACTCCCTTGTGTATGGTATGGAAGCAGTCCTACCAGTTGAAGTGGAGATTCCTTCTCTGAGAGTCCTGTTGGATTTCAAGCTAGATGAAGCTGAGTGGGTCAGGATAAGGTTTAATGAGTTGAGCCTTATTGAGGAGAAGCGATTAGCAGCTGTGTGCCATGGGCAACTGTATCAGAGAAGGATGAAGAAGGCATTTGATCAGAAAGTGCGTCCTCGAAGCTATCAGGCAGGTGATTTAGTTTTGAAGAGGATCCTTCCTCCCGGTACAGATAACAGGGGCAAGTGGACTCCGAATTATGAAGGTCCATATGTTGTTAAAAAGGTTTTCTCTGGTGGAGCCTTGATGCTTACAACTATGGATGGTGAAGATTTTCCGTCCCCTGTGAACTCAGACGTAGTCAAAAAATACTTCGCATAAATTGACCCGCTGGACGAAAAGAATAAAAGAGTCCAAGCAAAAAAGGGCATCCCGGCGAACCAAGAAAAAAGAAAAAGGGTTCGGGAAAAAGTTAGGGATAAAGAATAAAAAGAATATGTACACCCGGTAAGTCGAAAACCTGCAAGGGCGGCTTAGGCAAAAATGGGTATCCCGGTGGATTGAAAACCTGAAAAGGTGATCCAGGCAAAAGAGGGATTAGAGCGAAGGCTACAGTATGAGTTATCTGTACTTCATCGCGCTTCAGTGTCGACCATTTCGAAGGATATGATCGGTCCAATCATTCTTCTCAGATTGCAAGGAATTTGGGGGAAATTGAGGATCTGTGAGTCATAACAGAATTGGGAAATAGTGGATGTCGGGTTCACATTGCCAATAGGATAGTTTATTTCCTTTTGTGCGTAATTACCTCTTCCTAGGAATTGCTTCCTGATGTATTTGCCTTTTCGGACCCATTTTCAATCAATAAAAGTCGTTATTCAGTTAAATTGCTCTCTTGTTTTTTATTTTTACTGTTTTGTTTGCAAAAAACGTTCGAATTTTTGATAAACATTGCATCTAAAAAACATGAAGGCTAGAAAATAACGTGTAGAAAGGTAAAACATTTGAAAATCATTTTGAATGTTGAATACACTTGGGTGTATCTTGTCCATACAATCCCCTAGAGCATGTATGTCTTGCTGTTTTGCATATTACTCTCTTTGATTGCTGGCTAAAGCAGATGAGCCACAGTTTGTTCAAAGGTGTTTCAGCATTGTCCAGTAGTGCGAGAAGTCGGGTTGTCCAAGACAAGTTCAGAACTGGTCTCCCCAACGAGTCCGAGATGAGTGTTGCCTCGGCAGTTAGGCCGGGAGTTGATTGCAACCCCTAGCGGGTTGAGGATGTTTGTATTCCCCAGCAGGTTCAAAGGCTACCCTATCCCCAGCTAGTCTGAAGACTGTTAGTCCCCATGGAGTCTGAAGGTTGCTTTATCCCCAGCGGAGGTGTTTGTGGGTAGTTTGTTCCTCAGCAATCAGGTCTGAAGTACTGTAATCCCCAGCAGGGTCGAATTTACAGTTTCCCCAGCATGGTTATGAACGCCTTTCCCCAGCAGGGTTGTGAATGTTTTCCCCTAGCAAGTTTGAAGTGGGCAGTCTCCCCAGCGGAGGTTCACGTTGATGGTTTTTCCCCAGCGGAGTCCCCTGGCGGATCAGGTTCGGTGAAAATTATCCCCATTAGAGTTAATCCTGCCCGCGGGTTGGTAGTTATTCCCAATGAAGATGAGCATTGGTTGGTTTCCCCTAGTCCCCAAGTGGATTGGATTCAGTGAAAGTTGTCCCCGGTGGGATTATTCTTTCCCAGCAACAGTGTTATTCCCCAGCACGTTTGAGAGGTTGGTGTGTTCCCTAGCCAGAGACTCCCCTTGATTTTGTTTCTCTGTCGCCCAGAGTGTCAGATCAGCAACGCATCCGCCGCAGATTTGTTGTGTCTCCCCACAGGGTTGGAAGAGCAGATCAGAATTATGTGCTCGGAGAAGCGATCATTTGCTTCCCAGCAGGAGTTTTCCTCCATTTGCATCTTGCATATAGTAATCATTGCATCCTGAAATAGCGTAGCATTTCCATTCAACATGGAGCATTACGCCATAAAAATTCAAACATATGCATACATGTGTTAAACCGGATGGGACCATATTCCCAGCAGAGGTGAATCATTTTTCAAACATCTGAACGGCACATTTGCAGCAGTTGCTCTTGACAGACAGCATTCAAGATTGATAATCCCCTAGAGAGGTTTATTTCCTCACTCGCCAGTGAAAGGAAAGCTTGACTCCCCAGAGTAGTCCCCGACAAGAGTCTAGCCTTGTCTTGACGTATGTAAGTGTCATCCTTGCGATACCCGTGGGTGTCGTGTTGATCCCCGTGTGGGTCCTGTCTTTTGGTGTCTGTAGACATCATCTTTCGATGTCCATAACATCAGCCTCTCTTCTCCCATTCATCCGTTGATGTCTGGTTGAGTCCTTCATATTCATCGTCTTTCGATGTCTGGTCGTGGTTTCTTTATTCCTATTCGTCCGCTGGCGTCTAGTCGTGGTTTCTTTATTCCTATTCGTCCGTTGACATCTAGTCGTGGTTTCTTTTCCCATTCATCGTCTTTCGATGTCTGGTCGTGGTTTCTTTATTCCTATTCGTCCGTTGGTGTCTAGTCGTGGTTTCTCTTCCTATTCATTATCATTTGATGTCTGGTTGTGGTTTCTTTATCCCTATTCGTCCGTTGACGTCTAGTCATGGTTTCTTTATTCCTATTCGTCTGTTGGCGTCTAGTCGTGGTTTCTCCTTCCTATTCATCGTCTTTCGATGTCTGGTCGTGGTTTCTTTATTCCTATTCGTCCGCTGGCGTCTAGTCGTGGTTTCTTTATTCCTATTCGTCCATTGACGTCTAGTCGTGGTTTCTTTTCCCATTCATCGTCTTTCGATGTCTGGTCGTGGTTTCTTTATTCCTATTCGTCCGTTGACGTCTAGTAGTGGTTCCTTTCTCCCATTCATCCGTTTATGTCTGGTTGAGTCTTTCCCATTCGGCCGTTGGCGCCTGGTCGTGGCTTCTTCTTTGTTCCCATTCATCTGGTGATGTTTGGTAGTGGTTTTTGTCTCCGATAAATATCAAATCCCTAGTGGAAGTTGCCATTGGTGAACATTCTTTTCTTTGATCATCCCTCGCAGAGTGCAAATTTATACGGTTCTTTGGTATTCAATCCCTGTGTACCTTGAAGGTCTGACAGCCGTTGCTCTCATCCGTTCAGGTTCCCAGCTAATTGAATAGGGGCAGCTGTAGCACCTCAAATTTGCACCCCCCATTTGTACATTCATTTCATTTTTTTAGGTCATTAACATTGCATTAATATTGCATAGTACCTTGCATCTTATCAGTCAAGACTGGTATCAGGAGAATTCATCTGTGCAAAAGAGCAAAGAATTTCCATGAGAAGAAGGCCATATGGTTGTTCTAGGGAGCTTACATGAATCAAGGTTCATTCTGAAGCCATTGTACCAAGTGTTAGAGGCTCAAAGTCCACAGTGCAGTTTTAGGTCATCTGGGCCCCATAAAAGTCAACTGCAAGTAAACTGAGGGCTAGGAGGTGGAGAAATGGTTTGAAACACTTCATTCATGTCCCAAAGAGGTTTATTCATCATGTCAAACATCTATCTTGAAGATTTTGAAGCCAGATCAAAAGTTTCCCAAAATGGAAAGTGACCTGTAATTTCAAGTTTCCAAAAATGGCAAGTTTTGGACCAACTTCAGCTTGACTTTCCAACATCAAAGAAGCTTCAAATGAAATTTTGTTCAACATGAAAGTTTAAGATCTTTCTCTCCCATTTCCAAAAAGTCCAAGATCATGAGAATCTGATGAATGGTTGAGGAGATATGATCAAATCATCACCAAGTGTGCATGGCTAAAATGTTCTATGTATTGATACATACGAGTTTTGTATCGATCCATGCATGGCAAAATGTTCTATGATTGATACATACGAGTTTTGTATCGATCCATGCATGGCAATAAGTTCTATGTATTGATACATACGAGTTTTGTATCGATCCATGCATGGCAAAATGTTCTATGTATTGATACATACGAGTTTTGTATCGATCCATGCATGGCAAAATGTTCTATGTATTGATACATACGAGTTTTGTATCGATCCATGCTTGTATTGATTCTCTAAAATTAATCAAAGCTACAGTATGTATCGATGCATAATCCTTTGTATCAATACATAATTCTGTTTTGATCATGCATTGGCTACTGTTCACGTCCAAGTGCTCCATGCACCTCCAATTTTCAAAATTTTGCCATACACCTTATATTGCTTAATCTCAACTAAACCATGCTTAATTTTGATTAGGAGGTGATTAGTACAGCATATAAATACTGAATCCTAACAGAATTTCTGATTCTTTACCATTTCTAGATCTAGATTGAATTTCCCTCCAATTTTTTCTCTCAACCAAAATTCAAATTTCTTCCACATAAGCCTTCAATTTTCTTCCATATTCTTGTTCTCTGGTGTTGATTTAGTATAGATCAAGCCTTGGATCATCAAATTTGGCCAAGATTTGTGTGGTGCAAGCTCAAGAACACAAGCATGGAAGTTCAGATTTGAGCAAGATCTAAGCATTTCAAAGCCTCAAGTTCTTCATCAAACTTCATAACAAGTGATTAGGAGTGGATTTGCACGATTGCCAGGCCTTGAAACTGCAGATTCCAGAAGTTGATCTTCAAGAGGTCATATTTTCGATCATCTTAATTCTCTGTTTTATGTGTATGATAGTGTAGATCTTATCATGCTGGTTAATCTGAGCTAAACTTCGTGTGATTTGGTGTACTAATGACTGAGATATGCTTGATGGAAGTTTTGTGCATCCAAATGTTTTTGCTCGATTTGAATTTGTTATGATGAATTAGAATGAATTGATACTGGATTCGTGTTCCTGGTAGCATAAGCTTTCATTTGGTGTATTCATTTTGAAATTCTAGAAAAATTTTCGTGTGAGTTCACTGTTCACTCACCGTCTTCACGAAGAAGACGGTGTTTTCCACCGCACACGGCTGAGCGCTCCACCGTCTGGTTAGGGCTGACATGTCTGCCACATATGTGCGCCGTTGGCCTTTTGGTTGGATGATATTTCGCTGACTCGTCCACGCGTTCGTTTGACCGCGACTCAGCTTTGCCAACGCATTAATAGAACGACCGCGTTTTGGCTTGTACTGAGTTCGAGTCCTGCTTCCAGTAATTGCCATTTCTTCATTTCTTTTCCTTATTTTTTATGTTTTGCAATTTTTATTTCATTTTATACATGATCTTCAAAAAATCATAAAAAATAGAATAATGATCCAAATAATTCCAGGTTTTTTCCTACATGATCCTACGAATGTCTAAAATTTTATGGTATTGATTTTGTGATTTTACCATGCCTGGAAATTAAATTGTGTTAGAGTGATTGAACATGTATGCTTTTGTGACCTTTCTTCATTCATCCTATCATAGAATGCTCATACATGATCCAAATGCCATGAAATTTTGCATGATGATTCTTAACATGATGATGGATTTGTGTGATTTTATTTGGCATTTTTTGCTATTTCCTTCACTGTTTGGGACACATATACTTTAGGTGTGACAATTTGTGTCACACAATTGGATGTCTTGCTTGTGCATTTTCATTTCTAGGTCAATTGGATTCTGTTGATTCTGATTTTTGGTATGAAGATTGTGTTGGACATGTTGTATGCTCATGAAAATTTCCAGAATTGTTTGAGTCTTTTCTGTTTTAATATGGAATTTTGATTCTTGTTGACCAAATGTATGCTTTGAAATTGCCTTGTGCCTTATCATGATTGGTTGGTGGATTTACTTAATGCTTTTGACTTGGTCCTTTTTAGGACATGTTCATGATAGAGTAAATGTGATTCATGTGGTTTTTAGTTTCTGTTTTGACTTTTTACCTCACCTTTGACCCTAGCCTTTGAGCTAGTGGTTTGTTCTCATCCTTTGGACTTTGTGTTTCAGGTTTCAAGCAATTAGCCACATTGGTTGATATGTACTCATCCCTTGAGATACAAGTTATTTTGGTTGACTAACCTTGCTGTTTTGTAGGTCTTATGGACGATGAATCAATTTAGTTTGCTTGCATCTTATGCCTTGCATTGACATTGTCTGATGATTGGTTGTCTCACTGTTGGACTTTCTAATTGTTTTGTCTGAATACTATACTGATTGTTTGGTTGTTTACACAGGTACATTAGCTGCTTTAAGTTCATTATTTGAAATTTGCTTTGCTTGTGGTTGGCATACTACTCAGGTAATGACCTCCGACTTCATGTAGTCTAGAAGACCTGTCATGTTATGTTGGCAGGCACCTGTCTGAAGTCCTCCTTAAGAGGCAATGTTTGTGCTTGTTTATCTTTGTGCCTTGTACATTCAAAGACCTCCTAAGTGAAGAGGCATTGGCAGATAGAAGGGATGTGCAATCCATCCCCTGCTATTCAGTCGAGTCTTTCATCTTGTTCGCACTACGTGCTGATGCATTTTGAATAAACACCCAAGATCATTATATATCGAGTCAGTCATGTGGAGTAGAGTTCCTCATTCTGGACTCCCACACTTTCATTGTTTCAAGCTCTCCCAGGCCAGGGATAAGAGCTATGAGGTCTTGCCCTCCTTTCCTATTTCATCTGCTTCACCCTAACTCTCAATGTTAGGGTTAAGAGCTCAAAACACCCCTTCCAGTTTGCTTATTTGTCGAGGTTGATTTGACCCCTTGACTAAAGCCCAGCCTTGTATGAGCCACTTGTTTACATATAGTGTGTGTGCTTGTGTTTGCTTACTTGATTTGCTGTTTAGGCTAGCTTGCTTCCTGTGCGAGTTAGGACTAGAGACCTCAACATAGGGATCGTATGCATGACAACTTCTAGGCTCGAGTCGTAGTCTCCCTAGTAGTCTGTTATCTCCCTAGTCCCTGGTTAGGATAGAAGTTTCTTCCCTGTTAAGGGGAACTACGCCGCCCTGATCCTCATACCAGATGAGGTACGTAGGCAGGAGATTAAGCTGATCTCTCCGGGCAACCTTTTTGTGTTGTGTGTGTGCTCGGAGTCTGACGTAAGTCCAGCGATTGGCAGTCGGTTTCCTGTGTGTGCTTGTTTGTTTGGAGTCTAACGTAAGTCCAGGGATTGGCAGTCGGTTTCCTGTGTTGTGTGTGTGCTCGGAGTCTGACGTAAGTCCAGCGATTGGCAGTCGGTTTCCTGTGTGTGCTTGTTCGTTTGGAGTCTGACGTAAGTCCAGCGATTGGCAGTCGATTTCCCGTGTTGTGTGTGTGCTTAGAGTCTGATGTAAGTCCAGCGATTGGCATTCGGTTTCCCGTTAGTTTGTTTTTGGTGGAGTTGGATGTAAGACCAACGATTGGCATTCCATTTCCAGTTTGCTTTGACGTCTCAGCGTCTCTGTTTAGCGTTTTGTTTGGCGTGCGTTAGCCGAGCTACGAGTGCTCTGATTCTTTCTCTGGTTAGAGAAGATACGTATGCATAGCATGCGACATCCTAGCGAGCACGTTTCCCGGTCCCCCGAACTAGGTCGACTCTGATGTTTGTGTCTGACAAACTACTTAGGCCCAGGATGCGACATCCTGCCGAGTCATCTTCTTCCGTCTTCTTTCATATGTGTTCTATTCCAGTGCGTGCAGGTTTTGAGCAGTCTTTTTAGCAATCTTTCTTCTATTCTTTCGAGCGTGGATCCCGTCAAGTACGACGAATGCGTAGGGGTGCTAATACCTTCCCTTCGCATAACCGACTCCCGATCCTATCAATCTCTGGTCGCGAGACCATTTCCTTTCCAGGTTTACTTCGAGCATTTCCTTTCCCTCCTTTGGGATAAATAACGCACGGTGGCGGCTCTGTGTCTTTTCCCGCCGGTTTTTCGCGTAATGCGGCAGCTGGCGACTATGCTGGGGAATTATAAGAAGTTGACCTCTTGCTGGTCCATCTTCCCTAAGCGAGTCAATCCTAGCGCTCTTTAGATTAGTTGTGGTTGCTTTTGCTATTTATTCATTGCGTTCATTATTATGTTGTGATTGTATATATGTGCATATGTGTTTGCATGCATCATATTATCATTGTGCTGGATTCTGTACAGGTTGGTTCCTCTGATTTAGGGTGGGTGTTCTGAGTGGGGCTAAAACCCAGGCCCGAGTATACACCTAGGATTAGCGTGGTCTCACGTCTCCTCACTTGCTGTATCAGCACGTTGTTGCGACGTGACATACCACAGCCGGACGAGGTTCATTTGAGAGAGTCCTTCCGTTTGGAGTATTCCACGCAGGTTGGGTTATCTCATCTGAGCTATTGACTTCGGTGACCGTTCTTTCCCGGATCTTTGGTTTAGACGATCTTATGAGAGCTACAGCGGCACACCCGAAAGGGCAAACCCGTTGAGTATCTTGTCCGATTGTCGAGACCATTATCCGCCTTAGGATGAGCTTGTTAGAATTCACCTGTGAGGGGAGGGTTTGGTTCTTGCAAGTACAGGTTTCGTCAGTGATTCTGTGATGGTGACTATGGTTCAGATGGATTTATGGGTCTCTATTTCTGGACGCCGGAGGTTTGACCTTGGTATTTATCAGAGGGTTCCGTTTATTTGCTCAGATGATGACTTGCTCTGGTGATGACTGTTGGTTCTGATGCCGAAGTTTTGATCCTGCGCCATGAGATACTCAGCCAACCTGCCATGGCTTCATCATTTGCATCATAGCATGCTTATTTTCAAAAAAATAATGCCTAAAAGAAAAAAGTTAACCCGCATATGTATATCCTTTTCCAGGATCATAAATGATAAACAACATACGCATCATACACATATCATTCTCGCATTACAGGTGTTCTTGAACGAGACTTCTCACTCTGGTTCCTGTTTTAGGCAGGATTGCTGATCGTCGTCTGCACCGCTACGCGACAAGACTGAATCAACAGAGAAGTATGGATCAAGTTCAAGCTGAGTTGGCAGAGATGAGGGCTAACATGGCCCAATTCATGACCATGATGCAAGGGGTCGTTCAAGGGCAAGAGGAGCTGTGTGCCTTAGCCTAGAGACATGAAGCTGTGATTCCACCGGTCAACCGTGCTTCACCAGAGGGGATCCCTGTTAATGACAATGTTGCTGCTGCTACCATTCCCGTCAACAACTATGCTGTGGGTGATGAGTTGAGGGGTATCAGAATCAACGGACAACCTATTGCTGCTGAGAATGTTAATGCTAGAGCAACCCGTGCTCCAGTTAGTCATCCTGCTCCGTTAGTTGACAGACAGGAAGATATGTTTACTCTCCTCAGTGAGGATGATGAGGTTGTAAGGATTGAAGAGAGGGATAGGAAGGTTGATGCCCTAGCTGAGAAGATCAGAGCCATGGAGTGTCATAACTCTTTGGGATTTGATGTAACCAACATGGGATTGGTTGATGGGCTGAGAATTCCTTACAAATTCAAGGCGCCATCCTTTGACAAATATAATGGCACTTCTTGTCCTCGCACCCACGTGCAGGCCTATTACAGAAAAGTCTCAGCATATACAGACGACGAGAAAATGTGGATGTACTTTTTCCAAGACAGCTTGTCTGGAGCTTCCTTGGACTGGTACATGGAGTTGAAGAGAGAATCTGTGAGAAGCTGGAAAGATCTGGGGGAAGCCTTCTTGAGGCAGTATAAGCACAATATGGATATGGCTCCGAGCAAAACCCAACTGCAGAGCTTGTGTCAGAAATCTGGTGAAAGTTTCAAGGAGTACGCCCAGAGGTGGCGCGAGTTAGCTGCAAGAGTGCAACCTCCTATGTTGGAGAGAGAGCTGACAAATATGTTTATTGGGACCCTACAGGGGGTGTTTATGGACCGCATGGGAAGTTGCCCGTTCGGTAGCTTTTCTGATGTGGTAATCTGCGGAGAGAGGACTGAGAGCCTTATTAAAGCAGGGAAGATTCAAGATGCTGGTTCTTCATCTTCCAGTTCTAAGAAACCATTTTCTGGAGCACCTCGGAGGAGGGAGGGTGGGACTAATGCTGTGCAACACAAAAGGAATGTAAACAGAGGACAGTATCGTCAGGTTGCTGCTGTGACCATCCCAACTCAACCTCAGCAACAACAACAAAGAGCTCCACAACAACACCAACAACAACAGTAACGCCCGTTTCAACCAAGGCAGAGGATGCCCAAACGTCATTTTGATCCGCTACCAATGACATATGCTGAATTGCTTCCTGAGTTGCTCAGGTTGAAATTTGTTGAGCTTCTCACCATGGCCCCATTGACAAGAATTCCTGCTGGGTATGATGCCAATGCTCATTGTGATTTTCATTCCGGTGCACCGGGGCACCATATTGAGAACTGTCGGGCTTTTCACCATAAAGTCCAAGATCTAATTGATGCCAAAAAAATCAACTTTGCTCCTGTTCCGAATGTTGTGAATAACCCTATGCCTCAACATGGTGGGCCCAGGGTGAACAATGTGGAAGGTGAGGAGGCTGTGGATTTGGTGGTCAGTATTAATGAGGTTCAGACTTCGTTGCTGGTGATAAAAGAGCGTCTGCTGAAAGAGGGAGTGTTCCCGGGTTGTGATGAAGGTTGTCTAGATTGTAATGATCGAAAGAATGGTTGTCACAAGCTGAGGAGAGTGTAACACCCCAAAATTTGCCCTCCTCATTCATGCATTCACTTTTTAGGTCATTTAGCATTTCATACCACATTGCATCATGTCAATCAGAATTAGCTCCAAGAAGCTCGGACATCATCCAGGACACTTTGTGGGTTCTACTTAGACGATCAGTCAACACAAGGAAAAGACTTGAGGTACTACCAACAGGGCCAGATGGGGCCTATTCATCGTGCAAATTGCCAGGCTGTAATAAGCAAGAATCTGCTGCTGAGCTATCATGCTTGCTAGGCGAGCAGATGCTTCGCCTAGCGAAAAGTACTGTCATGCTCGCTAGGTGAACAGGTCCTTCGCTAGGCGAAGGGCGCGCACTTCAGAAAATATCAGAAAGATTTTGGGCTTGAGTTGCCCTCATTTGAGCCCACTACCCACGAAATCAGTCTATAAATATAAGAGTTGCAGTAGAGGACTAAACACTTGGAGTTTCACTGGAGTTTCACCGAAGAAAGGTCTTGAGAGAAGGAGACCTAGGAACTACTCTGCAGCAATCTTCAAGCAGCTCTGAGAAGTTCACTCCGATTCACACACTCTTTTGCCTCCGCCTCACGCAAACCCTAACAGAGCTTTGCAAATCCAGCCGCGCCGTTCGATCGGCCTCTCTCATCAGGTATGCCTTTGTTCCTATTACTCTATGCGTTGAATTTGAATACTATGAATGCATGAGGTAACATCAGGTTTTGCACACGGGTTTATGCTTGCGTATGAATATGTGAATAATGTCTTGAATGTTTAATAATTTCGTTTCCAAAAGGAATGCCATAGGGTTTGGAATCCTTAAAATCGTATTGTTATCGATGGGAAATTCAAAACCCGCAGGCGCTCGCTAGACGCTTCGCTAGGCGAGCACGCAGCGAAGCTTCGCTAAGCTTTCGCTAGGCGATGCAGTAGCGAACGCAACAATTTTCGTTTTTTCTTTGTTCTGTTTGTTCTAACCTGTCTTGTGTTTCCATGGCATTGTTTTCCCTAGATTTCATCTTGTTTGTCTAACCTTTTGTCGAGTTTTTGTGAGGACTCACATACTCTTGCAGGGATACCGTGCGGAGGTTTATTCTGATTACTCGTATTGACTGATTTTCTTTGATGGTCTAGCTGGAGAGATCTCAGGGTTGCTAATCCTTTAATTACTGTAACTTCGGATCTTTATCCGTGTGGTAATTTTTTCCCTTTCTCGTACTTCATCGCTTTCTTAGCTGAAAGACCTCGATAGGAGGCAATGTTTGAGCCCCTTGGTGGCATTTTACTTTAAGATACATGTTTTGTGTGGTGTGATCGTTTCCCCATAGGACACGAGGCTTCGGATAGTCTCCCGTTTGCATGCCAATTAAGGTAGCACTGTTCCTTCTCTTAGGACTTCCTTTTCGCATGCCCGTTTCTACAACGCGAACAAACCCTAAAACCCAAAGCAACATGTTATCTCCTTCTACTACAGGCGAGTAAGTCTCCAAAGGTCGAGCATCCGGTAGATTGCGTAGTAACGTTGTTCGTCCAAAACCCAATCCATAACCCCGTAGTTAGCCGAACTACGGCTTGCTCTGATTCTCATTCCAGATGAGATACGTAGGCATAAGACGCGATGTCTTAGCGAGCACACATCCCCCCAACCCATAGGTCAGCCGAGCTACGAAGACTCTGATTCTCATATTCAGATGAGATACGTATGCAGTGGATGCGACATCTGCGCGAGTCATTTCTCTTAACCTTTTTTAGTAAATAAACACATTAGGTAAACTTACACCCTTTAGACAAGAACAACAAAAGTGGATCCCGTAGAGTACTACGGATGCGTAGGGGTGCTAATACCTTCCCTTCGCATAATCGGCTCCCGAACCCAAGATTTGGTTGCGAGACCCCGTCTTGTACTTTCCTTTTTCAGGTTTACTTCGAGCGTTTCCTTTCCCTCCTTTGGGATGAATAACGCACGGTGGCGACTCTTCTGTCATTTTCTTTCGCCGGTTGTTTTTTCGCGCACTGTATTTTTCAGGTTGCCACAGCTGGCGACTCTGCTGGAGACAACAGAAGTTGACCTCTTGCTAGTCCATCTTCCCTAAGCGAGTCCCTCCTAGCTTTTGTGATTTCTGGTTCATTGGGTGTTCATGCTTTTGTACATTTATTTACTTACTTGCTTGCATTCATCTGCTGTATCTGTTGGAGCTGTTGTTTGTTTGTTGGGATGGGATGTTCTACGAGAGATAAGCCCATTACCCAGGCTTGAGTGTACACACAGGTTTTAGAGTGGATGATCATGAGGCTTGCGTGGCATGTTGCTACGTTAAGTCGTTCGTGAAGAACCACACCCAGACGAGGTTTCTTTTGGATATATTATGTCCTACGGATGTTTCGTAACGACATGATGTTCCTTTAGAAATCGTCGACTCTGGTGACCATTTCCCGAGAACTCAGTCGAGGCCTCTCCTCCGAGACGTGATTATGTTAGCTCTGGTGGGCGCATTCTCGCTGATCAATCCTAGGACCCCGAGACTGAAAACTTGCTTTAGGATGTCCTGTTGAGGGGAGTTAGTGGAGGTATTTTATCCCGTAATAATGCCAAATCTTGAGTGGTAAACGTATTATTCGCGACTGAAGGGCTGAAGTTGACGAACTTCTGTTCTTAGAACCTACCAGTGAGGGGCGGGCTAAATTCAGGAAACCTTAACCTCCAACCGACCCGGTTTTCTGGAGCAGAGCTTTGATCTTGTATTATATTCCTCAGTGGTTTTCTCTTCAGACAGTGTAACCCGACAGATGTTCAAGCAGATACAGCAATCCTGATTGACATGCCACTGCATTGCATTCACATCATCACATCATTTGCATTCATATCATTTAACACATGTTTATCCATTTCAAGGGGGTTTACATCTTCTTCTTGATTCCAATCGGAGTTTTTCTGGTTCTCTTAAGATGGATATTGGCAGAAAGAGACTTGTCGCCTACAAGTTTCCGGTGGTCTGTCTGGAGCCCATCCAATAGTTGATGCAGTTAATGGATCCTGGTTCTCTAGAAGGATTCCGAGAGGATTACGGTCTGATTCTAAGTTTCGTCACGGTTCTTTCCAAAGATCAACATGACGCCCTATTCACACTGCTACAGTTCTATGACCCTCCACTGAGATGTTTCACTTTCCCGGATTATATTTTGGTCCCTACTCTGGAGGAGATTGCCAGTTTTCTCAGAGTTCCTATCAGGTCACAGTTATTGTTCTACAGTTCTGAGTTTCTGCCCGATCTCAGCATGGTTGCTTTAGCCACATATTTGGAGGAATCAGTCTGGAAGGCTAATATGTGTCAGAAGGGAGAAGTTAGTGGTTTTCATCTGAGTTTCTTACTGGGAGAAGCAAAGAAGAAGCTGGAAGACGGTAACCAGAGGGGTTTCAATGCTGTGTTGGCTCTTTGTGTGTATGGGATTGTCTTGTTCCCTAATGTTTCCAAATTTGTGGACATGGACGCAATACGCCTCTTCGTGTTGAGAAATCTAGTACCGACCTTGCTAGGAGATTTCTTTCATTCAGTGCACCACAGAAATAAGAATAGAAAAGGGGGATTGTTGAATTGTTGTGTGCCTTTGTTTTATAAGTGGTTCAGTTCTCACCTACCCAAATCAAGAGTGTTCGTTAATGTCAAGGACTCGTTGAGTTGGTCGAAGAGATTGATGGGGTTGAGAGCTGAAGATATTTCTTGGTGGTCCGACCGGAGCTTGCTTCGGGCAGATATTATTCATAGTTGTGGGAACTTCCCAAATGTTCCGTTGGTAGGAAGAAGAGGAGGAATCAACTATAATCCTTCTCTAGCAGTTAGACAGTTTGGATATGCTTTAAGAACTCCGCCTTTGGAAAAGGATGTGGAAGAATCTCTATTTTTCCATTCTTTGCCTGATTTGACGGTATCCCGTAAGGCAGCTGAGGCCTGGCTCAAGGTGATCAAGAGAGGAAGAACCGTTCTTGGAAAAGGAGATTGTAGAACTTACCCTCGGTATGAAGAGTGGCTTCAAGGAAGAGTCGAAGAGTTTGGTCTGCCGTTCCCTATTGAAGAACCTTTGTATCCACCTACTCCTGAGCAGTCAACAATGGTGAGCCGAGAGGAGTACGACAAGTTGAAGAGTTCCATGGGGGGACTTCAAACCAAGAACTCAGAGTTAAGTGAGAAGTTGCAAGACTGTATGCATCAATTCCAGGAGGCAGAATATCAGAAGGGGGAAGCCGTCAGAGTGCAAAAGGAAGCAGAGAGGAAATTTGCTGTGGAGGCGGACTTCTTCAGGAAGACAGACGAAGCCTTGAGATCATCCAGTTCTGAGTTGAGGCGAGTCAAGCAGCAGTTAGTAGATGCTCATGGTAAATTAGCTGGGTGACAGGAGCAATGGGATGCATTTTCAACTTCTCGGAAGGCAAAGGAGGAGGAGACAGTAGCCGAACTGACTGGTCAGATAGAGAAATTGACGACTTTGCTGAAGGGGAAGAACAATGAGCTTCTGTGCGCCCGTTCTACTAATGGCTACATCACAGATCAACTCCATGAGGCTCGAGGACAGATTGAAGAACTCAAGGTTTTGGCAGGTTTGAAGAAATCCAGACTTGAAGAGGTATTCAGAGAAGATGATGGGAATTACTACAGAGAGCACATCAACGAACTGGATAGGATCATTCACAAGAGGAATCTGCTTATCCGGCATTTGACAGAATCTCCAGATCATCCCGACACGGTGGCATTACTGGATGAAGTGAGGAGCAGTCCTTATGGGTTGTATACAGGAGGCTGATTCCTGGTTTATGTTCCTCCCTTTACTTTTTGTTTTGTTGCTGTGTAGTGATAATCCACAGGCTTGTTGTGGGGATCCTCTTTTGATGTACTTTTGGCTAAGGCCCCTTTCCTGGAACTCATTTGTATGTTGGTTTCCCTTTGTTGCATCTTGATCTCAGAAGTTTATCCATGACTCAGTCTTCTTGCACTATTCGCCTGATGTGAGACTGGAATCAAGGGGGTAGAATACCTTTTGGATTTGATAAACATGGCATTGCATTTACATATTCATTGTCATATCTTGCATAACAGGTACCGCTGCAGTGTTCTCATATTGTTTGGTGTCCCACTAGCAGGATAGCTGACTTAGGCATTCACCGATACGGTACCCGAAGGAATCAACAGAGAGCGATGGAGAGCCCACAAGCAGAGCTCGCCGAGATGAAGATTCGCATGAATCAATTCATGGATTTGGTTCAAGGGGTGGCTCAAGGACAGCAGGAGCTTAGATTGTTGGTGCAGAGGGATCCCCCTATTACTCAACCGGAGACGTTGGCTGATCCTCCAGCTGGAGAGGCTAATGGTCCCAATGGACCAGGGCCTATCCCGATCCCGCATGTCAACCTAGATCAACAACCCATTCAGGATGGTCAGGATGATCAGTTCCCCTTGCTTCAGGAAGACTTTGGCATGGACCCCATGTTTAGAATATTGGAAGAGAGGTTGAAAGCAGTGGAAGGACAGAATCCTCTGGGAGTAGATGTTGCTGACTTGGGGCTGGTCCCAGGTGTGAGGGTGCCACCGAAATTCAAGGTCCCGATATTTGACAAATACAATGGCAGCTCTTGCCCCAAAACTCACGTGCAAGCCTATTTCCGTAAAATGGTTGCATACTCTGATGACGAGAAGCTACTTATGTACTTCTTCCAGGACAACCTGGTTGGGGCATCCTTGGAATGGTATATGAGGCTGGACAGAGCCCACATCCGTTGCTGGAGGGATTTGGCAGAGGCTTTCGTGAAGCAGTATCAGTATAATGCAGACATGGCTCCGGACAGAACTCAACTTCAGAATCTGTCTCTTAAAAGCAATGAGTGCTTCAGGGAGTACGCTCAACGTTGGAGGGAGACAGCTTCCCGTGTTCAGCCTCCGATGTTGGAAAAGGAAATGGCCAACATGTTCATGAACACTCTGCCCGAACCTTACTTGGAGCATCTGGTAGGTTGCAATGCTTCCAACTTTGCTGATGTGGTCTCTACTGGAGAAAGGGTGGAGAATTACCTAGAGACCTATAAGAGCCAGAGTGGAGGTGGATCCTCATCAGGGGTGAAGAAGTCGTTCATTCAGGGACAGAAGAGGAGAGAAGGGGATGCAAATGCCATATCTTCTTATCAGAACAGGGATAACCGGAGGAATAACTTTCAGAATTATCATCAGCAACCGTATGTTGCGGTTATAACCATTCCAGCTGCAGCACCACTACAACAACAACACCCACAACGTCAACCAGCTCAGTATCAACAGCAGCAGCAACCGGGTAACAGACCCGCTTATCAACAGAGGCAAAGGATGATGGACCGGCGTTTCGACACCCTTCCAATGTCGTACGCTCATTTGCTTTCTAGTCTTCAACAACTACAACTTGTGCAACTGCGCACTCTGGCTCCTCCTGTTGGTAGAATTCCGGTGGGTTACGACGCCAACGCTAGGTGTAGCTTCCACTCTGGGGCACCTGGCCACAATATTGAGAACTGCAAAGCTTTTAAGCACGTAGTTCAGGACCTCATAAATTCAAAGGCCATCGACCTTGCACCGGCTCCGAATGTCGTTAACAATCCCATGCCCCAGCATGGTGGTGCGAACGTTAACATGATAGAGGGAAAAGCCAAGTCCATTAAGGATGTGTTGAAGTTGAAGACTCCATTATTGGATATCAAAGGATGCTTGCTGAAGGCCGATGTTTTCCCCGGTTGTGGGAAGGGTTGTTTGGATTGTGCCACTCAGAGTGGAGGTTGTTTGAAGCTACAGCAGGGTATCCAGGCCTTGCTCGACAAAGGTATCCTCCAGGTTGAAGATTTGTCTGTCCAAGAGTTTGTGGAAGGGGTTGAGGAAGAAGGGTTTGAAGATGCTACTGATGAATTTGCAGATGTTGTTCCTACTGATTCTGTAATCCATGATGATGTATTTATTTTTTCCAATGTGGATGATCCTGATGTAATTGAACTTGATCCCGATGTTTCGGATGCTTGCATTTCAATGAATGAGATTTCCAAGTACGACTGTGATATTGCTACTATCACTATTTTCTACCCAACTAATCAGATCAGTGTGCCAGAAGCGTAACCCGTGCCACCAGTGCGACGATCTACTATGACCATCACAACCCCTGGTCCTTTACCTTTCACCAGTGAAAGGGCCATTCCGTGGCATTATGGGGGGAGCGTGTATACGCACGATCATAGGGTGGAACGGCCACTGAAAGTAGAAGAGGGTCAGAAGCCTGAACTTGACGGTCCCGCAGTGGATAATGTCGGTGGAATCGGCCGATTCACCAGGAGTGGTAGATTGTTCTCACCACCGGTTACCCAAGCTGATAATGCTGATGCTGTGGCGAAAACCAAAGGCAAGCAAGTCGTGAATGAGGGTACCTCTGCACCCCAAGATGGTTCTGAGCCCACTTTTGCAAAGGATGTGGACGAGCTTATGAGAATCATAAAGAAAAGCGACTACAAGGTAGTCGATCAGTTGATTCAGACTCCGTCTAAGATATCCATTCTCTCACTCCTGTTGTGTTCGGAGGCACACAGGGAGGCACTTCTGAAGGTTCTTAATGCTGCATATGTACCTCAAGAAATCTCGGTAAACCAACTAGAAGGGATCGTCGCCAATGTGCATGCAAGCAACGGGTTGGGTTTTACCGATTCTGACTTGACACCAGCCGGACGCAATCATAACAAGGCTCTGCACATCTCGATGGAATGCAGAGACACCGTGCTATCGCATGTTCTGGTGGATACAGGCTCCTCTCTCAATGTGCTACCCAAGAGAGCCCTGTCGAGGTTAGAAGTAGAGGGTTTGGTCTTGAAACCTTCAGATCTTATTGTGAGAGCCTTCGATGGTTCTAAGATATCGGTGTTTGGAGAGGTAGAATTGCCAATTCTGATTGGATCACAAACCTTCAACACTGTCTTCTACGTGATGGATATCAGTCCTTCCTACAGTTTCCTGCTGGGTCGTCCTTGGATCCATAATGCTGGGGCAGTCTCTTCAACTCTACATCAGAAGATTAAGTTTCCGGTCAACGGACGAATTATCACCGTCTGTGGTGAGGAGGACATCCTGGTCAGTAACCTGTCTACATTCAAGTATGTAGAAGTAGAAGGTGAAATTCATGAGACTCTGTGTCAGGCCTTTGAGTCAGTTCAAGTCAAGGATGCAACTCCGGTGGAAGAGGTTAAAGCGGGTGCCTCTATCTCATCCTTTAAGCAGACACGGGCCGTGGTGGATTCAGGTGTTGCTCCCGGTTGGGGGCGTCTGTTGGAATTACAAATGAAAGAAGATAAGTTCGGGATTGGGTATCAGCCAGTTCTGACTTCTACAACACTTCATGGGCCGATCACTTTCTCCAGTGCTGGCATCATTTAGTATGGCCAGGTCTCTGCAGTCAACAAAGAAGATGGGGATAGTGATTATGACATTGACACTTGGGTGCGTCCGAGGATCCCGGGTGAAGTCATCAACAATTGGTCTTCTGAAGAGATTATCCAAGTCACTCTTCTTGAAGAGTAATTTTCTTTGTTTATTCATGCATATCCAAGTCTTACGTTCCGCCCAGGGCGTAATGACTCATTGTAGGGCCCATCTATGTGACACTTGCATTTTTATCATAAATAAAGGACGTATTTTTGCATTCAAATATTTCGTTCCCTGTCTTTCTATTTTTGCAGTTTTTCAAAATAAAAAATGGCAATGTTTTGTTTAGTTTTCACTTCTTGTTCACACTCATAAGCACATACCATCACTCATGCAGATGCACGTCACCAGATCCTATTGATAACGGTTCTGCTATGGCTCGCTTCGACTTTGAAAATCCAATCTTTCAAGCTGAAAAAGAGGGTGATGAAGACTGTGAACTCCCTGAAGAACTTGCCAGGTTCTTAAAACAGGAAGAAAGGGTCATTCAACCGTATCAAGAGCCTACTGAAGTGATTAATCTCGGCACCGAGGACGCCAAGAGAGAAATCAAGATAGGGGCTGCTTTAGAAGACAATGTGAAGAAGGGGTTGATTGAATTGCTGCAAGAATACGTTGACATCTTCGCCTGGTCTTATCAGGACATGCCTGGGCTGGACACAGACATCGTGGTACACCGCTTGCCTCTAAAAGAAGGTTGTCCTACGGTCAAGCAGAAGCTCAGAAGAACAAGACCAGAGATGGCTGTCAAGATAAAGGAAGAAGTGCAAAAGCAGTTGGATGTAGGGTTTCTAGCAGTCACCAATTATCCGCCATGGGTTGCAAACATCGTCCCAGTACCTAAGAAGGATGGAAAGGTACGGATGTGTGTCAACTACCGGGATCTGAACAGAGCTAGCCCTAAAGATGATTTCCCATTACCTCACATCGATGTTTTGGTGGATAATACAGCTCAGTTCTCGGTATTCTCCTTCATGGATGGCTTTTCTGGCTATAACCAAATCAAGATGGCACCAGAAGACATGGAAAAGACAACTTTCATAACCCCATGGGGCACCTTCTGCTACAAGGTGATGCCGTTTGGTCTGAAAAATGCCGGAGCAACATATCAACGAGCTATGGTGACTCTGTTCCATGATATGATTCATCATGAAATCGAGGTTTATGTGGACGATATGATTGCCAAATCTCAGACAGAAGAAGAACATTTGGTGAATTTGCATAAACTGTTTGAGTGTTTGAGGAAATTCAAACTGAGACTTAATCCGAACAAGTGCACTTTCGGGGTGAGATCGGGAAAATTGTTGGGTTTTATTGTTAGCGGAAAAGGGATTGAGGTGGATCCCGACAAAGTAAAAGCGATACAGGAAATGCCAGAGCCAAGAACAGAGAAGCAAGTGCGTAGTTTCTTAGGGAGGTTGAACTACATTGCAAGGTTCATCTCTCACCTAACAACCACGTGTGAGCCAATTTTCAAATTGCTGAGGAAAGATCAGGCTATCAGGTGGAATGAAGATTGTCAAAGGGCTTTCGAGAAGATAAAAGAGTATCTACAGAAACCTCCAATCCTTATACCTCCAGTTCCTGGGAGACCTCTGATAATGTACCTGTCAGTGACTGAGAACTCGATGGGGTGTGTATTGGGACAGCATGACGAGTCTGGTCGAAAAGAGCATGCCATATACTACCTTAGCAAAAAGTTTACCGACTGTGAAATCAAATATTCGCAGCTTGAGAAAACTTGTTGTGCTTTGGCCTGGGCTGCTCGCCGACTGAGGCAGTATATGTTGAACCATACTACCTTGTTGATTTCTAAGATGGATCCAGTCAAATACATATTCGAGAAGCCAGCTCTCACCGGAAGGGTGGCTCGTTGGCAAATGGTACTGACAGAGTACGATATCCAATATACATCCCAGAAAGCCATCAAAGGGAGTATTCTGTCGGACTATCTTGCTCAGCAGCCGATTGATGATTATGAGCCGATGAAGTTTGATTTTCCAGATGAAGACATCATGTTCCTCAAGATGAAAGACTGTGAAGAGCCAGTTGTTGAGGAGGGACCTGATCCAAACGAAAAGTGGACTTTGTTGTTTGATGGGGCTGTCAACGCCAGAGGAAGTGGAATTGGTGCTGTCATTACAACTCCGAAAGGTGCCCACATACCTTTCACCGCTCGTTTGACTTTTGAGTGCACAAATAATGAAGTTGAGTACGAGGCCTGTATTTTGGGTATTGAGCAAGCCATTGATCTGAGAATCAAGACTCTGGACATCTTCGGAGATTCAGCTCTGGTGATCAATCAAGTGAATGGTGATTGGAATACTCTCCAGCCCACTCTGGTCCCCTACAGAGACTACACGAGAAGACTGTTGACTTTCTTCACAACAGTAAAATTGTATCATATACCTCGTGATGAGAACCAAATGGCAGACGCACTTGCTACTCTATCCTCCATGATCAAGGTAATTCGTTGGAACCATGCTCCCAGGATCGATGTGATGCGCCTTGACAGGGCCGCATATGTGTTTGCTGCTGAACTGGTAGTCGATGACAAGCCTTGGTATCACGATATGAAGTGCTTTCTGAAGAATCAAGTGTACCCTGCAGGGGTATCCAACAACGACAGAAAGACTTTGAGAAGATTGGCAGGCAGTTTCTTCTTGAACAAAGACAATGTGCTGTATAAGAAGAACTTCGACATGGTTTTGCTCAGATGCGTGGACAGACACGAAGAGGACATGTTAATGCAGGAAGTTCATGAAGGTTCCTTCGGTACTCATGTTGGCGGACATGCAATGGCTAAGAAATTGTTGAGAGCGGGTTATTATTGGATGACCATGGAATCAGATTGCTTCAAATATGCTCGGAAGTGTCATAAATGCCAGATTTATGCTGATAAGGTGCATGTGCCGCCAAATCCTCTGAATGTGATGACTTAGCCGTGGCCGTTCGCTATGTGGGGCATTGACATGATTGGAAAGATTGAGCTGCCAGCTTCCAATGGGCATCGCTTCATTCTTGTTGCCATCGACTATTTCACCAAGTGGGTAGAAGCAGCGTCGTTCGCGAATGTCACCAGACATGTGGTTGCCCGTTTCATCAAGAAAGAAATCATTTATCGCTATGGGATTCCCAAAAGAATCATTACTGATAATGGTTCTAATCTCAACAACAAAATGATGAAGGAGTTGTGTCAGAACTTCAATATTCAGCATCACAATTCTTCCCCTTACCGCCCTAAGATGAACGGCGCTGTTGAGGCGGCAAATAAGAACATAAAGAAGATTGTGCAGAAGATGGTCGTCACGTACAAAGATTGGCATGAGATGCTACCCTTCGCCTTGCATGGGTACCGTACTTCAGTACGTACGTCGATTGGGGAAACCCCTTACTCCCTGGTGTATGGTATGGAAGCAGTCCTACCTGTTGAAGTGGAGATTCCTTCTCTAAGAGTCCTGTTGGGTGTCAAGTTAGACGAAGCCGAATGGATTCGGACAAGGTTCAATGAGTTGAGTCTTATCGAAGAGAAGCGAATGGCAGCCATTTGTCATGGGCAGTTGTATCAGAGTCGGATGAAGAGAGCCTTTGATAAGAAAGTGCGTCCTCGTTGTTTCCAAGTCGGAGATTTAGTGTTGAAAAGGATCCTTCCTCCTCAGACAGATCACAGGGGCAAGTGGACTCCTAACTATGATGGACCGTATATTGTCACCAAGGTTTTTGATGGTGGGGCCTTAATGCTTGCAACTATGGATGGTGAAAACTTCACTTCCCCTGTGAACTCAGACGTAGTTAAAAAATACTTCGCATAAAATAGACCCGCTGGACAGTAAAAAGAATAGTCCAGGCAAAAATGGGCATCCCGACGAACCAAGAAAATGAAAAGGTACGGGTAAAAATTAGGGATTAAAAATGAAAAGATCGTACACCCGATAAGTTGAAAACCTGAAAAGGCAACTTATGCAAAAATGGGTATCCCGGTGGATTGAAAACCCGAAAAGGGCGATCCAGGCAAAAATTAGGGATTAAGCGAATGACTGCGTTCTGAGTTAGTTCTGAATCTCATCTCATGTCAATGACTGGAAATTTTCGAAAGGTAGGAAACAGTCCAATCAACTTTTCAGAAGGCTGATCATCTGGAGGATCTTGAAGACGGGCAAGTCATAGCAGAATTGGAACCCAATAGAAATCCATTTCACATTGCCATTAGATTAATTTCTGTTTTTATCTTTTGTGCGATTACCTCTTTCCAGGGATTGCTTCCTGATGTAAATGCCTATTCAGAGGCCATTCAATCAATAAAATCATGTTATTCAACATATCTCTGTTTTCATTTTCATTTTACTGTTTTGTTTGCAAAAATGACGTCCGAATTTTTGATAAACATTGCATCATGACACATAAGGGCTTTACAGGTACATGCTTAATAAACATTTAAAATTGTTGTAAATTTTAAGTGCTTTGGATCGTCTATTCAGAACAGATACCCTCGGGGCATTTCCTTAAAATCCCCTGCAGATGATCGTGAATATCTTCTCCAATGAAGTTGCCAACAGACGAATTCGGTGTCTTATCCCTGCAGAGCTGATCAGAGTGTTGGATTCTTCAATCCTCAGCAGGTTCTCACCACTGTACTTCCCCAAGCGTTTGTTTCAGGACATACACTCCCCAGTAGAGTTGACAGTGCCAGATTGTATATCCTCAGCGGAGTTGACAGTGCCAGACTGTATCTTCCCAGCAGAAGTGGCTGGTCCTTAGAGTTCGAGGCCAGATCGATAATCCCAATGCCAGATCCATGGTTTCTTTCCTTGAAGTAGAACCTCGGTACCGTATCAGTGTTTGCTTCCCCTGCTGAGTCATCTCTCGCAGATCGTGGTTTCCAGAACCACTATCGCTTTCCCCAACAGCAGGTTTTTAGTGTCGTTCTCTCCCCTGTCAGAATCTCGGCATTTCATCATTGCTAGAAGACCGTGTGGCGGGTCATTTCCCCACATATTTCTTTGCGATGTGCATTTCCAGCAGCCTTGCTAGAGCCCAAAGGATGGTGATCATTTCCCCAGCAGATCCCCTTGCCTCAGCTTGGTATTCTACCCAGTATTTCGCATCCCTGCATGTAGAATCATATTGCATTCTCCCAAATCGCGTAGCATTTCCATTTTCATGGAGCATTATGCCATTGAAAAATTCAAACATACGCATGTAAGCATAAAACATTCTCGGTATCCCAAGTGATAAGCTAGAAGTTGTTTCCAGTACTCAGACTGAAGATTGTTCATGACTCACCTTGGTTATCCCCAGCAAGTGTCATTGGCCCATGCACCGCCTCTATTATCCTTCCCTATTTCTGCCGATGCTGACAGGTATGAAGTGTTCCGGTATCCAGACCGAAGTGGCATTCAAGCCAGTGTTCCGGTATCCAGACCAAAGTGGCATTCAGGCCAGTGTTCCGGTATCCAGACCGAAGTGGCGTTCAGGCCAGTTTTCCGGAATCCAGACCGAAGTGGCATTCAGGCCAGTGTTCCGGTATCCAGACCGAAGTGGCATTCAGGTCAGTGTTTCGGTATCCAGACCGAAGTGGCGTTCAGGCCAGTTTTCCGGTATCCAGATCGAAGTGGCATTCAGGCCAGTGTTTCGGTATCTAGACCGAAGTGGCATTCAGCTGTAACACCCCAAAATTTGCCCTCCTCATTCATGCATTCACTTTTTAGGTCATTTAGCATTTCATACCACATTGCATCATGTCAATCAGAATTAGCTCCAAGAAGCTCGGACATCATCCAGGACACTTTGTGGGTTCTACTTAGACGATCAGTCAACACAAGGAAAAAACTTGAGGTACTACCAACAAGGCCAGATGGGGCCTATTCACCGTGCAAATCGCCAGGCTGTAAGAAGCAAGAATCTGCTGCTGAGCTATCATGCTCGCTAGGCGAGCAGATGCTTCGCCTAGCGAAAAGTACTGTCATGCTCGCTAGGCGAGCAGGTCCTTCGCTAGGCGAAGGGCGCCCACTTCAGAAAATATCAGAAAGATTTTGGGCTTGAGTTGCCCTCATTTGAGCCCACTACCCACGAAATCAGTCTATAAATATAAGAGTTGCAGTAGAGGACTAAACACTTGGAGTTTCACTGGAGTTTCACCGAAGAAAGGTCTTGAGAGAAGGAGACCTAGGAACTACTCTGCAGCAATCTTCAGGCAGCTCTGAGAAGTTCACTCCGATTCACACACTCTTTTGCCTCCGCCTCACACAAACCCTAACGGAGCTTTGCAAATCCAGCCGCGCCGTTCGATCGGCCTCTCTCATCAGGTATGCCTTTGTTTCTATTACTATATGCGTTGAATTTGAATACTATGAATGCATGAGGTAACATCAGGTTTTGCACACGGGTTTATGCTTGCGTATGAATATGTGAATAATGTCTTGAATGTTTAATAATTTTGTTTCCAAAAGGAATGCCATAGCGAATGCAACAGTTTTCGTTTTTTCTTTGTTATGTTTGTTCTAACCTGTCTTGTGTTGCCATGGCATTATTTTCCCTAGATTTCATCTTGTTTGTCTAACCTTTTGTCGAGTTTTTGTGAGGACTCACATACTCTTGCAGGGATACCGTGCGGAGGTTTATTCTGATTACTCATATTGACTGATTTTCTTTGATGGTCTAGCTGGAGAGATCTCAGGGTTGCTAATCCTTTAATTGCTGTAACTTCGGATCTTTATCCGTGTGGTAATTTTTTCCCTTTCTCGTACTTCATCGCTTTCTTAGCTGGAAGACCTCGATATTTCATCATTGCTAGAAGACCGTGTGGCGGGTCATTTCCCCACATATTTCTTTGCGCTGTGCATCTCCAGCAGCCTTGCTAGAGCCCAAAGGATGGTGATCATTTCCCCAGCAGATCCCCTTGCCTCAGCTTGGCATTCTACCCAGTATTTCGCATCCCTGCATGTAGAATCATATTGCATTCTCCCAAATCGCGTAGCATTTCCATTTTCATGGAGCATTATGCCATTGAAAAATTCAAACATACGCATGTAAGCATAAAACATTCTCGGTATCCCAAGTGATAAGCTAGAAGTTGTTTCCAATACTCAGACTGAAGATTGTTCATGACTCACCTTGGTTATCCCCAGCAAGTGTCATTGGCCCATGCACCGCCTCTATTATCCTTCCCTATTTCTGCCGATGCTGACAGGTATGAAGTGTTCCGGTATCCAGACCGAAGTGGCATTCAAGCCAGTGTTCCGGTATCCAGACCAAAGTGGCATTCAGGCCAGTGTTCCGGTATCCAGACCGAAGTGGCGTTCAGGCCAGTTTTCCGGAATCCAGACCGAAGTGGCATTCAGGCCAGTGTTCCGGTATCCAGACCGAAGTGGCATTCAGGTCAGTGTTTCGGTATCCAGACCGAAGTGGCGTTCAGGCCAGTTTTCCGGTATCCAGACCGAAGTGGCATTCAGGCCAGTGTTCCGGTATCTAGACCGAAGTGGCATTCAGCTGTAACACCCCAAAATTTGCCCTCCTCATTCATGCATTCACTTTTTAGGTCATTTAGCATTTCATACCACATTGCATCATGTCAATTAGAATTAGCTCCAAGAAGCTCGGACATCATCCAGGACACTTTGTGGGTTCTACTTAGACGATCAGTCAACACAAGGAAAAAACTTGAGGTACTACCAACAAGGCCAGATGGGGCCTATTCACCGTGCAAATCGCCAGGCTGTAAGAAGCAAGAATCTGCTGCTGAGCTATCATGCTCGCTAGGCGAGCAGATGCTTCGCCTAGCGAAAAGTACTGTCATGCTCGCTAGGCGAGCAGGTCCTTCGCTAGGCGAAGGGCGCCCACTTCAGAAAATATCAGAAAGATTTTGGGCTTGAGTTGCCCTCATTTGAGCCCACTACCCACGAAATCAGTCTATAAATATAAGAGTTGCAGTAGAGGACTAAACACTTGGAGTTTCACCGAAGAAAGGTCTTGAGAGAAGGAGACCTAGGAACTACTCTGCAGCAATCTTCAGGCAGCTCTGAGAAGTTCACTCCGATTCACACACTCTTTTGCCTCCGCCTCACACAAACCCTAACGGAGCTTTGCAAATCCAGCCGCGCCGTTCGATCGGCCTCTCTCATCAGGTATGCCTTTGTTTCTATTACTATATGCGTTGAATTTGAATACTATGAATGCATGAGGTAACATCAGGTTTTGCACACGGGTTTATGCTTGCGTATGAATATGTGAATAATGTCTTGAATGTTTAATAATTTCGTTTCCAAAAGGAATGCCATAGCGAATGCAACAGTTTTCGTTTTTTCTTTGTTATGTTTGTTCTAACCTGTCTTGTGTTGCCATGGCATTATTTTCCCTAGATTTCATCTTGTTTGTCTAACCTTTTGTCGAGTTTTTGTGAGGACTCACATACTCTTGCAGGGATACCGTGCGGAGGTTTATTCTGATTACTCATATTGACTGATTTTCTTTGATGGTCTAGCTGGAGAGATCTCACGGTTGCTAATCCTTTAATTGCTGTAACTTCAGATCTTTATCCGTGTGGTAATTTTTTCCCTTTCTCGTACTTCATCGCTTTCTTAGCTGGAAGACCTCGATAGGAGGCAATGTTTGAGCCCCTTGGTGGCATGTTACTTTAAGATACATGTTTTGTGTGGTGTGGTCGTTTCCCCATAGGACACGAGGCTTCAGATAGTCTCCCGTTTGCATGCCAATTAAGGTAGCACTGTTCCTTCGCCTAGGACTTCCTTTTTGCATGCGCGTTCCTACAACGCGAGCAAACCCTAAAACCCAAAGCAACATGTTATCTCCTTCTACTACAGGCGAGTAAGTCTCCAAAGGTCGAGCATCTGGTAGATTTCGTAGTAACGTTGTTCGTCCAAAACCCAATCCATAACCCCGTAGTTAGCCGAACTACGGCTTGCTCTGATTCTCATTCCAGATGAAATACGTAGGCATAAGACGCGATGTCTTAGCGAGCACACATCCCCCCAACCCATAGGTCAACCGAGCTACGAAGACTCTGATTCTCATATTCAGATGAGATACGTATGCAGTGGATGCGACATCCGCGCGAGTCATTTCTCTTAACCTTTTTTAGTAAATAAACACATTAGGTAAACTCACAACCTATAGACAAGAACAACAAAAGTGGATCCCGTAGAGTACTACGGATGCGTAGGGGTGCTAATACCTTCCTTTCGCATAATCGGCTCCCGAACCCAAGATTTGGTTGCGAGACCCCGTCTTGTCCTTTCCTTTTTCAAGTTTACTTCGAGCGTTTCCTTTCCCTCCTTTGGGATGAATAACACACAGTGGCGACTCTTCTGTCATTTTCTTTCGCCGGTTATTTTTTCGCGCACTGTATTTTTCAGGTTGCCACAGAGAGGTATCCAGGGTCTGATTGATGAAGGTTGCCTGCAGTTTAGTCGGGCTGTGAAGGATCGTGGGGTGGTGTCTACTATCACCATTTACTTCAAACCATCCGAGGGTCCTGGACGTGCTCCAACTGTTAATGCGCCCGTAACTATTGGTGCTCCTGTCACTATATCTGCTCCAGTAACGGTAGGTACTCCAACTACTATTGTTGCTTCTAATAGAAGATCTGTTGAGAACAGTAGGGCCGTTCCTTGGAAATATGACAATGCTTACCGCAGCAAAAGAAGGTCAGAAAATCAGATCAGACTAGTGAATCAGGCTCCAGTGACAATTGGTTTGCCAGTTAAAGCTCCAGTAACTGTTGGTCCGGCTGTGGACAATGTGGGAGGACCCGGAGGGTTTACAAGGAGTGGGCGCCTGTTCGCACCATAGACTCTGAGAGACAACAATGCTGAAGCTCTTGCTAAGGCAAAAGGTAAACAAGCTGTGGTGGAAGAAGGACCTGTGTAGAAGGGTGTGCCTGAGGGTTCTTTTGAAAAAGACATGGAGGAGTTCATGAAGATCATTAAGAAGAGTGATTATAAGATTGTGGATCAACTGAATCAAACCCCGTCTAAAAATTTTATCCTCTCATTGTTATTGTGCTCTGAGGCACATCGTAACGCCTTGCTGAAAATGTTGAATCTGGCTTACGTGCCTCAGGAGATTTCTGTCAATCAACTTGAGGGTGTTATTGCGAATGTGAGCACACGACATGGATTGGGGTTCACAGATCTGGATCTGACGCCTGAGGGTCGCTACCATAACAAAGCTCTGCATATCACCATGGAGTGCAAAGGCGCAGTATTGTCGCATGTGCTGGTCGATACTGGATCCTCGTTGAATGTGTTGCCCAAGAAGATTCTGAGCAAGATTGATGTTGAAGGGGTTGTCCTCACTCCGAGTGATCTCATCGTCCGTGCTTTCGATGGGTCCAAGCGATCAGTATTCGGTGAAGTCACATTGCCGGTGAAGATAGGCCCGGAGGTATTTGACATTGTCTTCTATGTGATGGATATTCAACCAGCATATAGTTGTTTATTGGGGCGTCCCTGGATACATGGGGCTGGGGCAGTTTCGTCAACTCTCCATCAGAAGCTGAAGTACGTTTGGAATGGTCAGGTTGTGACTGTATGCGGCGAGGAAGACATTCTTGTGAGTCATGTATCTTCCTTCAAGTATGTGGAGATGGATGGCGATATTCATGAAACGCTGTGCCAGGCTTTTGAGACCACTGCTATTGAGAAGGTAGCTTTTGTGGAGCAGAAGAAGCCAGGTGTCTCAGTTGCGTCCTACAAGCAGGCTTTGGAGGTTGTCAGCTCAGGTAATGCAGAAGGCTGGGGCAAGATGGTTGACCTGCCCGTCAAAGAAGATAAATTCGGTATCGGTTATCAGCCTTTTCAGTCAGAGCAGGGTGTTCAGAAAGGGCCGAGTTCCTTCACCAGCGTTGGGTTGATGAATCATGGTGACGTCTTTGCAGCCGATAGTGAAGACGGGGACAGTGATTGTGATCTGGACAACTGGGTGCGCCCGTGTGCTCCCGGGGAGATGGTGAATAATTGGACAGCCGAAGAAATAGTCCAAGTTACTCTTCAGACAGAGTAATTTTCTTTTGTTTTTCATTTTGCACAAAAACCCTACGCTCTGCCCGGGGCGTAGTGGTTCATTGTAGGGTCTCATCGTGTTTTCAATGATTATCATTAATAAAGGACGTTTTGCAAACAAATTTGTGCTCACTGTCTTTCTGTTTTGTTTTCATGTTTCAAAATAATAAAAATGGCAATTTTTTTGTTTTTGTGACTTTCTTGGACTCTTTTTCTAAAATAAAGCATTAAACATGCAGAATCGATCTCGCGGACTCCGCTAAAAACAGTTCTGTTATGGCTCAGTATGATTTCGATAATCCCATTTACCAAGCTGAAGAGGAGAGTGAGGAAGATTGTGAACTCCCCAAAGAATTGGTCAGATTATTGAAGCAGGAGGAAAGGGTCATCCAACCTCATCAGGAAGAGTTGGAAATCGTTAACCTGGGTACTGAGGACGCCAAGAGAGAGATCAAGATCGGGGCTGCTTTAGAGGAATCTGTCAAGAGAAGGTTGATTGAAATGCTGAGAGAATATGTGGAGATATTCGCCTGGTCGTATCAAGATATGCCTGGGTTGGATATAGACATTGTGGTGCACAGGCTACCTCTCAGAGAAGATTGTCCTTCGGTAAAGCAGAAGCTTCGCAGAACTAGTCCTGATATGGCTGTCAAAATTAAAGAGGAGGTTCAGAAGCAGTTGGATGTGGGTTTTCTGGCAGTTACCAATTATCCTCCGTGGGTGGCCAACATCGTACCCGTGCCGAAGAAGGATGGTAAAGTCAGGATGTGTGTCGACTACCGGGATTTAAATAGAGCCAGTCCGAAAGATGACTTCCCATTACCTCACATTGATGTATTGGTTGATAACACTGCTCAATCCTCGGTTTTCTCTTTCATGGATGGATTCTCTGGCTATAATCAGATTAAGATGGCGCCAGAAGACATGGAAAAGACGACACTCATTACGCCTTGGGGCACGTTCTGCTATAAGGTGATGCCATTTGGGCTAAAGAATGCCGGTGCTACCTATCAGAGGGATATGACGACTCTCTTTCATGATATGATGCACATAGAAATTGAGGTGTACGTGGATGATATGATTGCGAAGTCTCAGACAGAAGAGGAGCACTTGGTAAACCTGCAGAAGTTGTTTGAAAGACTGAGAAAATTCAAACTGAGGCTGAATCCAAACAAGTGTACGTTTGGGGTGAGATCCGGGAAGCTGTTGGGCTTCATTGTCAATGAGAAAGGGATTGAGGTTGATCCAGCGAAATTAAAAGCTATTCAAGAAATGCCTGAACCAAGAACGGAAAAGCAGGTTCGTGGGTTTTTAGGGAGGTTGAACTACATTGCACGGTTCGTATCTCACCAAACTGCCACGTGTGAACCGATTTTCAAATTGCTAAGAAAAGATCGAGCAATCAGGTGGAATGATGATTGTCAAAAAGCTTTTGATAAGATAAAAAATATTTGCAGAAACCTCCAATCCTTATACCTCCAATTCCGGGGAGACCTCTGATAATGTACCTTTCAGTGACTGAGAATTCGATGGGGTGTGTATTGGGACAGCATGACGAGTCTGGTCGAAAAGAGCATGCTATATACTACCTTAGCAAAAAGTTTACCGACTGTGAAATAAGATATTCGCAGCTCGAGAAAACTTGATGTGCTTTGGCCTGGGCTGCTCGCCGACTGAGACAGTATATGTTGAACCATACTACCTTGTTGATTTCTAAGATGGATCCAGTGAAGTACATCTTTGAGAAGCCGGCTCTCACCGGGCGTGTTGCAAAAGGCCATCAAAGGTAGCATTCTGTCTGATTACCTTGCCGAGCAACCGATTGATGATTATCAGCCGATGATGTTTGAATTCCCTGATGAAGACATCATGTATCTAAAGATGAAAGACTGTGAAGAGCCTCTTGTCGAGGAAGGACCGGATCCTGATGACAAGTGGACATTGATGTTTGATGGGGCAGTTAATGTGAATGGTAATGGTGTTGGGGCAGTACTCATCAATCCTAAAGGTGCACACATACCTTTTTCTACCAGACTGACTTTTGATGTAACCAACAATGAAGCTGAGTATGAGGCTTGTATCATGGGTATTGAAGAAGCCATCGATCTAAGGATCAAAACTCTAGACATCTATGTAGATTCCGCTCTAGTGATTAACCAAGTCAATGGAGATCGGAATACTCATCAGCCGCATTTGATTCCTTATCGAGATTACACCAGAAGGATCCTGACTTTCTTCAAGATAGTGAAGTTGTATCATGTACCCCGAGATGAAAATCAGATGGTTGATGCCTTGGCTACTTTGTCTTCTATGATCAAAGTCCATTGGTGGAATCATGTGCCACATGTGGTTGTGAATCGACTCGAGAGGCCTGCGTATGTGTTTGCAGCCGAGTCTGGTGTTGATGAGAAGCCGTGGTACTACGACATTAAGAATTTCCTCAAGAGTCAAGAGTTTTTTGAAGGAGCATTAAAGAATGACAAGAAGACCCTGAGAAGGCTAGCTGGAAGCTTTTATTTGAATCAGGATGATGTGTTGTATAAGAGGAACTTTGACATGGTTCTGCTCAGATGCGTGGATAGACACGAAGCAGGCATGTTAATGCAAGAAGTACACGAGGGATCTTTCGGTACCCATGCTGGTGGTCATGCAATGTCCAAAAAGTTGTTAAGAGCCGGTTATTACTGGATAACCATGGAATCCGATTGTTTCAAGTACGCTCGGAAGTGCCATAAATGTCAGATTTACGCAGATAAGGTGCATGTACCACCAAGCCCTCTGAATGTCATGAATTCGCCTTGGCCGTTCGCGATGTGGGGCATCGATATGATTGGGAAGATTGAACCTACTGCTTCTAATGGACATCGCTTCATCCTGGTCGCGATTGATTATTTCACCAAGTGGGTGGAAGCAGCTTCCTATGCTAATGTTACCAAGCAAGTGGTTGCCCGATTCATCAAGAAGGAGATTATCTGTCGTTATGGGGTTCCCGAGAGAATCATCACTGATAATGGTTCGAATCTCAATAACAAGATGATGAAAGAGCTCTGTAGAGATTTCAAAATCGAACATCACAATTCTTCTCCTTACAGACCGAAGATGAATGGTGCTGTAGAGGCGGCAAACAAGAACATTAAGAAGGTTGTGCAGAAGATGGTCGTGACGTACAAGGATTGGCATGAGATGTTGCCTTTCGCTTTGCATGGGTACCGTACCTCAGTACGTACGTCGACCGGGGCAACCCCTTACTCCCTTGTGTATGGTATGGAAGCAGTCCTACCAGTTGAAGTGGAGATTCCTTCTCTGAGAGTCCTGCTGGATGTTAAGCTAGATGAAGCTGAGTGGGTCAGGACAAGGTTTAATGAGTTGAGCCTTATTGAGGAGAAGCGATTAGCAGCTGTGTGTCATGGGCAACTGTATCAGAGAAGGATGAAGAAGGCCTTTGATCAGAAAGTGCATCCTCGAAGCTATCAGGCAGGTGATTTAGTTTTGTAGAGGATCCTTCCTCCCGGTACAGATAACAGGGGCAAGTGGACTCCGAATTATGAAGGTCCATATGTTGTTAAAAAGGTTTTCTCTGGTGGAGCCTTGATGCTTACAACTATGGATGGTGAAGATTTTATGTCCCCTGTGAACTCAGACGTAGTCAAAAAATACTTTGCATAAATTGACCCGCTGGACGAAAAGAATAAAAGAGTCCAAGCAAAAAAGGGCATCCCGGCGAACCAAGAAAAAAGAAAAAGGGTTCGGGCAAAAGTTAGGGATAAAGAATAAAAAGAATATGTACACCCGGTAAGTCGAAAACCCGCAAGGGCGGCTTAGGCAAAAATGGGTATCCCGATGGATTGAAAACCTGAAAAGGTGATCCAGGCAAAAGAGGGATTACAGCGAAGGCTACAGTCTGAGTTATCTGTACTTCATCGCGCTTCAGTGTCGACCATCTCGAAGGATATGATCGGTCCAATCATTCTTCTCAGATTGCAAGGAATTTGGGGGAAATTGAGGATCTGTGAGTCATAACAGAATTGGGAAATAGTGGATGTCGGGTTCACATTGCCAATAGGATAGTTTATTTCCTTTTGTGCGCAATTACCTCTTCCTAGGAATTGCTTCCTGATGTATTTGCCTTTTCGGGCCCATTTTCAATCAATAAAAGTCGTTATTCAGTTAAATTGCTCTCTTGTTTTTTATTTTTACTGTTTTGTTTGCAAAAAACGTCCGAATTTTTGATAAACATTGCATCTAAAAAACATGAAGGCTAGACAATAACATGCAGAAAGGCAAAACATTTGAAAATCATTTTGAATGTTGAATACACTTGGGTGTATCTTGTCCATACAATCCCCTAAAGCATGTATGTCTTGCTGTTTTGCATATTACTCTCTTTGATTGCTGGCTAAAGCAGATGAGCCACAGTTTGTTCAAAGGTGTTTCAGCACTGTCCAGTAGTGCGAGAAGTCGGGTTGTCCAAGACAAGTTCAGAACTGGTCTCCCCAGCGAGTCCGAGATCAGTGTTGCCTCGGTAGTTAGGCCGAGAGTTGATTGCAACCCCCAGCGGGTTGAGGATGTTTGTATTCCCCAGCAGGTTCAAAGGCTACCCTATCCCCAGCTAGTCTGAAGACTGTTAGTCCCCATGGAGTCTGAAGGTTGCTTTATCCCCAACGGAGGTGTCTGTGGGTAGTTTGTTCCTCAGCAGTCGGGTCTGAAGTACTGTAATCCCCAGCAGGGTCGAATTTACAGTTTCCCCAACAGGGTTATGAACGCCTTTCCCCAGCAGGGTTGTGAATGTTTTCCCCTAGCAAGTCTGAAGTGGGCAGTCTCCCCAACGGAGGTTCATGTTGATGGTTTTTCCCCAGCGGAGTCCCCTAGCGGATCAGGTTCGGTGAAAATTATCCCCATTAGAGTTAATCCTGCCCGCGGGTTGGTAGTTATTCCCAGTGAAAATGAGCATTGGTTGGTTTCCCCTAGTCCCGAAGTGGATTGGATTCAGTGAAAGTTATCCCCGGTGGGATTATTCTTTCCCAGCAGCAGTGTTATTCCCCAGCACGTTTGAGAGGTTGGTGTGTTCCCTAGCCAGAGACTCCCCTTGAGTTGGTTTCTCTGTCGCCCAGAGTGTCAGATCAGCAACGCATCCGCCGTAGATTTGTTGTGTCTCCCCACAGGGTTGGAAGAGCAGATCAAAATTATGTGCTCGGCGAAGCGATCATTTGCTTCCCAGCAGGAGTTTTCCTCCATTTGCATCTTGCATATAGTAATCATTGCATCCTGAAATAGCGTAGCATTTCCATTCAACATGGAGCATTACGCCATAGAAATTCAAACATATGCATACATGTGTTAAACCGGATGGGACCATATTCCCAGCAGAAGTGAATCATTTTTCAAACATCTGAACGACACATTTGCAGCAGTTGCTCTTGACAGACAACATTCAAGATTGATAATCCCCCAGAGAGGTTTATTTCCTCACCCGTCAGTGAAAGGAAAGCTTGACTCCCCAGAGTAGTCCCCGACAAGAGTCTAGCCTTGTCTTGACGTATGTAAGTGTCATCCTTGCGATACCCGTGGGTGTCGTGTTGATCCCCGTGTGGGTCCTGTCTTTTGGTGTCTGTAGACATCATCTTTCGATGTCCATAACATCAGCCTCTCTTCTCCCATTCATCCGTTGATGTCTGGTTGAATCCTTCCTATTCATCGTCTTTCGATGTCTGGTCGTGGTTTCTTTATTCCTATTCGTCCGCTGGCGTCTAGTCGTGGTTTCTTTAATCCAATTCATCCATTGACGTCTAGTCGTGGTTTCTTTTCCCATTCATCGTCTTTCGATGTCTGGTCGTGGTTTCTTTATTCCTATTCGTCCGTTGGCGTCTAGTCATGGTTTCTCTTCCTATTCATCGTCTTTTGATGTCTGGTCGTGGTTTCTTTATCCCTATTCGTCCGTTGATGTCTAGTCATGGTTTCTTTATTCCTATTCGTCCGTTGGCGTCTAGTCGTGGTTTCTCCTTCCTATTCATCGTCTTTCGATGTCTGGTCGTGGTTTCTTTATTCCTATTCGTCCGCTGGCGTCTAGTCGTGGTTTCTTTATTCCTATTCGTCCGTTGGCGTCTAGTCGTGGTTTCTTTTCCCATTCATCGTCTTTCGATGTCTGGTCGTGGTTTCTTTATTCCTATTCGTCCGTTGACGTCTAGTCGTGGTTCCTTTCTCCCATTCATCCGTTGATGTCTGGTTGAGTCTTTCCCATTCGGCCGTTGGCGCCTGGTCGTTGCTTCTTCGTTGTTCCCATTCATCTGGTGATGTTTGGTAGTGGTTTCTGTCTCCGATAAATATCCAATCCCCAGTGGAAGTTGCCATTGGTGAACATTCTTTTCTTTGATCATCCCCCGCAGAGTGCAAATTTCTACGGTTCTTTGGTATTCAATCCCTGTGTACCTTGAAGGTCTGACAGCCGTTGCTCTCATCCGTTCAGGTTCCCAGCTGATTGAATAGGGGCAGCTGTAGCGCCTCAAATTTTCACCCCCCATTTGTACATTCATTTCATTTTTTTAGGTCATTAACATTGCATTAATATTGCATAGTACCTGGCATCTTATCAGTTAAGACTGGTATCAGGAGAATTCATCTGTGCAAAAGAGCAATGCATTTCCATGAGAAGAAGGCTCTATGGTTGTTCTAGAGAGCTTACATGAATCAAGGTTCATTCTGAAGCCATTGTACCAAGTGTTAGAGGCTCAAAGTCCACAGTGCAAATTCAGGTCATCTGGGCCCATAAAAGTCAACTACAAGTCAACTGAGGGCTAGGAGGTGGAGAAATGGTTTGAAACACTTCATTCATGTCCCAAAGAGGTTTATTCATCATGTCAAACATCTATCTTGAAGATTTTGAAGCCAGATCAAAAGTTTCCCAAAATGGAAAGTGACCTGTAATTTCAAGTTTCCAAAAATGGCAAGTTTTGGACCAACTTCAGCCTGACTTTACAACATCAAATAAGCTTCAAATGAAATTTTGTCCAACATGAAAGTTGAAGATCTTTCTCTCCCATTTCCAAAAAGTCCAAGATCATGAGAATCTGGTGAATGGTTGAGTAGATATGATCAAATCATCACCAAGTGTGCATGGCTAAAATGTTCTATGTATTGATACATACGAGTTTTGTACCGATCCATGCATGGCAAAATGTTCTATGTATTGATACATACGAGTTTTTTATTGATCCATGCATGGCAATAAGTTCTATGTATTGATACATACGAGTTTTATATCGATCCATGCATGGCAAAATGTTCTATGTATTAATACATACGAGTTTTGTATCGATCCATGCATGGAAAAATGTTCTATGTATTGATACATACGAGTTTTGTATCGATCCATGCTTGTATTGATTCTCTAAAATTAATCAAAGCTACAGTGTGTATCGATGCATAATCCTTTGTATCAATACATAATTCTGTTTTGATCATGCATTGGCTACTGTTCACGTCCAAGTGCTCCATGCACCTCCAATTTTCAAAATTTTGCCATACACCTTATATTGCTTAATCTCAACTAAACCATGCTTAATTTTGATTAGGAGGTGATTAGTACAGCATATAAATACCGAATCCTAACAGAATTTCTGATTCTTCACCATTTCTAGATCTAGATTGAATTTCCCTCCAATTTTTTCTCTCAACCAAAATTCAAATTTCTTCCACATAAGCCTTCAACTTTCTTCCATATTCTTGTTCTCTGGTGTTGATTTAGTATAGATCAAGCCTTGGATCATCAAATTTGGCCAAGATTTGTGTGGTGCAAGCTCAAGAACACAAGCATGGAAGTTCAGATTTGAGCAAGATCTAAGCATTTCAAAGCCTCAAGTTCTTCATCAAACTTCATAACAAGTGATTAGGAGTGGATTTGCACGATTGCCAGGCCTTGAAACTGCAGATTCCAGAAGTTGATCTTCAAGAGGTCATATTTTCGATCATCTTAGTTCTCTTTTTTATGTGTATGATAGTGTAGATCTTATCATGCTGGTTAATCTGAGCTAAACTTCGTATGATGTGGTGCACTAATGACTGAGATATGCTTGATGGATGTTTTGTGCATCCAAATGTTTTTGCTCGATTTGAATTTGTTATGATGAATTAGAATGAATTGATACTGGATTCGTGTTCCTGGTAGCATAAGCTTTCATTTGGTGTATTCATTTTGAAATTCTGGAAAAAATTTCGTGTGAGTTCACTGTTCACTCACCGTCTTCACGAAGAAGACGGTGTTTTCCACCGCACACGACTGAGCGCTCCACCGTCTGGTTAGGGCTGACATGTCTGCCACACATGCGCGCCGTTGGCCTTTTGGTTGGATGATATTTCGCTGACTCGTCCACGCGTTCGTTTGACCGTGACTCAGCTTTGCCAACGCATTAATAGAACGACCGCATTTTGGCTTGTACTGAGTTCGAGTCCTGCTTCCAGCAATTGCCATTTCTTCATTTCTTTTCCTTATTTTTTATGTTTTGCAATTTTTATTTCATTTTATACATGATCTTCAAAAAATCATAAAAAATAGAATAATGATCCAAATAATTCCAGGTTTTTTCCTACATGATCCTATGAATGTCTAGAGTATTATGGTATTGATTTTGTGATTTTACCATGCCTGGAAACTAAATTGTGTTAGAGTGATTAAACATGTATGCTTTTGTGACCTTTCTTCATTCATCCTATCATAGAATGCTCATACATGATCCAAATGCCATGAAATTTTGCATGATGATTCTTAACATGATGATGGATTTGTGTGATTTTATTTGGCATTTTTTGCTATTTCCTTCACTGTTTGGGATACATATACTTTAGGTGTGACAATTTGTGTCACACAATTGGATGTCTTGCTTGTGCATTTTCATTTCTAGGTCAATTGGATTCTGTTGATTCTGATTTTTGGTATGAAGATTGTGTTGGACATGTTGTATGCTCATGAAAATTTCCAGAATTGTTTGAGTCTTTTCTGTTTTAATATGGAATTTTGATTCTTGTTGACCAAATGTATGCTTTGAAATTGCCTTATGCCTTATCATGATTGGTTGGTGGATTTACTTAATGCTTTTGACTTGACCCTTTTTAGGACATGTTCATGATAGAGTAAATGTGATTCATGTGGTTTTTAGTTTCTGTTTTGACTTTTTACCTCCCCTTTGACCCTAGCCTTTGAGCTAGTGGTTTGTTCTCATCCTTTGGACTTTGTGTTTCAGGTTTCAAGCAATTAGCCACATTGGTTGATATGTACTCATCCCTTGAGATACAAGCTATTTTGGTTGACTAACCTTGCTGTTTTGTAGGTCTTGTGGATGATGAATCAATTTAGTTTGCTTGCATCTTATGCCTTGCATTGACATTGTCTGATGATTGGTTGTCTCACTGTTGGACTTTCTAATTGTTTTGTCTGAATACTATACTGATTGTTTGGTGGTTTACACATGTACATTAGCTGCTTTAAGTTCATTATTTGAAATTTGCTTTGCTTGTGGTTGGCATACTACTCAGGTAATGACCTCCGACTTCATGTAGTCTAGAAGACCTGTCATGTTATGTTGGCAGGCACCTGTCTGAAGTCCTCCTTAAGAGGCAATGTTTGTGCTTGTTTATCTTTGTGCCTTGTACGTTCAAATACCTCCTAAGTGAAGAGGCATTGGCAGATAGAAGGGATGTGCAATCCATCCCCTGCTATTCAGTCGAGTCTTTCATCTTGTTCGCTCTACGTGCTGATGCATTTTGAATAAACACCCAAGATCATTATATATCGAGTCAGTCATGTGGAGTAGAGTTCCTCATTCTGGACTCCCACACTTTCATTGTTTCAAGCTCTCCCAGGCCAGGGATAAGAGCTATGAGGTCTTGCCCTCCTTTCCTATTTCATCTGCTTCACCCTAACTCTCAATGTTAGGGTTAAGAGCTCAAAACACCCCTTCCAGTTTGCTTATTTGTCGAGGTGGATTTGACCCCTTGACTAAAGCCCAGCCTTGTATGAGCCACTTGTTTGCATATAGTGTGTGTGCTTGTGTTTGCTTACTTGATTTGCTGTTTAGGCTAGCTTGCTTCCTGTGCGAGTTAGGACTAGAGACCTCAACATAGGGATCATATGCATGACAACTTCTAGGCTCGAGTCGTAGTCTCCCTAGTAGTCTGTTATCTCCATAGTCCGTGGTTAGGATAGAAGTTTCTTCCCTGTTAAGGGGAACTACGTCGCCCTGATCCTCATACCAGATGAGGTACGTAGGCAGGAGATTAAGTTGATCTCTCCGGGAAACCTTTTTGTGTTGTGTGTGTGCTCGGAGTCTGACGTAAGTCTAGCGATTGGCAGTCGGTTTCCTGTGTGTGCTTGTTCGTTTGGAGTCTGACGTAAGTCCAGCGATTGGCAATCGGTTTCCTGTGTTGTGTGTGTGCTCGGAGTCTGACGTAAGTCCAGCGATTGGCAGTCGGTTTCTTGTGTGTGCTTGTTCGTTTGGAGTCTGACGTAAGTCCAGCGATTGGCAGTCGGTTTCCCGTGTTGTGTGTGTGCTTGGAGTCTGATGTAAGTCCAGCGATTGGCATTCGGTTTCCCGTTAGTTTGTTTTTGGTGGAGTTGGATGTAAGACCAGCGATTGGCATTCCATTTCCAGTTTGCTTTGACGTCTCAGCGTCTCTGTTTAGCGTTTTTTTTGGCTTGCGTTAGCCGAGCTACGAGTGCTCTGATTATTTCTCTAGTTAGAGAAGATACGTATGCATAGGATGCAACATCCTAGCGAGCACGTTTCCCGGTCCTCCGAACTACGTCGACTCTGATGTTTGTGTCTAACAAACTACGTAGGCCCAGGATGCGACATCCTGCCGAGTCATCTTTTTCCGTCTTCTTTCATCTGTGTTTTATTCCAGTGCGTGCAGTTTTTGAGCAATCTTTTTAGCAACCTTTCTTCTATTCTTTCGAGCGTGGATCCCGTCGAGTACGACGGATGCGTAGGGGTGCTAATACCTTCCCTTTGCATAACCGACTCCCGATCCTATCAATCTCTGGTCGCGAGACCATTTCCTTTCCAGGTTTACTTCGAGCATTTCCTTTCCCTCCTTTGGGATAAATAACGCACGGTGGCGGCTCTGTGTCTTTTCCCGCCGGTTTTTCGCGTAATGCGGCAGCTGGCGACTATGCTGGGGAATTATAAGAAGTTGACCTCTTGCTGGTCCATCTTCCCTAAGCGAGTCAATCCTAGCGCTCTTTAGATTAGTTGTGGTTGCTTTTGCTGTTTATTCATTGCGTTCATTATTATGTTGTGATTGTATATATGTGCATATGTGTTTGCATGCATCATATTATCATTGTGCTGGATTCTGTACAGGTTGGTTCCTCTCATTTGGACATGTTGTATGCTCATGAAAATTTCCAGAATTGTTTGAGTCTTTTCTGTTTTAATATGGAATTTTGATTCTTGTTGACCAAATGTATGCTTTGAAATTGCCTTGTGCCTTATCATGATTGGTTGGTGGATTTACTTAATGCTTTTGACTTGGTCCTTTTTAGGACATGTTCATGATAGAGTAAATGTGATTCATGTGGAGTTTTAGTTTCTGTTTTGACTTTTTACCTCACCTTTGACCCTAGCCTTTGAGCTAGTGGTTTATTCTCATCCTTTGGACTTTGTGTTTCAGGTTTCAAGCAATTAGCCACATTGGTTGATATGATCTCATCCCTTGAGATACAAGTTATTTTGGTTGACTAACCTTGATGTTTTGTAGGTCTTGTGGATGATGAATCAATTTAGTTTACTTGCATCTTATGCCTTGCATTGACATTGTCTGATGATTGGTTGTCTCACTGTTGGACTTTCTAATTGTTTTGTCTGAATACTATACTGATTGTTTGGTTGTTTACACAGGTACGTTAGCTGCTTTAAGTTCATTATTTGAACTTTGCTTTGCTTGTGGTTGGCATACTACTCAGGTAATAACCTCCGACTTCATGTAGTCTGGAAGACCTGTCATGTTATGTTGGCAGGCACCTGTCTGAAGTCCTCCTTAAGAGGCAATGTTTGTGCTTGTTTATCTTTGTGCCTTGTACATTCAAAGACCTCCTAAGTGAAGAGGCATTGGCAGATAGAAGGGATGTGCAATCCATCCCCTGCTATTCAGTTGAGTCTTTCATCTTGTTCGCACTACGTGCTGATGAATTTTGAATAAACACCCAAGATCATTGTATATCGAGTCAGTAATGTGGAGTAGAGTTCCTCATTCTAGACTCCCACACTTTCATTGTTTCAAGCTCTCCCAGGCCAGGGATAAGAGCTATGAGGTCTTGCCCTCCTTTCCTATTTCATCTGCTTCACCCTAACTCTCAATGTTAGGGTTAAGAGCTCAAAACACCCCTTCTAGTTGGCTTGTTTGTCGAGGTTGATTTGACCCCTTGACTAAAGCCCAACCTTGTATGAGCCACTTGTTTGCATATAGTGTGTGTGCTTGCTCTCTTGTGCTTGTGTTTGCTTACTTGATTTGTTGTTTAGGCTAGCTTGCTTCCTGTGCGAGTTAGGACTAGAGACCTCAAAATAGGGATCGCCTGCATGACAACTTCTAGGCTCGAGTCGTAGTCTCCCTAGTAGTCTGTTATCTCCCTAGTCCATGGTTAGGATAGAAGTTTCTTCCCTGTTAAGGGGAACTACGTCGCTCTGATCCTCATACCAGATGAGGTACGTAGGCAGGAGGTTGAGCTGATCTCTCCGGGCAACCTTTTTGTGTTGTGTGTGTGCTCGGAGTCTGACGTAAGTCCAGCGATTAGCAGTCGGTTTCCTGTGTGTGCTTGTTCGTTTGGAGTCTGACGTAAGTCCAGCAATTGGCAATCGGTTTTCCGTGTTGTGTGTGTGCTCGGAGTCTGACGTAAGTCCAGCGATTGGCAGTGGGTTTCCTGTGTGTGCTTGTCCGTTTGGAGTCTGACGTAAGTCCAACGATTGGCAGTCAGTTTCCCGTGTTGTGTGTGTGCTTGGAGTCTGATGTAAGTCCAACGATTGGCATTCGGTTTCCCGTTAGTTTGTTTTTGGTGGAGTTGGATGTAAGACCAGCGATTGGCATTCCATTTCTAGTTTGCTTTGACGTCTCAGCGTCTCTGTTTAGCGTTTTGTTTGGCGTGCGTTAGCCGAGCTACGAGTGCTCTGATTCTTTCTCTGGTTAGAGAAGATACGTATGCATAGAATGCGACACCCTAGCGAGCACGTTTCCCGGTCCCCCGAACTACGTTGACTCTGATGTTTGTGTCTGATAAACTACGTAGGCCCAGGATGCGACATCCTGCCGAGTCATCTTCTTCCGTCTTCTTTCATCTGTGTTCTATTCCAGTGCGTGCAATTTTTGAGCAGTCTTTTTAGCAACCTTTCTTCTATTCTTTCGAGCGTGGATCCCGTCGAGTACGACAGATGCGTAGGGGTGCTAATACCTTCCCTTCGCATAACCGACTCCCGATCCTATCAATCTCTGGTCGCGAGACCACTTCCTTTCCAGGTTTACTTCGAGCATTTCCTTTCCCTCCTTTGGGATAAATAACGCACGGTGGTGGCTCTGTGTCTTTTCCCGCCGGTTTTTTGCGTAATGCGACAGAAGGCAGAAATCACAATTTGGGGCTGCGCATTTCAATGAATTGTAAGGAGGACGCTTTGTCCAATGTGTTGGTTGATACTGGATCATCATTGAATGTGTTACCAAAATCTACTTTGTCAAGAATCTCTTGTCAAGGCGCCCCAATGAGGCATAGCGACATAGTTGTCAAAGCGTTCGACGGTTCTCGTAAAACTGTCATTGGAGAAGTGGACCTTCCGGTTAAGATAGGTCCGAGTGATTTCCAAATTACTTTCCAGGTTATGGATATCCACCCAACCTATAGTTATTTATTGGGGAGGCCATGGATTCATGAAGCTGAAGCTATGACGTCTACTCTACACCAGAACCTGAAATTTGTGAAGAACGACAAGCTTGTCGTTGTTGGTGGAGAGAGAACATTGTTGGTGAGCCATTTGTCATCTTTCACTTATGTTGATCCTGAGGAGGAGGTTGGAACATCATTCGAAGCCTTATCTATTGTTGATGAATTAAAGAAAACTGGGTCACCCATGTCTTCTTTGAAAGATGCGCAAGAGGCTATTCAAGCTAGCAGTATTGACAAGTGGGGTCGTGTTGTGGAGATCGTAGAGAACAAGTAGGTATTTTTATCACTATCATCAATGAAATACAATTTTATTCATCCACATCTTTGATGTTTAATTTTTACTTTTTTTTCCTTTTCTGAAAATTGTAATCACAAAAAACATAAATAAATAATAATCTTCCATCTGCATAATATTTGTTTGCACTTCACTCCTCTAAAATCAGAATATCAAATCATTATGCAGGTTGATTCTCAAACCCATTGAATATAATGATCCTACTCCCTCTCCAAACTTTGATTTCCCTGTGTTTGAAGCTGAGGAAGAGATTGATGATGAAGAAGTATCTGATGAGTTATCCCGTTTACTTGAGCATGAGGAAAAAGTCATTCATCCGTTTGAAGAGCAGATTGAACTAGTCAACTTGCGTTCCGAGGATGATGTAAAGGAAGTCAAGATTGGGTCTCAACTGTGTCTGAAAGCTAAGAAGGGATTGATTAATCTCCTTCGAGATTATTCTGACGTGTTTGCTTGGTCCTATCAAGATATGCCTTGGTTGGATTCTGAGATTGTGGAGCATAGATTACTGTTGAAGCCAGAATGCCCACCGGTCAATCAGAAGTTGAGAAGAACTCATCCTGATATAGCAGTAAAGATCAGAGAGGAGGTGTAGAAATAGATTGATACTGGTTTTCTTGTTACCTCTGAGTATCCGTAATGGGTGGCCAACATTGTGTCTGTTCCGAAGAAAGATGGAAAAGTCCGTATGTGTGTTGATTATAGAGATTTGAATAAAGCAAGTCCAAAATATGATTTTCCTCTGTCACACATTAATATGTTGGTAGACAATACAACTAAGTTCAAAGTCTTTTCATTTATGGACAGATTTTCCGGTTATAATCAAATCAAGATGACACCTGAAGATATAAAGAAGACCACATTCATTACACCCTGGGGAACATTCTATTATAGAGTGATGCCTTTATGTCTCCTCCTATTAAAGGAAGACCGTTATCATGTATTTGATTGTGCTTGGTAATAGTATGGGTTGTGTTCTTGGTCAACAAGATGAATTTGGAAAGAGAGAATATGCAATTTACTACCTCAGTAAAAAGTTCACTGACGGTGAGACTCGGCATTCTATGCTTGAAAGGACATGTTACGCGTTGGCTTGGGCTTCTAAGCATCTGCGCTAGTATATGTTAAATCATACTACTTGGTTGATATCCAAAATGGATCAAATCAAGTACATCTTTGAGAAGCCTGCTTTAATTGGGAGGATTGCCTGTTGGCAGATGTTGTTATCTGAGTATGATATTGAATACCAATCTCAGAAAGTTGTTAAAGGTAGTGTCTTGGCTGACCATTTGGCTCACCAACCTATTGTAGATTATCAGTCAGTATAGTATGATTTTCCTGATGAAGAGATTTTGTACTTGAAGATGAAATATTATGATGAACCATTGCTTGACGAAGGGCTAGAACTTGGTTCCCGTGGGGGCATGGTATTTGATGGAGATGTTAATTCGTATGGTAATGGCATTGGGGCAGTGATTATTACTCCTCAAGGCACTCATTTTCGGTTTACAGCTAGATTGACTTTCAAGTGTACAAACAAAATGGTTGAGTATGAAGCTTGCATTATGGGGCTTGAAGAGGCCATTGATCTCAAAATTAAATATCTTGACGTCTATGGAGATTAAGCTTTAGTTGTGAACCAAATCAAAGGTGAATGGGAGACGAATCAACCCGGTTTGATACCGTATAGAGACTATGTGAGGAGGATATCAACTTTCTTTACAAAGGTTGAGTTTCATCATATCCCTCGAGATGAAAACCGGATGGCAGATGCTCTTGCAACGTTGGCTTCCATGATTGTGGTGAAATTTTAGAATGAAATTCCCAATTTTACCATGATGCGTCTTGATAGGCCAACTCATGTATTTACTATTTAAGATGTCAAAGATGAAAATCCTTGGTATTATGATATCAAATGTTCTCTTCAAAGTCAAATTTACCCGTCTGGGAAACTTTAAAAGATAAGAAGACTTTGAGAAGATTAGCTGGAAACTTCTACCTGAACGGTGATGTGCTTTATAAGAGAAACTTCAACATGGTTTTACTCAGATGCATGTATAGACACGAAGCGGACCTACTGATGACTAAAGTCCATGAAGGTTCCTTTGGTTCTCATTCCAATGGACATGCTATGGCAAAGAAGGTGTTAAGAGCAGGTTATTATTGGCTGATAATGGAATCTGACTGTGACAAGTTTGTGAAGAAATGTCACAAGTGTTAAATTTATGCAGATAAGATTCATGTTCCTCCGATACTGTTGAATGTCATTTCCTCTCCATGGCATTTTTCCATGTAGGGAATTAATATGATTGGTATGATTGAGCCCAAAGCTTCGAACGGACATCGTTTCATTCTGGTGGCTATTGACTACTTTACAAAGTGGGTTGAAGCAACATCGTATGCAAATGTGACCGAGAAAGTTGTTGTAAGGTTTATCAAGAATCAGATTATATGTCGTTATGCTGTGCCAAGTAAGATCATTACTGATAATGGATCAAATTTGAACAATAATATGGTGGAAGCTCTTTGCAAAGATTTCAAGATTGTGCTTTATAATTCTTCTGCCTACAGACCTAAGATGAATGAGGTTGTTGAAGCTGCGAATAAGAACATCAAGAAGATCATTTAGAAGATGTTTGTGACGTACATAGATTGGCATGAGATGTTCCCATTTGCTTTGCATGGGTACCGTACATCCATCCTCACTTCAATTGGGGCAACCCCTTTGTCTCTCGTTTATGGCATGGAAGATGTGCTCCCCGTAGAGGTTGAGATCCCCTCATTGCATGTCTTAATGGAAGACAAGTTGACTGAAGCTGAATGGTGTCAGAACATATATGATCAGTTGAATTTGATTGAATAGAAGAGATTGACTGCCATGTGTCATGGTCAGTTATATTAGAAAAGAATGAAGAAAGCGTTTGGTAAGAAGGTCAAGCTTCGTGTGTTCAGAGAAGGTGACCTCGTGCTTAAGAAGATTCTATCTTTCAAACCTAATGCTAGGGGCAAGTGGACTCATAATTATGAAGGCCCCTATGTTGTTAAGAGAGCCTTCTCAAGTGGTGCATTGATTCTTACAACTATGGATGGTGAATAGTTCACGTGTCATGTGAATGCCGATGTAGTCAAGAAATACTTCGCCTAAAAGAGTAAAAGAATAACTCGCTAAGTTGAAAACCCGAAAGGGCGACTTAGGCAAAAATGAGCATCTCGGTGGATTGAAAACCTGAAAGGGCAATCCATGCAAAAATTAGAGACATAAAACAGAAAATTTATCCCGGTAGATTGAGTACCCCACCTTGGGGAGATCTAGGCAAAAATTAGGAATTATGGCAAGTAACTGCATCTGGTTGGTCTTGATCTTTGAAACAACTTTAAGCATTTGTTTGGTTCTGGTTCATCTTTCTCAACCAAAGACAAGAGCACATCAGATATCAAAGTTGGTAGGGAGAGTAGTGATCATTGTATTCAATGTAGCCCTTTTCCATGTAAATTACCATTTTCAAACTTTGTAAAGATCCATGGAGTCCCGTCATTTACGGACTACCATTCTATTAAATAAAGTTGAGCTTTTCATCCAATTATTGCTATTCTTATGTACTTCTGTTAAATAAAATTGAACTTTTATGATGATAATTTTGAAATAAATCAATGAATAATTATTTTTCTTAAAATAATAAAAGCATTTACTTTAAGAATAATTGATTTCAGCGAGGAATGTTAATACTAATCTAAGGACAGGTAAGTCTTGAAGTGTGAAGCATTGTTGGTCTTCCCCGAGCAATTGGTTTGGTAACTATTTTCCTCCCCAACAGTTTTTCATTTATCCATGGCTTGGTCGATGAGTTTCTCCCCGAATATTTCATCATCCCTAGTAGAGTTTGTGGGTCTCATCTCTAGTTGAGCTGATGATTAATCTCCTTTGTAAATTCATATTCCTCAGATGAGGTGCTCATGTTTTTTGTCCCCCAGTTTGTGATTTGGATGACCAGACCCTGAAGATCCAGAACCTTTATTTGGTTTCCATTTGCATTTGATTGTGTTGCATAACTTCAGCAGTTTCTCCTTTGTGTGAATCCGAACCGGTTATCTTTACCTTGGAATTGGTTTGTTTCACAATTTCCAAGAATAATTCGATGATTACTGAGGAATGTGACGGTCTTTGTCACAATATTCACAACAATTTGCTTAATTCCTCATTCAGAGTTTTATCTCTTGTATTCCCCGACAAAGTTCATCTTCTGATAGAAGTTCCCTCTTTCCCAACAGTGTTTGATTCTGAGTAATATTTGACTTTGTCCCCTCAGGGTTGTCTCCCATTTGACATAGTGTTGACTTAAAATTCCCCACAGTATTAAGGTGACAGATCAAGTGGTCACTAACGTGCAATCCACAATGGACCTGAGTCAGCGTGCCACAACAGTGGTAATTCAAGCCAACGTGTGAGTATAGATTAAATCAAATGGATCCTATGGTTTTGAGGACTGCTAACTCACCACCAAAGCCAAAGCGCTGGACTCCTTCTCCGGTGAGCCTCACCGGACTAGTTCAGTCACAACCATCACCAAAATTAAAAAGAAGGACATGATTTTAAAGTAAAAATGGTACTGAGCTTGAATCAGGCCTCAATTTATCCTAACTCCAAGTATATTGAGAGATACAAGAAGTTGAAATTTTAGGTGCATGATCTGAGTTGCTTAGATTTGACCTTAAAGCAACTCAATCTTGTTGCCTACATTGGTAGTACTTCAGACAACCAAAGATCCAAGAGAATTATGAAGAACTGAGTGAGAATCAAAGAGATGAAAATTTCTGGAAAATACCTTCAATGTAGGTCTGAATTCGATTGGTCTTGCTCTTGCTTGTGCTTGATCTTGCTCTGAATGCTTGGAGGATTAGATTAGAATTATCAAAAGGCTTTGGATCCTTGGAGTTTTGAATCTCAAAATAGTGAGATTCAAATTCAATTTTCAATGGAAATTCTCAAGGTTGTCCTATGAAATGGAAGGGTTTGAAGGTGTGGATTCAAAGCTGGCGTGCCGAGTCCTCAATTCTAAACCTAGAGGTCTCTATTTATAGCAAATCCAATTAATATTTGCACACTTGAACATGGAATCCAAAAATAGCAATGAGTGATGCATGGGTGCATGGGCGTGTACAGGCCCATGAAATCATGTCATTTGGTCCATAATTGAATACAAACAAATTTGCAACTGTCAGATTCCATTGTCAGCCAATAGTAACCTGCTCGCAACATCTTCTTCGCCATTGCATGTCCATTAGAATGAGTACCAAAGGAACCTTCATGCACTTCGGTCATCAAGAAGTCTGCTTCGTGTCTATCCACGCATCTGAGCAAAACCATGTCGAAGTTTATCTTGTACAGTATATCACCATTCAAGTAGAAATTACCAGTTAATCTTCTCAAAGTCTTCTTATCTTTCAAAGATGCCCCAGACAAGTAAATCTGACTTTGGAGGAAACACTTGATGTCGTAATACCATGGCTTATCATCTTTGATCTCTTCAAAAGCAAACATATGAGCTGGCCTATCAAGACGCATTACAGATAAATTGGGAACTTCATTCCAAAACTTTACGACAATCATTGACGCCAACATTGCAAGAGCATCTGCCATCCGGTTTTCATCTCGAGGGATATGATGGAACTCAACCTTTGTAAAGAAAGTTGAAATCCTCCTCGCATAATCTCTATATGGTATTAAACCGGGTTGATTCATCTCACATTCTCCTTTGATTTGATTCACAACCTAAGCTGAATCAATGAAGACATCCAAATACTTGATTCTGAGATTCATGGCCTCTTCAAGCCCCATAATTCAAGCTTCATATTCTTCCATGTTGTTTGTATACTTGAAAGTCAATCTACGTGTAAATGGTAGATGCGTTCCTTGAGGAGTAATAATCATTGCCCCAATGCCATTTCCATATTGATTAACAGCTCCTTTAAATACCATGCCCCAATGCGAACCAGGTTCTGGCCCTTCTTCTAGCAATGGTTCATCATAATCTTTCATTTTTAAGTACAAAATATCTTCATCAGGAAAGTCATATTGTACTGACTGATAATCTTCAATTGGTTGGTGAGCCAAATGGTCAGCCAAGATACTAGTTTGATCGCTTTCTAAGATCGGTATTCGATATCATACTCTGATAACAACATTTGCCAACGGGCAATCCTCCCAGTTAAAGCAGGCTTCTCAAATATATACTTGATTGGATCCATTTTTTATATCAACCAAGTGGTATGATTCAACATATACTGACGCAGACGCTTAGCATCCCAAGCCAATGCATAACAAGTCTTCTCAAGCATTGAATACCGAGTCTCAGAGTCGGTGAACTTCTTACTGAGGTAGTAAATTACAAATTCTTTCTTTCCAGTCTCATATTGTTGACAAGAACACAACCCATACTATCTTCTAGCACAGTCAAATACATGATCAACGGTCTTCCTTCAACAGGCGAAGACAAAATCGGAGGTTCAAGCAAATATTCTTTGATACTATCAAATGCTTTCTGGAAGTCTTCGGTCCAATCACAAGATTGATCTTTCCGAAGAAGCTTGAATATAGGCACACATGTGGCAGTCATGTGGGAAATGAATCTGGAAATATAATTCAAGCAGCCGAGAAAACCTCTGACTTGCTTCTCAGTTTTGGGCGCAGGAATCTCTTGTATTGCTTTGACCTTGGCGGGATTAACTTCAATACCCTTCTCGCTGACAATAAAGCCCAACAACTTACCAGAACGAACACCAAAAGTACACTTATTGGGATTTAAACGGAGTTTATACTTCCTCAAACGATGGAATAACTTCAACAAATGCTCAACATGTTCCTCTTCATCAATTGATTTAGCAATCATGTCATCGACATAAACTTCAATCTCTTTATGCATTATATCATGAAAAAGAGTAGTCATTTCTCTCTGGTAAGTTGCATCAGCATTCTTTAGACTGAAAGGCGTCACTCTATAACAGAATGTTCCCCAAGATGTAATGAATGTGGTATTCTCCATATCCTCGGGTGCCATCTTAATCTGATTATATCCGGAAAATCATCCATAAACGAAAAGACTTTAAATTTAGCAGTATTGTCTACCAACATATCAATGTGTGGCAGAGGGAAATCATCTTTCGGACTGGCTTTATTCAAATCTCTATAGTCAACACACATGTAGACTTTTCCATCTTTCTTCGGCACTGGCACAATATTGGCCACCCATTACGGATACTCAGTGGTTACAAGGAAACCGACATCAATCTGTTTCTGCACTTCCTCTTTGATTTTTATAGCCATATTAGGATGCGTTCTTCTCAACTTCTGCTTGACTGGCGGGAATTCTGGCTTCAACGGCAATCTATGCTCCACAATCTCAGAATCCAACCCATGCATGTCTAGATAGGACCAAGAAAACACATCTGAATACTCTCGAAGAAGATCAATCAACCCCTTCTTAGCATCTGAACACAGTCGAGACCTAATCTTGATTTCCTTCACATCATCTTCGGAACCCAAGTTGACTAGCTCAATCTGCTCTTCAAACGGCTGAATAATCTTTTCATCTTGCTCAAGAAGACGAGACAATTCATCACTCACTTCTACATCACTTTCCTCCTCAGCTTCAAACACAGGAAATTCAAAATTTGGAGAAGGAGAAGGATCATTGTATTCAATGGGGTTTGGAACCAACCTGCATAATGATTTGATATTTTGATTTTAGAGAAGTGAAATTGTGACCAAATATTATGTAGATGGACAATTATATTGTTTATTTATGTTTTTTTTGTGATTACCATTTTCAGAAATAAGCAAAAAGTAAAAATAAACATCAAAGATGTGGATGAATAAAATTAATTTTATTGATGATCAATTTCAAAATGCCCAACAATGTTCACTTCTCCCTTAGGCATAGGAGAAGGATTTTAAAATATAAAAGCAATTACTTAGATCGATGAAAATAATAGGAATATCAACAGCAGTCCAATTGTTGCATGTCTGTCCATGCGTCACAAAGTTGGTGCAGTCTTCCTCTTCACTGTCCTCTAGCACATCAGCCAAATGTTGTTCATTCCCATGAATGAACCCTCCTCTACGGAAGCTGAGTTGCATCTCTTCTGATATAACAGTTGATGAGCCCTTTTGGAACCCCAAACCAGTTCTTCCCCTGTTGTCGGCGACCTCTACCACACGCCCCCACTGATCAACATGTCCTTCTTCAAGAATCTTCTGCGCATCTTTCAGAGAGGACATATGTTCCCCAACTCTCTTCTCAGCAACAATAGATAAGGCTTGGAACGGAGTTCCAACCTCATCCTCAGCTTCAACATAGGAGAAAGATAACAAATGACTTACCAACAACGCTTTCTCTCCTCCAACAATTACCAACTCGCCTTTCTTGACAAATTTGAGCTTTTGATGTAGAATGGAAGTAACAACTCCTGCTTTATGAATCCATGACCTTCCCAATAAACAACTATAGGCCGGGTGAATATCCATTACATGGAAAGTAATCTGAAAGTCACTCGAACCTATCTTGACTGGAAGGTCCACTTCTCCAATGTCAGTCTTGTGCGAGCCATTAAAGGCTTTGATAATTACTCCACTATACCTTATGGGAGCTCCTTGATAAGATAACTTTGACAATGTTGACTTTGGAAGCACATTGAGTGACGACCCAGTGTCAACTAGCACATTTGACAAAGCATCTTCTTTGCAATTCATAGAAATGCGCAAAGCCAGATTGTGATTTCTTCCCTCCTCGGGGAGTTCTTCATCACAAAAGCTCAAATTATTGCATGAAGTGATATTAGCCACAATGTGATCAAATTGATCCACAATAACATCATGCTCCACATATTCTTGTTCAAGAACTCTCTGGAGTGCTTCTCTGTGAGCTTCAGAATTTAAAAGCAGAGACAACACGAAAATCTTCGAGGGAGTCTGGAGCAATTGCTCAACCACATTAAATTCACTCCTTTTGATCAGTCGGAGCACCTCATCCTCATCACCATTAGCTTTCAAATTGCTGGATTCACTAGACTTATCTTTCGAGAAGCCAACAGGATCTACATTAGGCACCTCCGCCTTCTTACCAATAATCAATTCTTCTTTGTTCTCCGGGATCACCGGTCCAAAAACTCGACCACTGCGGGTCACCTTCGTAACATCTGCAATGCTTACCACTAAATTGGTCGTAGGCAACGGGAACAACTGTTATCAAGTCTACGCGTGAACAGTTCCCGCACTACGTCCTAAATAGGACAAGATGGGTTAGGTGTTCTAAGGTCCTCAGCTTCTCAAACCCAATTAGAAATTGTAATGTCTAACCACAAATACTTGTGCGACATTTCCAAATCCAAACGAGTCTCCACAGAGAAGATGGATCTCAAGCCAACTTGTTAAGGACTACTCCACACAAGTCGAACATAACTATACCATCCTCCTATCTTAATTGCACTCAAGTTTGTGTTAGAACTTACTCACCACTCAGAGATCACAAAGCATAATAAGCAGATTATATCACACATACATATATACAAACATCACATATATACAAATATATTCACACAAAAAGTAGGCTAGACCCAATGGAGACTACTCCCCAACAGAGTCGCATCTTAATTTCTGTAGCGGGAAATTCATGATCATCAAGCTATTGACAAGCTAGAGATCAATTAACAAGAGTCGCCATCGCGCTTTTCTTGTATCCAAGGGAAAAGGGAAAAAGTACGAACAAAACTCAAATAGTAAGAAGTTTTCAAATAAAAACTAATAAAATCAGAGATCACGGGTAAGGGGGTTGGTTACACAGAGGGAAGGTATTAGCACCCAAAGTGTCCTAGGTACTCCTAGGGATCCCTTTTTGTGTGCATATGTATTTTGTATAAAGTGATGTTTACAAACAAATAGAATGGGGGGATGAGAAAAGAATTGATTAATTATATTTTTGTGTTTGACAAGACCTTCGGTCTTGTGCCTACGTACCAACATAAAAATGAGGGATTAAAACCTCGTAGTTCGTGCTACAAATTTCAAAGTGAGTATGTTGGTTTTAACAAAAATTAAGCTTGAAAGGCACAAAGGCATAAAATGGTTTGAATGGTTTAGTTCTTTTTGGCTTTTGAAGGTTTAAGTCAAGTATGATTTAAGAAAATAAGTTTGAAAATGCAATGACATAAGGCCTAAGTTTCTATCTCTTTTAAAAATGGTCAAAGTTTAGAACAAAAGGAGTTCACACAAAGAAGATTTTAAAATTGGAGGGAGAGATTTTGAAATTAAAGAAATGGGGAGAAGATGAAGAGACTACCCTATGCACAAAATTTAAAAGTTTAAAGTTGAAAAGATCTGACCAAATGGGAGCAATCTAATAGACAAGTATGTCAATAGAAATCCAGAATTCCCTTGGACTTTTTAGAATCAAGCAACACACAAATGCACAATTATATCAATCTTGAAGAGCAAAGGCATCAAATAAATATGGCCTCATCCAAGCTTATCAACTTCAATGATCTTCTTCAAAATAGCATATGTAGCAGATGAATTCCACAAGTCATAGGTTCAACATAACAGCTTAACAATGATCAATGTTGTAGATGAATTTGGAGAGATCTAGAATGATGTATCAGATGAATTTTGAATTTGTAATCACTTGTTTCTTCAACAAATTGGCATTGGCCAAGTCCATTAGCAAAGGAATGTTGCCTAAGTTCTAAGTCCAATTGGGCAAGATCAAACCAAACATCCACTCAAATGTCTTTTAGGGTTTTTGTTATTATTATGTACATTAATAGTCAAAGACCAAACAAACAAGCAAACAAAATAATATCACAATATGGTCCAAGTGGACAAAGTGAAAATTACATTAACATAAACAATTAGAATGATATGTATAATGGCAAATGATAATAGAATACTAAAAGTAAATTGCATTAAAGTAAAGGCTTGAAAGTAAAAGTTAATGGTTAGTAAGTTAATAGTTAATTTTGTTTTGCTTTTGATTTCAAGACATTCTTTGGAGAACACTCAACCCACTTGCTACAAGCATGGATCCTTGAACCAAAATATCTCCCAAAGGAAGGAATGAAGGCCAAGTTTCCACACAATACCATGGAAGAGGGGAGACTTACAATATCACTAACAAGAATGTTTATGCCTTTTATGTCACTAATTTAGCGTTATGTTAAGCAATCGTAATTGGACTTATATAGAAGTCACAACTATTTGAGGCCAGGCAATAGACTTTTGGTGTTAATGCATGTTGGAGACATAGTATTAAGAACTATGCTCATTAAACATACCACACACAAAAATATGCAAAAGGTGTGGCCTAATCTCATCCATACTCATGTTAATCTTTCAATCAACTAGCATTAGGACTTTGAGATGTCATTGGACAATTGGAAATGAATGGATGAAGAATGGGAATTAGATAAAGAGGAAAAGGGATGAATGAGATCACAAATTGGTCAAAGGAGGACTTTTACCAAATTAATATTATTCATTCATTTTGGGAGATGGAATGTACATTCCATCAATCCCCTAAATCCAATAATATTAACTTGACAAAGTCAAATCAACCTTGACCAAGGCCCAACAACAAATAAGAAACTCAACCAAGTCAATATAAATGGTCAACATAATTAAAATGGCATTTATTCAATTAAAAATATTAAAATAATGCATTAAATTCAAATATGTTTTGTCCAAATCCTAAAATCTCATCAAAACACCAAATAAATGGCCATGAGATTTATCATAGGTCAAACAAGGTCAAAGGACCTTTAAGATTTCATAATTTTTGGACACTTAAAAATATATTTAAACAATTAAAAACAAATGCAAAATCAATTAATTCATGAAAAATATTAATAATGATCCAAAAAATAGTTTTAATTCAGAATATGAAAGAGAAAAATATTTGAATTTTTTTGGTGAAAGTCCCATATTTTTTGGATCAATATTAAATTTATTATGAAGTATTGAAGAAAATGGAATTAAACTAAAAATCAAAAAATTCAAAAATACGTGGACCATCAGATCCCCCTCATTAATTGAGGTGGCAGATCTGATGATCCAAAACGCGCGTTCCATGTGTGTCCAAGTCAACAGCACTGTAACATGAGTAATCACAAGGCACGGTCAAGATTAAAACGTGGAACATGGATCACACGGTTCAGACTCAAGACACATCATCACCGGAGCCAGGGCTCCGGTGAGCTTCATCGGACTGGTCAACATGAACCATCACCAAAATTCCAAACAGGGACATAATTTTAAAGAGTAAACATCACTCAGCACGAATATCACCTCCAATTCATCCAATTCCAACTATATTGAGAGATATGTGGAATTGAAAAATGAGGTTCATGATCTGAGTTGCTTCGATTTGGCCTCAAAGCAACTCAATCTTCTTGCCTATATTTATAGGACTTCAGATAACTCAAGAATCAATGGAATTGAGCAAGAATCAAGGATAATCGAAGAGTTTAAAATTTCTACAAATTACCTTCAATGGAGGTCTGAGCTTGCTAGATCTTGATCTGAATCGTGCTTTGCTTCACTTCAATTGCTTGCAGGAGAGGAATGGAAAGGCTTAGAAGCAATGGACTCCTGGAGAATTGAATTCCAAAATAGTGGAGATTCAAGCTCAAATTCAAATGAATTTATCAGGGTTATCCTCTTAGTGTGAAGGGTTTTCAATGGAGATTCAAAGTTGGCATAATGTGTGTGTTAATTCTGAGCATAAGGGTCACAATTTATAGGGAAATCAAATGATATTTGAACACTCATTCCACTTTCCAAATTTGGTGAAATGATGATGCCATGCTGCATGGGTGTGCATAGGCCCATGAAATGATTGTTTAAAAGTCCAAATGAATGATCAAATGCCTTGGAGATGGATTGGATTGCAAGGTACATGTGCATTGCCATTTGAAGATTGCTCCATGCCAAATGATTTCAGCTTGTTTAAGCGATGTGCAGCCTATGCATTTCTCATCCAAAATGAATGAATTTGAGCTCTTTGGAAAGGCGAGATCAACAGGAACAAGTTTGATGTTGAACACTTTTTCATTTGGAGCTTGGAACTTGGAGATTTTTTAGGTGGAAGTTTGGAAAAAATTGACATATCAAATTTTTTCTAAGTGTCAAGCCATACGTCTCAATATTCCACCTTGCTTAACTTTATATAGGAGCTTCAAATGAGAAAAGTATATTCATAAAAGTTGTAGCTCTATCAAATACCTTCAAAATGGTCACCAATTTCATGTCATTTGGATTTGAAATGATATAGTTATGCATTTTTGAAGTTTGAAAAAATCACTTGATCAATGGTATAGGTCAAAAGTGACCTATAATGTAGCCTCATATCACATGTTCAAAGAAGTTGAATTATCTCCAACTACAAACATAAAACTTGAAGTAGACACATTTAATTTGATTGTGCAACTTGTAAATCTCTCATATCATGAAAATTGAGCAAGTTGTGGCCTTGGGAAGTTGACTTTCAAATTAGGGTTTAGACAAAATGACTTATAATGTTTCAACATAGAAAATGATTTTCCAAGCAAAACTAGCTCTAGGTATCAACATGAAAGTTGTTTGGAATGTCATTTAAAGTAAGTTTTCTCTTGAAATCATTTTCATATGATGAAAATTTCAGGAGATAGGGTCTAGGGAGACCCAGTTTTGATCAGATGAATTCATCTGGCCAACCACCATCAACCAACTTGCTAATTTTCAATTCTATTGACTTTCTTGGCTCATGGTAGACCATATATGCATAATATGATGAAATTTTAAGTGTCCCTTGATAAATTTGATCAATTGGTGAGATAGCTTATTGGAGAAGTTACTCAAGATACCCAGTCAAACTAGGGTTTCCAAGGAAAATCACCTTCAAACTCTTGAAGAGAACTTGATCAATATAACATGTAGAGATAATTGGGACTCATATATGATGTTCATAACCATTCTTTAATCAATTCTTGGTTGCTCTCTTTGTTCATGAGGGTCTCAAACCCTAGATGTGATCAATGAATCAATGAGATCATGCCATACCTACAAAAGAGTTAGATAGATACAAAGTCATATTTTTGGTATTTTGGTTAGTGAAATGATAATATAAAAGTATGATATTTTCTCAAAGTGCTTGGTGATCTCTCTTAAAACAAACCCAATGAAGAGGGGTAAGGAGGATATCAAGGTATGATCCTAATGCTAATGATGCATGAGGGATCTTAGGATCAAAATTGGGGTATTACATACTGTACCACTCAGTCACGCCCAGTAGATTGCGGAGCTTTTTTGATCGAGAGTATCTATCTTAATGCTCGCTCTGCTGTGAGCCCTATACACGTTGAAAGCACAGTAACTCATATAGCCTCCGCCCTAGGACTTGATAGAAGACTATTTCACCTGACGTCTTACTACAGCTATACTTTGATGGATATTGACTTCTGTCTGGATCGCGGCCTCATGAGGAGATCTTCCTTCCAACCGGATCAATAGAGGCTCTTGATCGAGGGTGAGACTATTCACTACTATGCTTTACCGGACCCTCGGGTAACTTGTGTTTATGATCAGGCCAACTGGGCATATGCCATAGAAGGCCAAGGCGAGACAGTAATGACCAGAGAGTCGCACCTACCAAAATCAAAGTACTCACGAATAATCCAAATCTTCATAATCCAAGCATGCATTCTGAGCTGGTTAAGCTTCGTATGGAGATAGCCCAGCTTCGCCAGGAGCTTGCTGACGTTGCTTTGCAGGTCGAAGTATCAGATACCACGCATGCCACTGAAGCCGATATAATAAATAATGAGATCGCCGACCTCCGACACCAGATCGTAGAGCTCCGAGGATACGAAGTCAAGGAGACTCCACTATTCCCTGAGCATTGATGCTATCACCGACCGAGAGATGCCTTTTGATTTACCTATTTCCCATTGTTTATTATTTATGCTTATTTTTATTGTTCCTTTTGACTTTATGCTTGCTTTTTCTTTCCTAGGATATCTCGACCCGTGACTTACTACTAACTCTTCACACACACACACACACACACACACACACACACATATATATATATATATATATATATATATATATATATATATATATATATATATATATATATATATATATATATATATATGCATTATTATTATTATGTTTTTATGCCCATTTTATTTTATTTTATTTTATTTCGTCAAGCTTAAAAAAAAAATAGCATACCATAGAAACCTATGTGCACCCCCCTTATTGCAAAAATAAAGACAAAAAGTTGTGGCCCAAGTAGCAATGAACAAATTCGGCCCAACAAATTCCAAGGCCATGGCGGGCGCCATGAGGTCTGAACATTTAACGGGACAGAATCCCCAATTTCACCATTTTCATCTTCTTCAACCTCTCAAAACCCATTTTTCTCCTCCTCCCAACTCCACCAAAGTCCACGAAAAATCCCAACTTCCTCACTTTAACTCCAAGCCATTACCATTTCCAAACTTCACTCATCCATCTCTCCACCCAAAACCCACTAAAACTCCATTTTTCACTTCCTCTCCATAAACACCTATTTTTCTCTTCACTCACAATTAATGGCCGGAATGGACTTCAACAACATCATTCTTCGCGGAGGAAAACCCGGGGAGCGAAAAAATAAAATTTTACAAAAATTGCAATCATGGGAAATTCTCGCTACCAGGTATGTATACGAAGATTGTTTGTATACTTTAGGGACATACCATAGTGTTTTCCATATGCTTGATACTTTAGGATTACATGATATTTTTTCTAATAAAGCACCCACTTTGATAGGCTGACTAGGGAATTTTTTAGTTCCCTAATTTACACTGTTTACCCTGGCACTGCTAGCACGGTTGGTACCCTTTGTTTTAGAATGTTTAATGTGGAATACGAGTACACTACCGATGCCTTAGCATGTTTGTTAGGAATGCCTTATGGAGAGGTTCCATCTGTGAGACACCCTTAGATGCTGAATGGGCACTCGAAGCATTTACCTTTTGGAATAGATTATCAAATGTGGCTGTCACTTCCTTTGAAGGAATTTTAGCTTCCAATATTCATAACCCGGCCATCCGTATTCTTCGGTATCTTTTGGCATGTACTATTTTTGGTCGGGAGAATTCTAATAAAGTAAATGCTCATGAGTTGCTATTTTTACAGGGTTGCCTTACTAATAGAAGGATCAATCCTGTTCCTTTTGTGCTCGCATATATGTCCGCCATTCTTAAAAAGGGAGGAACAATTTCTTTTGGTGGTTTAATTACCTCTATTTCTAGAGCGTTAAATCTCAACGCTGAGTTAGCCTCCTTAGAACCACTCCCTCACCGCACCATTAACTTAATTTTTTTAAGGATATGAAATTATGCAAGGTGCGACGAGCAGGTGGTTATCACCTCGTGATCTATGGTGTAGCTATACCCAGTTTTATTTTACATTGCTCTCAGTGTACAAGTGTGACACATGCAAGGAACTGGACGTATGATCTCGACGCTCCACCTTTTACTAGTCCTTTTCCACCTAATGTTCCTATGGACTATGAGCAAGGGACCGATGATGAGTATGACTGACGCGACCAGTCACCTGCTCATGATATTCCTACTGCATCACCTTCACACACTGCACCTTCTTCTTCTGACCATTTTGCAGGTACCACTCCCGGTTTTTACATCACTGAGGAGATGTGGCGCGAGCACCTGGCTCGAGAGGAAAGGCGTGACACCCTTCTGGATACCATAAACCAACAATTGACAGATAATATGAGTTTTATGGTAGCCTCCCAGCAGCGTAGTGAGCAAGCACATCAGACTATCATTGAGTCCTTACTTGCGATCACTAATGAGCAGCATCGCCAGCGACAGGCTACTGAGCGTCACTTCGCACTTATCGAGCCCACCCAAGGGTCTCTCTTAGGTCGCTCTAGGCAGCTGCAAGAAGAACTTAGTACTCGTAGCATGCGTCGTCGACCCAGGCATCCTGACCAGGGCGGTGACGGTACCGGTGATCACCCATAGTTTTTTCTCTCTCTCTCTCTCTTCCAGGTTACTCCTACCCTATCTCATATTGAAACATTGAGGACAATGTTCGGTTTAAGTGTGGGAGGAGAATTTTATCGTTTTTATCGCTTTTCTTTGTTTTTAGTATGTTTTGTGCATTTTAGTTGTTTGCCTTTTCTTTTCAATAAAATAACATGTGTTTGACGAGTCATCTGTGTAGTGTATTCGTATTTCTCCCATTTCTGTTACCTTACCAAAAAAAATTGTAAGCTAAGACAACAGTGCATCTTGAATATTCAGGCTATAAGACAGGTTTATGACGGGATGTAAAAGACTTGGGAAAACTTTTTCTAAAAATCGATATTGTCTTAACACCGTAGGCTTCATGATTATAAGAGTCGATCCCGATACCCCATATGTTGTGGCCCTAATTTTTGCTCCAAATAAGTCCTTAAGTAGTTTATCCTTGTAGTCAGCTCCTACTTAAGCATGCTCTACGTAGGGGACCAATGAATATAAGTGAATGATCACAAAAATTCCTGCTTTGTTCTCTAGTTGTATGAAAATTCGGGCTAGGTGACTCTCACACGGTCATTTAACCCAGCAAAATAAAGACATTTGCGAAACATGCAGAAGAAAAAATATATATATATAAGAATATGCCTATTGTTGGATGGTTCAGAGGTATCTGGTGCTGAACTTGGTAGGGTGGATTATGATCCAATCCCCCACAACTGCAAATTAGGTTAAATAAAGGGGTTACACCAACTTATGTACCAGAGCCTCATGCTTAAGATCATAATCACTAACTGTTCACCTTAGTACGAGTATGTACGGATAACGGGCTTAATGTGATTGCACCTGAATGAAAAGGACTTGAAGAAGACGAAAAAAAGGCCTAGGTATGGTGGGGTGATATGGATTGATTTGTATAGGAACAAAGCCTATGACCGGATTTGCGGGAAGTGTCACTACAATATCCTTAGTTCGATTCGTTAGTACCTATCGATACATTCCTCAAATGAACTTATAAGCTTTTTAGCCTTGAATTAACTCTGGTTGATGCTGTTTTTTATTGCACGAGCTATAAAGAGTTTTTGCTTGAGGACAAGCAAAGGTTTAAGTGTGGGAGAATTTGATCACACTGAATCACACCGCGTTTTTGACTCGGATTTCACATGTTTATTAGGTCTTTATTATCATTTTGCTTGTGTTATGCTCTCTTTTATGTTGTTTTCAGATATTCAACTCTTTCGGGATCCTCTTAGAAGAAACGAAGCAAAAAGACCAAAAATTAGGGTTTTTTGGCAAATATTATACACATGGCGTAATGCATGGCGGACGCTATAGGAGAAGCCATGACTCATCAGCCCTCAACCAGGAGGTAACCGCCACGATCCCATGAACTTACCCGTTTCCACACATGGCAGGCGCCATGAAGGGGTGGCGGGCGCCACCTCTGTATTTCATGTTCCCACTAAGGAGAAGTTGAATGTCACCATGGTCTTTGCAAGATGCTGAATTCCTCTATAAATAGGTCATTCTAGTTCATTTCCAAATCATCCAACTTAGTTTACAACACTAAGACTATATAGTTATCATCTGTAAAGCGATAATCCGTCACATTGAGGGGTTATCGCACCTTAGTGATATTGAGTTGGAACACTTCGATTTTGCTATCGTCTTTATGAAGGTGAGAAAAACAAGAAAGGGGGGTTTGAATTATTTGGGAAAATAAACGCTTTTTCAAAAGAAGAACACACAGAATTTTATACTGGTTCGCTTATAACACAAAGCTACTCCAGTCCACCAGGCCAAGGTGATTTCGCCTTCAAAAAGGACTTAATCCACTAATCTTGAAAGATTAATACAACCAAACGTCTAAGAGAGTGATCTCTTAGTCCTCCCAAGTATACAGACTACGTAGAGTCACTTGAGGAACAAAAGCAATTTAGCAAAAAGAATTGTAATCGAAAGTGCTTCTAAGAGTAAGCAAATATTACAGCAAATAGAGCAAGCAAGTGTTTTCACGTATGAGCAACAGCTCGTGAAAAACTAAGAGAGAACGTAAAGAATTTTCTGTGCGTCGCTGTGTGTCTCTCACTAAAGTATGCTGTGCTTTATATAGTGGTGAAAGGACCGTTGGAGTGATGACAAAATATTGGTCTTTATTGAGCATTCAATGTCATTATTTCTGTGTTTCTTTCCATAACCAAAATGTCTCCCTGAATAACTTCTTTCCAAAAATACTTTCTTTCCATTTGAAGAAGTTCTTTTCGTTACTCTTTCTAGATTTGGAGAATCTTCATCAGAGTGTTTGTTGTCTCGGAGTTTCTATGACAACCAGAGATGCGTTGAGATCACGTCAGAGCTTCTGAGAGTACTGGTCTTTTAGATCATCAGAACATATCCCAGCGGAAGGTTAGAGCTTCTGGTATTCTGCTGTCCTGTTTTTCTCAGAGTCAGAACTTCTAGAGCGCACTTCTTCTTCAGATGCTTCTGATCTTCTAGTTATTTGTATCTGATCAGAGTTTGTATCTGATAAAGTGATCAGATTCCTTTGTTCTTGTTCAGAGTCCTGCACACTTAGAGAAATTTTGTTAGGGTGTCATTTTTGATTTCATCCTTTGTTATCATCAAAATCCTGGAATCCATGTAGAACTATTTTTGTTCTTACAATCTCCCCCTTTTTGATGATGACAAAACAACCTTAATTTATAGATGAAACATTTAGAGATAAGAATTAATCAGATCAGGTAGAAGTGAGCTCCCCCTGAGATAAGCCTGGGAGTTCAGAAGTTCTTACCGGAGCTTCCATGATATGATGGTTCTAGATACTCTTCTGCATATATCAGAGTAAAAAAGGATTAGAACCATTTTATTGAATAAAATGTTCGCAGAGTACTAAAGGATTTAGATATGTTTTCATCAGAGCTATTTTTATTTCTCCCCCTTTTTGTCAGAATCAAAAAGACTTAGCAAAAAAGAAAGGCAAAAAATATATATATTCAGATAACAACACAAACAACAGAAAGCAAGAACAAACATAATCAGAAAGCAACAAGCAAATCAGCAAAGGAAAATCCTAGGTGCCTAAGGGTTTGGAGGTGGAGGCATCCTATGAAGCAGTTGGGTCAGCAGATTCTGAATGTTGACGTTGACTGAATCCTGTTGATCCAATCTAGCTTGGACTTCCTTCTGCTCCTTCTGTAGATCTTCAAGAGTCTTGAGAACCAGAGGGACAAAGGTGGAAGACTCCCCCTGAGTCAGAGCATCTGGTTCTACCCTGTTGGAAGATTCTTCAGCATGACGAGCTTCAGCTTCAGCAGCGGCTTTAACTTCAGCTTCAGCAACAACTTTTGCTTCAGCTTCAGCAGCAGCAACGTCAGCTAGAGCTTTGGCTTCAGCTTCCTTAAGTCTTTGAATTTCCTCTTGCCTTGCTTTTTCTTCTGCTTCCTTTCTGGCTTGCTCCTCAGCTTCTCTAGCTAAGCGCTCCTGTAGTCTTACTTCAGCATCTCTGATGAAGTCGTTTCTGACTTGCTCAGAGAGGCTCTTCAGTTTGAAGGCTTCAGAGGTCATCCAACCAATAACTTTGTTCCAGTGTGTCCTAACAGCTGAAGGATCATCACTGATGCCATAGTTGATGGTCAGAGACTTGACCTTGTCAACTGAGGCTCCTGCAAACAACATTATTGCTTCTTCTAGGGTTGGCAAGGTGTGTTGTGGTTCAGAGGGTGGAGGTGGAGAAGTGGGAGGGCTTAGGTTGAGAGTTTGTGGTTCAGCGGATGTGTTTGGTGGGGGTGAGTTAGAGGTAGTTGGTTCAGAGGGTTGATGGTCAGATGGTGTTGGGTATAGTTGTTCTGCGGGTGGTGAAGTGACTTCAGGGTCAGGTTGGTGTTGGGTTTGTGTTGGTTGTTGTGAGGCCAGAGTCTGAGCGTGAAGTTGGGCCAGAGTGGGAGATGAGGGGTCAGAGTGTTCTATATCTGATGAGATGTTGAAGTAGGGGGTGATTCTGGAGAAGAAGATGAAGATGGTGAGGAGGTTTCATTCAGCATTTCTGCTTCAGAACGAGGTAAGGTGGTCGTGGCAAGATTAAATTTCTGAGATGTTTTGGTGGTTGAAGGCGGGGTGTCTGAGTGAGTGTGGATAGGTGTTGGTTGAGGGAGAGAAGAAGCAATTGGATGTGTTTGTGCCGAAGGAGCGAGAGAGACAGACTTACCAGAAGGCTCATGCAGAGGTGCTGGAGGTCTTGATCCGGAGGATTCTCCTAGTCTTGCTTTCTTCGCTTTCCTTTCCTTCTCAGAGGGTCCTCGTGGATGTTTCATGAAGTTTGGAGCCGTATCTGGGAGATCGCTTAGGTTGAAGTCTGAGATATCCACACCTTCTTTCATCAGATTTTCCAGATAGAAAAGGATTACATCTCGGGGGTCTTCCTTTGAGAACAGATAGAGTCCATGGGGGATTTCCCTCTGATATTTTAGAGCATCCCAGGAGGTGTCCAAAGTAGGTTTGACTTTGACCTGATCCATAATCCCTATGCTCTTCATATTTATGGCGTTGAGAGGTTTTCCAGTGTCGATCATCACATCTTCCATGAGTCTGAACTTTAACAGGTGGTCCACTAGGCGAATTTCAATTAGAAAGTCAGAGATTAGCCTTCCTAGAGGAATGTAGTTTATGGGCTTCATGTGGTTTCTAGTATCTCGCACAGAGTCTCTGAGGTACTTTAAGAGAAGTGTTGGAAGGCAGAGCTTCAGACGCTTGTGGATGTAGTACAGAATGCACTTCTGGTCTGTGTTGATGTAGTCTGAGGAGTTTGACGCTGGGCGATGATGGATGGTACCTAGAATGATCTTCAGCAAAACACGGAGGTTTTGAAGTAGCTCTTTGTTCTTGGAGGAATTGCCTTCTGCGTTCCTCTTGAAGATTGTTGGGTTAATCTCTTGGGACATGTATTTTGCCCTAGGGTTGATGTTGTAGATTCTTCTGCCTCTATCTTTTTCCATGCCCAGAAGAGCAACAATGGCCTTCTCACTTATCACTATCTTGACTCCCAGAACATAGGAGACAATGAAGTGATCATCAGCATCAGCCAATCTTCAGAATTCCTTCACAAGATTTGTGTAAACAAGACCATATAGACGTTTGAAGTAGTTACCCCAACCTTGATTGTTGAGTTCTTCAGTGAGGTCGATGCCATTCCTTTTCATGTTGTCAAAATCCACCAATGATTCACATAATACTTCCAGATTCTCAAATGGCGTAGCAAGATTGATGTGAGGCTCACGATCGAGAATGTGAGGCTCCTTGTAGATTGGAGTTGTGACTACACCAGTAACCGCTGGGTTTGGGTTGCTTGAACTTGGAGCTTCTTCGGTTGAATCCATTTATTGAGAGAAGTTGTAAACAACTTGTTGTTGAGCATCCATGATGTTGTTGAAGACTGAAATGAAGATGAAGAATGCTTGTAGGAATGCCTTGAGAGAGTTGAGGTTTAAGGGTGCGTGAGAGTGAAGAGTGTGCAATGTGTGAAATGAATGTGTTTAAATACCCAAATTAGGGCGCATGCAAAACGACACACAAATCAGAGTTTATCACAAAAACCAAATCAACACGTTTAAGGGGGAAAATGATTACAGCTCATTAATGATGTCTAATCCCAACAGCTAGTACACTGCTCGAGGAGATCTCAAGAGATTGTTCCTTGATTACTACTAGACATCTATCTAGAAGTTCCAAGGTCAGACGCAAGGTACTCCACGTGTTTGCTTTATCTGATCTTCAGGAATACCAAAGGATTGGTTCCTGGAGAATTCTAACTCAGATAGCTTCTAACTTGGTAGGAGTATCAGAGTCAGAGGCAGAATCCATTGTGTTTACATTAGAGTCTCATTTTACAACTTCAGAGGCACATATTATTCGGGGCAGTTTTGAATGTTCAGATTCTTTAGGATGAAGAGGAATCTATCTTCAACTAAAGGTTTAGTAAATATGTCACCCTATTGATGATCAGTATCAATGAATTTCAATGTCACTACCCCTTTCTGAACATAGTCTCTGATAAAATGAAAAATGGGATTCTTGCTTAAACAAATGGAAGCAGTATTATCACAAAAGATAGGAATGTTACTCTCGAAGATTTGCAGATCCTCTAACTAATTCTTCATCCAGAGCATTTGAGTAGTGCACAGTGATGCTGAGATGTATTCCGCTTCTGCAGTGGATAGGGCTATGGTTGATTGTGTTTTGCTGGCCCAGGATATCAAATTTTTTCCCAAGAGCTGACAATTTCCAGATGTACTTTTTCGTTCCATTCCGTCTCCTGCGTAATCTGCATCACAAAAACCAGATAGTCTATACTCTGATGTTTTCTCATACATCAGGCCCAGGTTAGGAGTTCCTTTCAGATATTTGAGAATTCTATTAACTGCTGTTAAGTGAGTTTCTCTAGGATCTGATTGAAATCTGGCATAGAGGAAAACACTAAATAGAATATCATGGCGAGTAGCAGTCAGATAGGGAAGGGAGCCTATCATACCACGATAGAGCTTCTGACAAACCTTTTTACTGACTTCTTCTTTTTCAAGAATGCAGGTTGGATGCATGGGAGTCTTTGCAAAATTGCATTCAGCCATATCAAATTTCTTCAGAATGTCTTTTATGTATTTGCTTTGATGAACGTACGTGACTTCTGAAGTTTGATTTATTTGAATTCCTAGAAAGAACTTTAGTTCTTGCATTAAGCTCATTTCAAATTCTGCCTGCATTAGCTCAGAGAATTCTTGACATACAGAGGCGTTAGCTGAACCAAAAATAATATCATAAACGTATATCTGGCATATCATGAGATCATTATTAAGGTTTTTACAGAAGAGTGTGGAGTCAACTTTCCCTCTAATAAAATCATGTTCCAGAAGAAAATTACTTAATCGTTCATACCAAGCTCTAGGAGCTTGTTTAAGTCCATATAAAGATTTCTTAAGTTTAAAAACATGTTCTGGATAATTTGAATTTTCAAAACCTGGAGGTTGGATGACATACACTTCTTCTGATATATAACCGTTAAGGAATGCGCTCTTGACATCCATTTGATACAATTTGATAGAATGATTTATAGCGAATGATACAAGTAAGCGAATAGATTCTAACCTGGCGACTGGAGCAAAGGTTTCATTGTAGTCAATACCTTCTTGTTGACTGTAACCTTGAGCCACCATTCGAGCTTTGTTTCTGACAACTTCTCCTTTCTCATTCAGCTTGTTTCTGAATACCCATCTGGTTCCGATGGCGTGAGTGCCTCTGGGCTTAGGAACAAGATCCCAGACATCATTCTTTGTGAATTGATCTAGCTCTTCTTGCATGGCTAGAACCCAGTCGCTATCCTGAAGTGCCTCATCACAGGAGGTAGGCTCGATCAGAGATACTAGTCCCAGAGGAGTTTCTTCAGGAGTCTTGAAGGTAGACCTAGTTCGGATAGGTTCGTCCTTATTTCCCAGAATCTACTCTTCAGATATGTCGAGGTGACTTTTAGCTTTCTTTGGGATTACTGGAGAGTTAGTTCCTTCTGGGGTTTGAATGGCAGTTGCTTGTGGAGCTTTAATCTTCTCGTCAAATCCTCCAAGAGTGATCTCCAAATCTGCAAGTTTCTCAACTAGCTTTGACTTTTCAGGGTCAAGCTTATCATCAAATCTGACATGAATTGATTCTTCCACAATTTTGGTTTCTGTATTGTATACTCTGTAGCCTTTAGAGCGTTATGAGTATCCTAACGTAATACCTTTTTGTGCTTTGGAATCAAACTTGTTCAGATGTTCTTTAGTATTTAAAATAAAGCACGAACATCCAAAAGGATGAAAATATGAAATGTTTGGTTTTCTTCCTTTACACAGTTCATAGGGAGTCTTCTCCAGAATAGGTCTTATGGAGATTCTATTCTGAATGTAACACGTTGTATTTACAACTTCGGCCCAAAAGTGCTTAGCCACATTTGTTTCATTGATCATGGTTCTGGCCATCTCTTGGTGTGTCCTATTCTTCCTCTCTACAACTCCATTTTGTTGTAGAGTTTTAGGGCAGGAGAAATCATGGGATATTCCATTAGAGTCAAATAATTCCTCAAAAAATTTGTTTTCAAATTCCCCACCATGATCACTTCTGACTCTGACAATATTAGAGTCAAATTCTTTTTGCACTTTGGAACAAAAGCTAGTGAATACAGAGTGAGACTCGCTCTTGTGCTTTAGGAATTTTACCCATGTCCAGCGACTGAAATCATCAACAATGACTAGTCCATACTTCTTTCCATTGACTGATGTTGTTTTCACATGACCAAATAAATCAATGTGAAGAAGTTCCAGAGGCTTAGAGGTAGAAACAATATTTTTCTTTTTGAAAGATGTTTTTGAAAATTTTCCTTTCTGACATGCTTCACACAGAGCATCTGAAGAAAACTTCAGTTTAGGTAGGCCTCTGACTAACTCGAGTTTATTTAGCTGAGATAATTTTCTCATGCTAATGTGGCCCAAGCGTCTATGCCATACCCATTGCTCTTTGTGAACAGACATCAGACATTTCATATTTTGTTCTTTTAAATCAGAAAGATTTATTTTATAAATATTGTTTTTCCTCTTGCCAGTGAATAGGACATAACCATTGTTTTGATTTATGGCTTTACATGTTTTTTGATTAAAGATTTCATCATAACCGTTATCACTTAATTGACTTATTGATAACAGGTTATGCATTAATCCTTCTACATATAGGACATCAGATATAGAGGGAAGAATACCATTACCAATAGTTCTGGAGCCTCTGATCCTTCCTTTCTGATCTCCTCCGAAACCTACAAATCCAGCATCTTTAAGTTCCAGGCTTTGGAACATAGACTTTCTTCCCGTCATGTGTCCCGAGCATCCAGAGTCCAGGTACCATGACTGGTGTTTTAACTCTGCTGCATAAGATATCTGCAACATAAACAATCTTATCCTTTGGTACCCAGAGTCTTTTGGGTCCTTTGTGATTAGTTTTCCCAGAGCTTCTTAACACTTTGGGTTTTCTAGCATTATTAAATTTTTGCTCTTGTGTGTGTGTGTAGTGATATGAAAATGGAGATTTAGGTTGTTCATTAGTAGAAGTTTTATCTTCACTAGGATCATACCCAATTCCTCTTCTATTGTTTTGACTGACTCCATAAATCATGGATGCCATTATACTCCTCCCTATCCCATTTTTCAGAAACTTTTGAAAAGCTTTTTCATATTTATAAATGATTGTGTTTGAAGTTTGTGGAGCTTGAGATAACGCTTCTTCAAGTTTTGAGCAATTTTTCTTTGTTGCATCTCTTTCTAATGTCAAAGATCTGTTTTCATCTTTTAATTCTAAGATTGTTATCTCAAGTTTTCCACATTCTTCTAATGTTTCTTCAAGAACGCCTTTTACAGCTTTAAATTTTTGTTTTAGTTTCTGATATGAGCTGAGAGTTTCAAACAGACATGATTCTAGGTCAGATCGAGAGAGTTCAGAAAATACCTCTTCTGATTCAGATTCTTCATCTGAGGTGTTCTTGGATGTGGTAGCCATCATTGCTACATTAGCCTGTTCATCAGAGTCTGATTCTGATGAGTCAGATTCGCTGTCATCCCAGGTAGCCATCAATCCCTTTTTGGTTCTGAGGGAATTTTTCTCGAAGTTCTCTTTTCTGGAACTGTCTTTCTTTAACTTGGGACATTCGTTCCTGTAGTGACCCGTTTCTTTACATTCATAACAAGTAACATCTTTGTTAGTTTTACCTTTTAAGGTTGATTCTGATCGATCCCCTCTGGGTCTTGGTCTCCTGAAGTTATTATTCCTCTTTCTCCAGAGTTGTTTTACTCTTCTGGTCAGGAGGGATAATTCTTCTTCATCATCAGAATCTTCCTGTTCAGAGTCATCAGCATCTTCTGTTTCGGCCTGGAAGGCTTTGTTTCTGTCAGGCTTGTGCCTTTCAGATCTGGACTTTAATGCTACAGGCTTGTTCTTCTTCTGAAGCTCATCTTCCTCCAATTCTATCTCATGAATTCTGAGTGAACTGACAAGCTTTTCAAGGATGTTGTTGTTCAGATCCTTTGAAAGCTTTAAGGCTGTGACCACGGGTCTCCACTTCTTTGGCAAGCTTCTGACTATCTTTTTGACATGGTCTGCAATTGTGTATCCTTTGTCTAGTACTTTGAGACCTGCACTAAGAGTTTGGAATCTAGAGAACATTACCTCTACAACTTCATCATCCTCCATTTTGAAGGCTTCATATTTCTGGATTAGAGCCAGAGCCTTTGTTTCTTTGACCTGAGAGTTTCCTTCACGAGTCATCCTCAGGGAGTCGAGTATATCTTTAGTTGTTTCCCTGTTGGTGATTTTTTCATACTCATTGTAAGATATGGCATTGAGAAGTATCGTTCTGGCTTTGTGATGATTCTTGAATTCGCGCTTCTGATGATCTCTCATTTTACTTCTGGAAATGGCAACTCCAACATCTGTTACAGGAGGTTTGTATCCATCTGTGACAATGTCCCAGAGATCAGCATCATAGCCCAGAAAGCAACTTTCAATTCTATCTTTCTAGTAATCGAACTTATCTCCATCAAAGACTGGAGGCTTAGCATTGTAACTGTCTCTTTCATTGGTGTTGGCCATAGTTTTTCTCGTTCTGGATCTCTCGACACTGTTAAGTGTTTGATTAGAAAATCAATAACAGAGTCGAAGCTCTGATACCAATTGAAGGTGAGAAAAACAAGAAAGGAAGGTTTGAATTGTTTTTGAAAATAAACGCTTTTTCAAAAGAAGAACACACAGAATTTTATACTGGTTCGCTTATAACACAAAGCTACTCCAGTCCACCCGGCTAAGGTGATTTCGCCTTCAAAAAGGACTTAATCCACTAATCTTGAAAGATTAATACAACCAAACATCTAAGAGAGTGATCTCTTAGTCCTCCCAAGTATACAGACTACGCAGAGTCACTTGAGGAACAAAAGCAATTTAGCAAAAAGAATTGTAATCGAAAGTGCTTCTAAGAGTAAGCAAATATTACAGCAAATAGAGCAAGCAAGTGTTTTCACGTATGAGAAACAACTCTTGAAAAACTAAGAGAGAATGTAAAGAATTTTCTGTGCGTCGTTGTGTGTCTCTCACTAAAGTATGTTGTCCTTTATATAGTGGTGAAAGGACCGTTGGAGTGATGACATAATATTGGTCTTTGATGAGCATTCAATGTCATTACTTCTGTGTTTCTTGCCATAACCAAAATGTCTCCCTGAATAACTTCTTTCCAAAAATACTTTCTTTCCATTTGAAGACATTCTTTCCGTTACTCTTTCTGGATTTGGAGAATCTTCATCAGAGTCTTTGTTGTCTTGGAGTTTCTATGACAACCAGAGATGCGTTGAGGTCACGCCAGAGCTTCTGAGAGTACTGGTCTTTTAGATCATCAGAACATAGTCCAGCGGAAGGTTAGAGCTTCTGGTATTCTGTTGTCCTGTTTTACTCAGAGTTAGAACTTCTAGAGCGCACTTCTTCTTCAGATGCTTATGATCTTCTAGTTCTTTGTATCTGATCAGAGTTTGTATCTGATAAAGTGATCAGATTCCTTTGTTCTTGTTCAGAGTCCTGCACACTTAGAGAAATTTCGTTAGGGTGCCATTTTTGGTTTCATCCTTTGTTATCATCAAAATCCTGGAATCTATTGTAGAACTAATTTTTTTCTTACACTTTATCTTCAGAGTCGAAGATTTATTTTCCTTGTACCAAGCTTAAAGCCTCCGTTTGGAGCAGGTTCTAATTTAATCGCTTTTATTGTTTTACTTGTCATGCTTTACTTTATTTAATTTCTTGTCATGCTTTAGTTTATTTAATTTCTTGTTATGCTTTACTTTATTTAATTTCTTGTCTACGCTTTACTTTATTTAATTCCTGTCATTGTCTTTACTTTGTTTAAATTTCTCGCCATTATTTTTATTGCTTGTTTTAATTACTTTATATGCTTTACTTGTTCTTTATGCCTTACATTCTAAAACAACTTTTCATCATGATCAATATCGTTGTGTTTGTTGGTATTACCATGTCTGGCTAAATCTTTCAAAGGTTAGAATGTAAGGATCGCGGTTAAAGAGATGTTTCACATATTGAATATGTAGAAATCCTTTAAAGGCTGTTTTGATTTTTAACTCGAGTTTTTTGAAACAAACTTGGTTAGTTTTAACTATTCAAGGAGGGCGAAAGCACCCTAGCTTAGTTAACTAGGAATTTTTATCACTTTAAGGAAAAACGATTTTTGAAACTGTTTTCGGACGCGTTGATAGATTTAAAATCAGGAAACTCCTTGGGTAAACTTTCCAAATCAAAATCACTTTCCAACTAAGTTTACGAGTCTTATTTCTTAAAAATAAGTTTACTACTTTAGCGTTCTGCGCACCTTTTATAAGTGACAATAAAAGGCCTTAATTTAAGGGTAAACTCTGTTCTGAATACGCGAAAGCGACAGTTCTTGTTAAATGAATTCTTTTCAAGAGTAGAAAATATTTCCCCATAAGTAGTTCTATTTAGACAATCGAAACATCGTTTAACTGACGTGAAATACATTCAAGCTTGTCTTTATCTACACTATATTTATTATTTTCTTTACTTACTGTTATTTTACAACATCAATATCTCTTTTATACCGCCTTAGATAAACATCGTAACAATAGTAATCGATAGATTGACGATTTGGTCTCTGTGGGATCGATATTCTTTTATATTACTCTGACGCGATTCATACACTTGCGAATAGAGCGATCACCCGTGCAAAGAAAATGGGAGTATATCACGCCAATCCTTGTATGTCATACCATTTTCTGAATGATTTTCTTAATGTTCTTGTTTGCAGCTTCAACATCCCCATTCATCTTAGGTTTGTAGGGAGAAGAATTATGGTGTGCAATCTTGAAGTCTTTGCAAAGAGCTTCCCCCATAATTTTATTCAAGTTCGAACCATTATCAGTAATGATCTTACTTGGCACACCATAACGACATATGATCTGATTCTTGATCAACCTCACAATAACTTGCTTGGTTACATTCGCATACGATGTCGCTTCAACCCACTCTGTGAAGTAGTCAATTGCCACCAAAATGAAACGATGTCCATTCGAATCTTTGGGCTCAATCATATCGATTCACCACATGGAGAAGGGCCATGGGGAGGAAATAACGTCTAATAGTGTCGGAGGAACGTGAATCTTATCTGCATATATTTGACACTTGTGGCATTTCTTCACAAACTTGCAACAGGCAGATTCCATTGTCAGCCAATAGTAACCTGCTCGCAACATCTTCTTTGCCATTGCATGTCCATTGGAATGAGTACTAAAGGAAAATTCATGGACTTTAGTCATCAATAGGTCTGCTTCGTGTCTATCCAGGCATCTGAGCAAGACCATATCAAAATTTCTCTTGTAAAGTACATCACCATTCAGGTAGAAATTAACGACTAATCTTCTCGAAGTCTTCTTATCTTTCAAAGATGCCCCATGCAGGTAAGTCTGACTTTGGAGGAAACATTTGATATCAAAATACCATGGCTTCTTGTCTTTGACTTCTTCAACAGCAAACACATGAGCTGGCCTATCAAGACGCATCACAGTCAAATTTGTAACTTCATTCCAATACTTCACCATAATCATTGAAGCCAGCGTTGCAAGAGCATCTGCCATCCGGTTTTCATCTCGAGGGATATGATGAAATTCAACCTTTGTAAAGAAAGTTGAAATCCTCCTCACATAATCTCTAAATGGTATCAAACCAGGTTAATTCGTCTCCCACTCACCTTTGATTTGATTCATGACCAAAGTTGAATCTCCATAGACGTCTAAGTACTTGATTCTGAGATCAATGGCCTCTTCAAGCCCCATAATGCAAGCTTCATACTCATCCATGTTACTTGTACACTTGAAATTCAATCTAGCTGTAAATGGAAAATGAGTGTCTTGAGGAGTAATGATGACTGCCTAAATGCCATTACCATACTAATTAACAGCTTCATCAAATACCATGCCCCAACGGGAACCAGGTTCTGGCCCTTCTTCAAGCAATGGTTCACCACAATCTTTCATTTTCAAGTGCAAGATTTCTTCATCAGGAAAATCATACTGCACTGACTGGTAATCTTCAATTGGTTAGTGAGCCAAGTGGTCAGCCAAGACACTGCCCCTAATTGCTTTATGAGATCAATATTCAATATCATACTCTGATAACAACATCTGCCAACGGGCAATTCTCCCAGTTAAAGAAGGATACTAAAAAAATACTTGATTGGATCAATTTTGGATATCAACCAAGTGGTATGATTCAGCATATATTGACGTAGATGCTTAGCAGCCCAAGCCAATGCCCAACAAGTCTTCTCTAGCATAGAATACTGAGTCTCACAATCGGTGAATTTCTTACTGAGGTAGTAAATTGCTATTCTTTTTTTCCAGTTTCATCTTGTTGACCAAGAACACAATCCATACTCTCTTCAAGCAAAGTCAAATACATGATCAACGGTCTTCCTTCAAAAGGCGGAGACAGAATTGGAGGGTCAAGCAAATACTCTTTGATACTATCAAAAGCTTTCTGAAAGTCTTCAGTCCAATCACAAGACTAATCTTTCTGAAGAAGCTTGAATATAGGCGCACATGTGGCAGTCATGTGTGAAATGTATCTAGAGATATAATTCAAGCGGCCGAGAAAACCCCTGACTTTCTTCTCAGTTTTGGGTGCAGGTATCTCTTGTATTGCTTTGACCTTGGCGGGGTCAACTTCAATACCTTTCTCATTGACAATAAAGCCCAACAACTTACCAGAACGAACACCAAAAGTACATTTATTAGGATTCAAGCGGAGTTTTACTTCCTTAAACGCTGGAATAGCTTCGACAAATGCTCAACATGTTCCTCTTCATCAATGGATTTAGTAATTGTGTCATCAACATAGACTTCAATCTATTTATGCATCATATCATGAAAAAGAGTGGTCATTGCTCTCTGGTAAGTTGCACCAGCTTTCTTTAGACCGAAAGGCATCACTCTATAATAGAAAGTGCCCCAGAGTGTAATGAATATGGTCTTCTCCATATCCTCGGGTGCCATTTTGATTTGATTATATCCCGAAAATCCATCCATTAACGAAAATACTTTGAATTTAGTTGTAATGTCTACCAACATATCAATGTGTGGCACAATATTGGCCACCCACTGCGGATATTCGACAGTAACAAGGAAACCAACATCAGTCTGCTTCTGCACTTCTTTACTTCCATGTCAGGATGAGTCCTCCTCAACTTCTGCCTGACTGGCGGGAATTTTTGGCTTCAACGGTAATCTATGCTCCACAATCTAAGAATCCAAACCAGGCATGTCTTGATAGGACTAAGCAAACACATTTGAATACTCTCGGAGAAGATCAATCAACCCCTTCTTAACATCTAGACACAGTCGAGACCCAACCTTGACTTCCTTCACATCATCCTCGGAACCCAAGTTGACTAACTGAATCTGCTTTTCGAATGGCTGAATGGCTTTTTCCTCGTGCTCAAGTAGACGAGACAATTCATTAGATACTTCTTCATCACTTTCTTCCTTGGCCTCAAACACAGGGAATTCAAACTTTAGAGAAGGAGTAGGATCATTGTATTCAATGGGTTTAGAAACCAACCTGCATAATCATTTGATATTTTGATTTTAGAGAAGTGAATTGGTGACCAAATATTATTCAGATGGACAAATTATATTTATTGATTTATGTTTTTTGTGATTACCATTTTTCAGAATAAAACAAAAAGTAAAAATAAAACATCATAGATGTGGATGAATAGAATTATATTTTATTGCTGATCAAATTTGAAAATGCCCAAACAATGTTCACTTCTCCCTTAGGCATAGGATAAGGATTTTCAAAAATAGATAAAAGCATTTACTTAGATCGATGCACAATAATAGGAATATCAACAATAGTCCAATTGTTGTAAGATTTTCCATGCATCACAAAATTGGTGTAGTCTTCATCTTCATCACCCACCACAACAGCTAAGTATTGCTCATTACCATGAATGAATCCTCTGCTACGGAAACTGGGTTGCACATCTTCAACTCTAAATTCAGATGAACCTCGTTGGAAACCCAAACCGGCTTTGCTCTTGTTGTCGGCGACCTCTACCATCTAGCCCCACTGATTAGAATTACCATCTTCGACAATCTTCTGCGCATCTTTGAATAAGGACATAGGTGCCCCAACTCTCTTTTCCTCAACAATAGATAAGGCTTGGAAAGGATTTCCAATCTCATCCTCAACTTCTACATAAGAGAAAGACGACAGGTGGCTTACCAACAAATCCTTCTCCCCAGTGACAATAACCAACTTTCCATTTTTGACAAATTTCAATTTCTGACGCAACGTGGATGTAACGGCTCCTGCCTCATGTATCCATGGCCTTCCTAACAAGCAGCTATAGGCAGGGTGGATATCCATTACCTGGAAAGTAATTTGGAAATCACTCGGACCTATCTTCACCGGAAGGTCCACCTCTCTTATCACAATTTTGAGAGAACCGTCAAATGCTTTAACGATCATGCCACTATATCTCATCGGGGCTCCTTGATACAAAAATCTGGACAAAGTTGACTTGGGAAGTACATTCAATGAGGAGCCGGTGTCAACCAACACATTTGACAAAGCATCCTCCTTGCAGTTCATTGATATGTGCAACGCTAAATTGTGATTTCTTCCCTCCTCAAGAAGTTCCTCATCACAGAAGCTTAAATTGTTGCAGGAAGTGATGTTAGCCATGATATGATCAAACTGATCCACCGTAATATCATGTTCCACATACGCTTGCTCCAATACCTTTTGTAATGCTTCTCTATGCGCTTCAGAATTCATGAGCAAATACAACACTGAAATCTTGGAAGGAGTCTGGAGCAACTGCTCCACCATATTGAATTCACTTCTCTTGATCAAACGGAGTACCTCATCATCATCATTAGGCTTCAAACTGCTGGATTCACCAGACTGACACTTCGTAGTGCTAATTGGATCTACTATAGGCACTTCCACCTTCTTACTAACAGATACATCATCCACATTCTTAGGGAACACCGACCCAAAGACACGACCACTATGGGTCACCTTAGTAACACCAGTTATGCTCACAACAGAACTGGTCATAGGTAAAGCAACCTCTTGATAATTCTCTAACATGGTAGCATTATATTGATACGGAACAACTTTATAGGATGCATACGGGACGGGGCCTGCTAACCATATAACCAATGGTGATACCGATTTGTTGTTGACACTGTTACTATTGCTGCTATCGTACTAAATTACCACTCTCTCTGGTGTCTTAAATACTGGATCAATAACATTCACATCGTCATCCACGTGACGGGACTGGAGAATATGAATCATACCTTCATCCATCAACCTCTGGATGTATCTCTTCACAACCATACAACCTCTAGGATTGACACTGCAAATTGCACAACCATCATGGTCATGCTCACAATCGCTTACCAAACAGATATCCTGTGCATCGTCACCAAGGACCTTCTAATAAAGCGGACATCAAATACCTTGAACTCCCAGGACAGCCATCCACCATATTGACAGAAGGGTTACCATGAGCAGGTAGTGGATTAGCTTTGGCATTTGGCGCACGGTCCTCAAAGGACACTATCCCACTCTTTACCAGCTTTTGGACTTCATACTTCAGGGGATAAAAATTCTCAATATCACGACCAGGAGCTCCTTGGTGAAAGGCACGACTAAGTTCTGGTTTATACCACCATGGAAGTGGTTCAGGAATCTGAGACGAATTTCTTGGTTACAAAAGGTTCTTTAGAACCAATGATGGATACAGTTCAGTATAAGTCATAGGAGTCGGGTCGAAGGAGACCTTCTTCCTCTTAAAATTTTGTGGTTGTTGATGATTGTTGATATTGTTGTTGTAGGTGTTTGTTCGTTGTGGCGACGGTTGTTAACGTTGTTTTTGAATTGGTGTTGACTGATTGTAATAAAATACCGGAATGATAGAGGATACTTGATGATGGTGTTGACGGGGTGGTTGACTCTTCCTTACATGAGGCCTCCTCTGCCTTCCAACAGATACTGCATTAGTCTCGTTCTCTTTCTTCTTGACAAATCCACTACCATACTTCTTGCTGGATGAAACTTCCTCTCTAGATAACCGTCCCTCTCGGACACCTTCTTCTAGTCTCATCCTCATGTTTACCATCTTGGTAAAATCACTGGAGGCACTGGCAATCATGCACTCATAGTAAAATAAGCTCAGGGTCTTGAGGAAAATATTGGTCATCTCCTTTTCTTCCAAAGGAGGGGTAATCTAAGTGGAAAGCTCTCTCCATCGCTGAGCATATTCTTTGAATGTCTCCTTATCCTTCTGAGACAATGATCTTAACTGATCCTTATCTGGTTCCATATCCATATTATACTTGTACTGCTTCACAAATGCTTCACCCAAATCATTGAACGTGCGGACACTCGCACCATCCAAACCCATGTACCACCTTAGAGAGGCACCATTCAGAATGTCTGGGAAATAGTGAATCAGTAACTGATCATTATCAGTTTGTGTCGACATATTTCTAGCATACATGACGAGATGACTGAGCGGACAGGTATTTTCGTTATACTATTCAAAGTCAGGGACTTTGAACTTCATCGGGATTTTCACATTAGGAACCAAGCAAAGTTCTGCAACACTCTTATCGAATAAATCTTTTCCCCTCAAGGTCTTCAACTCCTTTCGCAGCTCAAGGAATTGGTCTTTCATTTCATCCATCTTCTCATAAACATCCAGACCCTCAGACGGCTCGGAATGATAGATGGTGTCCTCAACGCGAGGTAAAGTGTGAACAATCGGTGGTGGCACAGACATGACCGAGCTAGATGCCGACATGGAAGCAAAAGTAGGCGCAAAACCTTCAGGCATGAAATTGGGTGGCATTCCCCTCGGGAATCTAGCAGGCAGGGTAGGCGCAAAGTGAGCAGCAGTAGCAGGAATGGTAGAGGTAGCAACCTCTGAAATGACAGTCTTCTGAGGAGGAGGAGTTGCAGGCATTGGAGAAGATTGGCTATGAGCAGCTAACACTGACTCCATCATGGTAGTCAGGTGGGCGATCTCGTCCTTCAAGTATTTGTTCTCTTGCTCTAGATGTTCCATGATTCTTGAGTGATTAGCAGGGGTATTGTATCGATGAGTCAGCTTGGCTGAAGCACAAAAGAAATACCAATAAGACATATGGTGAAAGAGAAACATATTATGCAAATGATGCATGAAATGCAATGCTTGATTGTTTTTATTTTCAAGGAACTTAGTATTTTATTTGCAAATATATACATTTATAACAACAATTGCAACAATTTGATATGACCATAAAATCTCTTTTATTTATATAATTGGAAGGATTACAATGAGTACAATTTCAGAAACCAAAAGTACAAAATACAAGAGGAAAGGAGACTAGTCATCCTAAGGATCCCTAACAACAATATCAGAAGATCTGGCTGCAGGCGCATACTTCCTTCAGATGCGTCGAATCTCGGACTCAAAAGAAGTCCCCATCTGAGTCTTCTCAAGGACAAGTTGATCAATAATCTTCTTCCAAGCGACAGAAGGTTGAGGCATACTAGAGAAAGATGAAACCTCTGGTTCTCTCTGTCTCTTCGTTATCCGGTCTTCAAGATGCTAAATAAGTGCGTCTTTGTCCTTAGACTCAAGCTATAACTCCTCATGCTTTCTACTCAAAGCATGGAAACGCTCTTCCCACATATCTTTCTCTTGCTTCAACTTGGCGAGTGCGTCTTCCGACTCCTCTATATCTTGGTTAGGGAGAGTTAATGGCTCAACCACAACCATATACATAGGTCTCTTACAAATATAAGGCATCTTCAATTTTAAAGCTCTCTTCTTCACCCAAAGAGTGTAAGCTTCCAAAGCTACACAATTGCACGGACCAAGCTCGGATCTTCCTTTCCTATGCATATTATGCCAAGCATGAACTATATTCTGGTACAAATGTTGGGGATCTTTACCCTCTTGATAGAAAATACCTTCTAACAAAGTGTTATTAGGTTTGTCTCTCAAGGGGAACCGAAGTTGATGACGAGCCAAAGAAGGGTTGTAGTCGATTCCTCATTGTGTACCAATGAGAGGCACATTAGAGAATTCACCATAACAATCAATAATCTCCAAGCTACTCAATGAAGAGTCATACCAAACTATATCATCATTAGTGAGAGACATGAGTCTCTGAGACCACCGTAGACATTGTTTGTTCTCCACAAAAGTAGGCGTCTGAGGCAAGTGCGAAATAAACCACTTGTACAGAAGAGGAACACAACAGATGATAGTTCCACCACCTTTAGAATTCCTTATATGCAAAGAGAAATACATATTTCATAGAAAAGTATGCACATGATTCCCAATCAAGAAGATTCTAATGGCGTTAACATCAACAAAATCATCAATGTTAGGGAACAAGGCTAAACCATAGGTGAGCAACACAAGGATAGCTTTAAAAGCATCCACACTACCGACTTGAGCAAAGGAAGTGGCTTCCTTGATGAGGAACTCAGAAGTCAATCCAAATAACCCTCATTTCTTCACCCAATGAGCCTTTATCTCAGACTTCTTCAAGTGAAGAGCTTCAGCTATAAGATGAGATATGGGAATCTCTTCCAATCCACTAAAGGGCACTTTGCTAGAAACAGGTATTCCCAAGACATGGGCATACTCCTCTAATGTAGGCACAAGCTGATAATTAGGAAAAGTGAAGCAACGGTAGAGAGGATCATAAAACTGAATCAACACACTCAAGAGTCCTTCAACCACATCGGTAGATAAAATAGGCAGAGGCGTCCTATGATGTTGCTTGAAGTCCAAGGGATCTAATACAAAAGATGACGGCTTCCTTAACTCTTTCAAATTCGGGCATCTGAAATTATACTTCTTAGTGTTCCTTCGTCCACAATCCATGGACTGAAAATATTTGCAAATAAGACATCAGTTCCTTGAAATTATTTGTGTGATGAATGTTATGATGCGCATGAATGCATGAATGCAACAATCACAAATTAGGGATCACACACAAGGCAAACAAACAAAGGTCAAGGGATGAATCAAGTCATTGTCAAGATCAATCATCCATTTTGGTGGATTATGGTTTACACTTTATCAACACCCAAGTTCCATTGATATTTACAATACTTGATTGGATCAACCAAGAATCAAGGTTTTGTTGTGAGTTACGAGCATGAAGTCTGGGTAAGAACCATCCCAAATGAGTGAAATAAGGATAAAAAACCTGTAGATGATGTTCTAAAAAGTTCTCAGAGTCTTAATCCCATATGTAGCGGGGTATTCGTTACCTTTAGATTTATTGACTAAATCAAAAGTAAATCATACAATTCGAGTCGCCACCGCACTTCTATTTATCCAAAGGAAAGGTTAGAAAGCGAACAAAAACCAAGAAGTTTGATCGAATCAAAAACTAATAAAAATGTCAGAGATCTGGGTAAGAGGGTTGGTTATACAATTGGAAGGTTTTAAGCACCCAAAACATCCTTAGTACTCTAAGGGAGCCCTTTTTGCAAAGTGTATGGTAGGTTGGTATTTGTGAAAATATTTGTGCAAACATGATTGGGGAGATGAGAAAAGAATATACAAACTATTTACAATTTTGTTGTTTGAATGGATGAACCCATTGCCTGCGTACCATCACAAAGGTAGGATCAAAACCTCGTAGTTCGGGGTAAAAATTTCAAAGATTGGTGAATTGATTTGATCAAAAGTCTTAAGGTCTTTTGTCATCAAAGGGAGAAAGCTCAATCTAAACCAACAATCCACCATGTGAGGAGAGCTTCAAAAGTGAGGGATCCACCCTATAATAAGTATGGAAGACTTACAGTCCAATCACTAAGGATAAGGTGAGGTTTACATCAACCACTATGATAACTCAAACCTATGACTAATGTTTATGAAAAAGGTTTAGCAAAGGTGGCCATTGGAACCATAAAATTAACTTGAAGTGAGTTGTATTTACAAGTTAGAAGTATTAACAAAATAAAGTCAAAGTTGACTTAAGGTTCATTCAACATAAGTATTAATGAAAAGAGTTTGAAAAATCAAAGGCATATGGCCTAGGTTTCTAGTTTTGAAAACAATGTCAATGTTTGCACAAAATGAGTTTGGCTTGGGTTAGAGTGGAGAGAAGAAGAGAAGGGCTAGTCCTAAACATGCAAAGATGAGAGGAGAAAGAAAACCCTTGGTGTTCCTTTCTTGAGATCATAAAGATGATTCAAGATGCTCCTTTCCTTTGGACTTAGCAAGCAACAAAGTAATCAAGACAACTAAACATTCAAGCTCCTAGGATCTCCATTTGGCTTGTCTTTCTCTTAACTTGGCTATTCATGACAATGGTCCTTCTTACTATCTCAAGTTTGGAATCCCTATCATACAAGAACAAATAATCAAAAAGTTCACAATGCAATAAGAGGAATGGACAAAGAAAGAGTTTTGGATTAGGGGTCCTTTGAAGTCAACTTTAGGATTTAGCATTCTAAAGGCATGAGGCCTAGTTGCTCTTCAACAGGTTTAGCATTCTAAAGGCGTGAGGCCTAGTTGTTCTTGAACTTCTTTAAGCATAGGTAAGGTCCTAATTCTAAGTCCTTTCTCCTTTTTGCATTGGGTTCACACAAACAAAGACAAAACAAATACAAAGCAACAATATATTTATTCACAATAATGAGCTCAAGTGAGCAAAAGGAAAATAGCATAAACATAAAATATGAGCTCAAGTGAGCAAAGGGAAAAGGCAATATGAATAAATGAGAAAGAAATTAAATTGCATTAAAATAAATTGCAAGAATTAAATGCTTGAATTAAAGTTAGTGTTAGTAGTTAATGTTAGTGTGCCATAAGGAAATTTAGCGCTATGTTAAGCAATCGTAAGTGGACTAATGTAGTAGTCACACCTATCTGAGGCCGGTCAATAAAACTATAGGCAAATAAACACAAGATAGAGATCATGACTAGTAAGCCATGCTCCTACAACTTGCCATGTCAAAAGAAAAGAAGGAAAGGCCTTGTATGGATTTGACGTTTTTTCCTTGACCAAGAAGCAACCTATCTTGGACACAAAGCAACCCACTTGATCTTTGATCAAGTTGAGTTTGATTTGGATCAAAGAAGGTTAAGCCTCTCATATGTCTAGACTAACCACAAATCATTAACTCATTGGCCAAAAGAAAAAGAAGAAGAAAAGAGATGAAGATGAAATGGACAAAATGAGAATCCAAATGACATAATCAAAACACACTGATCAAATGTGAATGAAATCAACATCAATCAATGGTAAGCAGGAGTGAAATGAAGATTAGAAGTCAATAAAGGTCAAACATATTTTTGGTATTTTTTTGGAATTAAAATAAAGCATAAAATAAAATAAACAAAGTAAGGTCAAACTTCAAATTCAATTCAAATCACCTTGGATAAGTCCAATTGAATCATCATAAGTCTAACATGGTCAAACAAGGTTTGACAATTTTTCTCAACATTTTTTGAAAACAAAAACTATTTTTTAACAATTAAAAATCAAGAAAAATAACCCAAATGAACTAAAATCTCAAATAAATCTCAAATCAATTAAGAAATTGATGAGAATATTTTTCATAGACTTATCATCATCCATATGTGTTAAGAAAATATTTTTGGAATTTTTGAAAATCAAAAAGTATTTAAAATGAATTAAAAACAAAATAATTCACAAAAAATATTAAATGGAATCACAAAAATAATTAAAAATCAGATTATGAAACTAGATTTAAAAAGAATTTTTTTGCAATTGGTCTCATATTTTTTTGATTCCAACTAAAAGAGTTATGAATTTTTGAAAATAAATGGAATAAAAGAAAATAAAACAGAAATTAGAAAAAGAGAAAAATCAGTGCCCCTTGGATCAATTCATTAATTGTCGTGGCAACATCCAAGGGTTCAGAAGCGCGCGCGTACCATGGTCCACAGTCAAATGCATCACACCATGAACTAAAAAAAAGTCATAAAGAACAAAGGTCAAGATTAGATCGTGCATGTGAGATCCAATGGACACAAGGCCTCCACGTGGGGACGGTGGTGGAAACCACCGTCTTCTCCGGTGAGCTAACAGTTTCCGGCCACCAGTTGCAGGTTTTCAAACCTCAACCAAAATGCATGATCCTTACACCAAAATGAAGTTGGGGTGATGTACATAACCCCTGTAACCTTGGATTATCCTCAAGATCTCTATGGAATGAGAAATCTGAGATGGAAAATCCAGGTGTTCAAACTGAAATGTTCTAAAACTTGAAATCAAAGCCACCACTGGCTTGCCTCTCACACGAGGACTTCAGAAAACCAAATAAACATAAGTAATTCACATTATATGATGAGATTCAGATCAAAACAGTTAAGCAATAAACCTTTGGAGAGCATCTTTGATCAGCACGATTCCTTCCAACTTTTGCTTGCAATTTGATCTTGAGATATGATATGAGTGCAAGGCTAAGGAATAAGTGTTGAAGATCAACTGATTTTGTTGAAATTCAAACTTGAAATGAGAAATTAAAAATGAGAATTCCTTTGGTATGGTTGGGTTTCCAATTCTGCAGAGCTTCAGGTTGAATCAAGGGTTCCCAATGAATGAAGCAAGCATGGTATTTATAGCTGAAGTGCAAGGCAAGGAGGGAAAATACTCGTGTGCTTGAGCATTGGGTCCTCCATGCATGGGCCTGTACAGGCGCATGTGAGGCCCAAAAGCTGGTGGAAATGAATGTTGAGCTCAATCTGAAGTGAAATGGACGTGTGGTTTGAATTGTAATTGCTTGTGCATGAAGGTTCCATGTAAATTTCATATTTGGGCCTAAATGTCCCCCTCTTCGAAAGTCACTCATGAAATATCCAAACATAGGCATGTGAGTAATGGTTGGAAAGGTATTGACATAAGGAACAAAATATATGTTGGACAAAAATCCATTTGGAGTTTGGAAAATTTTGAAAACTGATCATGAAGTTTGAGGTACAAAACATGCCTTTGAAAAATTTATCAAAAGTGGCCAACTTCAAGCCCTTCTATTTCAGTGATGCAAGCCTCAAATGGAAAAACATCCAACATCAAAGTTGTATATATTTTCAAGGTGATCAATTTGGACTTAAATTTTGCATCATTTGGATTTTTGATGAGAGCGTTATGGGCACTTGAAGTTGGACTTTTTGAAGATTCAATGGCTTTGGTCAGAAGTGACCTATAATGTTTTGTATTATCACATGTACTTATTTTAGAATTATGAAACTTTGTCCAACATATAATTTGAGTTAGACATCTTAATATTTCCAATGCAATTGGTCTCACCTCAAAATCATAAAAAATGAAGGAGTTAGGTTCTTGGGAAGTTGACCCAAAATTAGGGTTTCAGTCAAAATGACCTATAATGTTTTGAAATGAATGATGACCTTAAAAGTTTCAAATGGATTTTTGATGAACATTAAAGTTGTTCATATGGTTCTTAAGAACAGTTTTTCTCTTGGGGTCATATTCATTTGATAAACACATAAAACTTTAGGTCTCAGTGGATCTCAAAATAGTCAGATGACTTGACTTGTCAACTTCTCAAGTCCAAACTTCAAATCTTGATGAATGAATGATTGAGGACACTCACATAGGCTCATATATGCATAAAATAATGAATTAAAGAACTACCATTGATTGAATTTGATCATAGGTTGAGGTTGCTTCATGAGCAAGGCATAGTTAATGCACAGATGAATTAGGGTTTCCTTGGGAAACAAGCCTCAAATCCTTTGGTTTATCTTGATAAAATTGGAAAATTGAGATACTTGGGAGACATATATGATTATTTAGAGCTTTGGGAACCATTGTCATGCTTGCTTTCATCTTCATCTAGCCACTTCATTGAGCATAGGGGCCTCTTAGGAGCAAGGGATCTCATGATTGCTTGAGCTTCAAAACAAAACAAGTTAGTGACATATTTTTGTGCTTTTGGTTAGTACACAAAATAAGAAAAGCAATAATATACAATTCAATCATGCTTGGTGGTCTCAAACCAACTCACACAAGTCCCAACCCTAGGGTTAAGGAGCCAATCATGTTATGATCCTTGAGGCAATGCAATGAGCAATGATATGATGCCATGAGGGATCTTAGGGTCAAAATTAGGGTCTTACACCATCTATCGGATATTATAGGTTAGGATGACTGACTCACCAACCCATAATATTCTCAAGAGAAACTCGTCTGAGTGTAGTATCATGTAACCACTGTTATCAAGTCTACACTTGAACAGTCTCCGCAGTACGTCCTAAATAGGCCAAAATGGTGTAAATGTTCTACGGTCCTCAGCTTCCCGGACCCCAAATCAGAGATAGTAATTCCTAACCACTATAAGACCCTAATTTTTACCCTAAGATCCCTCATGGCATCATATCATTTGCTCATTGCATTGCCTCAAGGATCATAGCATGTGTGGCTCCTTAACCCTTGGGTTGGGACTTGTTTGAGTTGGTTTGAGAACACCAAGCATGCTTGAATTGTATATTATTGCTTTTCTTATTTTGTTTTCTAACCAAAAGCACAAAAATATGTCACTAACTTGTTTGTTTTGAAGCTTAAGCAATCATGAGATCCATTGCTCCTAGGAGGCTCCTATGCTCAAAGAAGTGGCCAGATGAAGATGAAAGCAAGCATGACAATGGTTCACAAAGATATCAATCATCATATATGCCTCCCAAGTATCTCAACTTGTCATTTTGATCAAGATAAACCAAAGGGCTTGAGGATTGTTTCCCAAGGAAACCCTAATTCAACTGTGCATTGACTGTGCCTTGCTCATAAAGCAACCTCAACCTATGATCAAATTTAATCAAGGTAAGTTCTTTCATTCATTATTTTATGCATATATGAGCCTATGTAAGTTTCCTCAATCATTCATTCATCAAGTTTTGAAGTTTGAACTTGAGAAGTTGATCAGTCAAATCATTTAACTATTTTGAAATCCACTGAGATCTAACTTTTGATGTGTTTGTCAAATGATGATGATCCCAAGAGAAAAACATGTTCTTAAGAACCATATAAACAACTTTCATGTTCATCAAAAATCCATTTGAAACTTGGAAGGTCATCATTCATTGCAAAACATTATAGGTCATTTTGACTGAAACCCTAATTTTAGGTCAACTTCCCAAGGACCTAACTCCTTCATTTTTTATGATTTTGAGGTGAGATAAAGTTCATTGGAAATTTTAAGATGTCTACTTCAAATGTTATGTTGGACAAAATTTCATAATCCTAAAATAAACACATGTGATAACAAAAAACATTATAGGTCACTTTGGACCAAAGCCATTGAATCTTGAAAAAGTCCAACTTCAAGTGCCCATAACGTTTTCATTAAAAATCCAAATGATGCAAAATTTAAGTCCAAATTGATTGTCGTGAAACGTTATACAACTTTGATGTTTAAGGTTTTGTCATTTGAGTCTTGCATTATTGAAATAGAAGGGCTTGAAGTTGTTCATTTTTTAGAAAATTTTCAAATACATGTTTTGTACCTTGAACTTCATGGCCAGTTTTCACAATTTTCCAAACTCCAAATGGATTTTTGTTCAACATAGCTTTTGTTCCTTATGTCAAGACCTTTCCAACCATTATTCACATGCTTATGTTTGAATATTTCAAATGGGATTTTCGAAGAGGAGAACAATTGTGACCAATTATGCATTTCATGTTAAATTTTCATACACAAGCTAATGCCATGCAAACTGCACGTACAAACCATTCCATAATCATTTCGACATCCATTTGCAAGTGGTTTTGGGCCTCACATGCACCTGTACAGGCCCATGCATGGAGGACTCAACTTCATGCACACAAGTTTGCTCACACATTCCTTGCAGCTGTGGCTATAAATAGAATGCTTGCCTCACTCAAATCTCAACCTGAAGGCGCCTGAACCTCTGCTGAATTCATTTCCCAAACCTAGCTCTCATACCAAGCATCAGGATCAAGCTGCAAGAAAAGGATTGGTTGAATTGTGCTCATAAAAGCTACTCTACAAAGGTTTATATATTGTGCATTGCTTGTGTTGGAATGGTTTTCTGAAGTCCTCAGGTGAGAGGCAAGCCAATGGTGGCTTTAATTTTGTGAATTGTTGAACTTCAGATTGAACACCTAGTTTTTCAACCTCAGATTTCTTCTTCTATAAGGATCTTGAGTAAAAACTAAGGTTATAGGGGTGATGTACATCACCCCAGCTTTATTTTGGTGTATGGATCGTGTGTTTTAGTTGAGGTTGCAAAACCTGCAATTGGTGGCCGGACTGTGCCTTCTCACCGGAGAAGACGGTGGTTTCCACCACCGTCCCCACGCGGTTGAATCTTGGCCTTTGGATCCAGTCATTGTGATCTAATCTCAGCCCTTACCTTGCTTGACTTTTTTTAATTATGTGTGTTACGCGTTTGACTCGAATCCATGATGAGCACACGCCTAGGAGCCTTCTGATCAGCCATGTCAATTAATGAGGTTGGATCAGACGCCTGTGGATTTTTCTAATTTCTTAATTTCTGTTTTAATTTCTTTTATTCCATTTATTTTAAAAAATCATAACTTCTTTATTTGGAATCACAAAAATATGAGAACAATTGCAAAAAAAATTCTTTTAAATTCTAGTTTCATAAAATGATTTTCAATTATTTTTGTGATTCAATTTAATATTTTTGTGAATTATTTCATTTCTGATTGTTTTTAATTCATTTAAAATGCCATTTGATATTCAAAAATGCCAAAAATATTTTCTTAACATCTTTGGATGATGGTAGGTCTATGAAAAATATTCTCATCAATTTCTTAATTGATTTGAGATTTATTTGAGATTTTAGTCCAATTATGTTAGTTTTCTCCATTTTTAATTGTTTAAAATTAGTTTCTGTTTTCAAAAAATGTTGAGAAAATTTGTCAAACCTTGTTTGACCATGTTAGATTTATGATGATCCAATTGGACTTATCCAAGTTGATTTGAATTGGATTTGAAGTTTGAACTTTATTTGTTCATTTTATTTTATGTATTATTTTAATTCCAAAAAATACCAAAAATATGTTTGACCTTTCTTGACTTCTAATCTTGATTTCACTTCTATTTACCATTGATTGATGATGATTCCATTCATGTTTGATCAATGTGTTTTGGTTATGTCATTTAAATTTTCATTTATGTACATTATATATTCATCTCCTTTCTTCATCTTTTTCTTTTGACCAATGAGTTAATGATTTGTGGTTAGCCTTGACATATGAGAGGCTTAACCTTCTTTGATCCAAATCAAATTAAACTTGATCAAAGATCAAGTGAATTGCTTTGTGTCCAAGATAGGTTGCTTCTTGGTCAAGCAAAAAACCTAAAATCCATACCAGGTCATTCTTCTTTTCTTTTGGCATGGCAAGTTGTAGGAGCTTGGCTTACTAGTCATAATCTCTAACTTGTGTTTATTTTCCTATAGTTTTATTGACCGGCCTCAGATAGGTGTAACTACTACATTAGTCCACTTACGATTGCTTAACATATCGCTAAATTGCCTTATGGCACACTAACACTAACAAGTAATTACTAACTTTTAATTCAAGGATTTAATTCTTGCAATTTACTTTAATGATATTTAATTCCTTTCTCATTTATTCATATAGTCTTTTCCCTTTGCTCATTTGAGCTCATGCTTATGTTTATGGCATTTGCCTTTTGCTAACTTGAGCACATTATTGTGTAAATATACTATTGCCTTGTGTTTGTTTTGTTTTGTTTGTGTGAACCCAATGCAAAAAGGAGAAAGGACTTAGAATTAGGACCTTACCTATGCTTAATGGAGTTTCAAGAGCATCTAGGCCTCATGCCTTTAGAATGCTAAAATTGATTGAAGAGCAACTAGGCCTCATGCCTTTAGAATGCTTAATCTTGAAGTTGATTTGAAAGGACCCCTAATCTAAACTCTCTCTTTGTCCATTTCTATTATTGTATTGTGGAACTTTTTGATTTGTTTGTTCTTATGTGATAGGGATACCAAACTTGAGCTAATTAGAAGGACCATTGTCATGAGCATCCAAGTTAAGAGAAAGACAAGTCCAATTGGAAGATCCTAGGAGCTTGATTGAATATTTGCTTGATTGCTTGAGTTATTTGCTTATTGCTTGCTAAGTCCAAAGGAAAGGAGCATCTTGTATCATCATTATGATCTCAAGAAAGGAATTCCAAGGGTTTTATTCTCTTCTCTCATCTTTGCATGTTTAGGACTAGCCCTTCTCTTATTCTCTCCACTCTAACCCAAGTCAAACTCATTTTGTGCAAACATTGACATTGTTTTCAAAACTAGAAACCTAGGCATTATGCCTTTGATTTTTACAGACTCTTTTCATTAACACTTATTTTGAATTGAATCTTACGTCAACTTTGACTTTATTTTGTGAATACTTCTAATTTGTAAATACAACTCACTCAAGATTTTTATGTGGTTCCAATGGCCACCTTTGCCAAAGCTTTTTCATAAGCCTTAACTATTAGGTTTGAGTTATCATAGTGGTTGATGTAAACCTCACCATATCCTTAGTGATTGGACTATAAGTCTTCCATACTTATTATAGGGTGGATCCCTCACTAGTATGTTGAAGCTTTCCTCACATGGTGGATTGTGGTTTAGGCTGAGTTTTCTCCCTTTGATAACAAAAGACCTTAAGGCTTTTGATCAATCAATTCACCAACTTATTTTGAGATTTTTACCCCGAACTACGAGGTTTTGATCGTACCTTTGTGATGGTACGTAGGCATTGGGTTTATCCATTCAAACACAAAAATTGTAAATAATTTGTATCTCCTTTTCTCATCTCCCCAATCATGTTTGCACAAATATTTTCACAAATACCACCCAACTATACAACATTTGCAAAAAGGGATCCCTTAGAGTACTAAGGATGTTTTGGGTGCTTAAAACCTTCCCATTGCATAACCAACCCCCTTACCCAGATCTATGACATTTTTATTAGTTTTTGATTTGATAAAACTTCTCGGATTTTGTTCACTTGCTAACCTTTCCTTTGGATAAATAGAAGTGCAGTGGCGACTCGGATTGTATGATTTACTTTTGATTTAGTCAATAAATTTAAAGGTAACGAATACCCCGCTACAGAAAAGTGGCGACTCTGCTGGGGAATTGATGATTCCTAGTGGGTTTAGCCTACTTTTTGCCTTTGTTGTATTCTATACTTATATTATTTGTGACATATTTTTGTGCAAATTTGGGATGACTGTATTATTTGTAATGATTGATTTGCTTGATATATCAATTGCTTGTGTGCTTGGTGGTCTCTTGTGAGATGAGTTCTATACACGAACTCGAGTGCACTTATGATAGGAGAATGGCATAGTCTTGTTGACTTGTGTGTAGTTATTCCTTAGCAAGTTGACTTGCAAGTCCATTCACTTGGTGGAGGTTATGTTGGGATCAATAATGTCACACGAGTAGTCGTGGTTAGGCATTACTCTTTCCAATATAGACCTTAGAAGCCAAGGACCTTAGATTACCTAGCCCATCTTGGCCTATTTTAGGACGTAGTGCGAAGATCGTTCAAGTGTAAGATTTAATATGATTGTTACGCGATACTACACTCAAAAGAGTCTCTCTTGAGAATATTTTTGGAATAGGAGTAGTCGTTTTATCCGATAATATCCGAAAGATGGGATGATGACTATGGGAACCTCTTTTAGAAGATGATTGTCAGGTTTAACCATAGTACACTCCCTTTGGGTGGTTCTGAACCAAGACTCCATGCTCGTGACTTGCAACAAACCCTTGATTCGCGGTTGATCTGTTCTCGTATATCCTTAATATCAATGGAACTTGGGTGTTGATAAGGTGTAAACCATAATCCACCAAAATGGATGATTGATATTAATGATGACTTGATCCACCCCGTGACCTTTGTGTGGTGTGACTTGCTTGATCCTTGAGTGTGATTGTTGCATCCATGCATTCATTTGAATCCATATCATCAACAATGAGAAAATCTTCAAGGAACTTAAGAGGTCTATTTGCAAATTTTCAGACATGGATAAGCAAAGAAGGAATACAAAGAAGTACAATTTCAGACAACCCGACTTGAAGGAGTTAAGGAGTTTGACATCCTATATATTAGATCCCTTGGAGTTCAAAGCTCGCCACGGGAAGCTTCTGTCTATTCTTGCTACTCAGGTGGATGAAGGTCTGATGAGTGTGTTGGTGCAGTTCTATGATCCTCTGTACTGTTGCTTCACTTTTCCGGATTTCCAACTTTTTCCTACGCTTGAGGAGTATGCCTATCTTGTGGGTATACCTATCTTAGGTCAGTTGTCGTTCAGTGGCTTGGAGAGAATTACTTCTTCCCAAGAGATTGCTGATCTATTGCACATAGATGTATCTGATATTGATGCTCATATGACTACCAAAGGTGGAATTCAAGGTCTCCCATCCGATTTCCTCATTGCTCAAGCTTTTATGTTTGGGAAGGCCATGAGTGAGGACGCCTTTGAAGCCATATTTGTACTTCTCATCTATGGGCTAGTGTTATTCCCCAACATCGACAACTTTGTGGATGTGAACGTTATTAGGATTTTCTCTACTCTTAATCCCGTTCCTACTCTGTTGGGTGACACTTATTTCTCTTGGCATATGAGGAATGCAAAGGGTGGTGGTACCATTGTGTGTTGTTTGCCTCTGTTGTACGAGTGATTTATTTTGCACTTGCCTCAGACGCTCGCCTTCAAGGAGAACAAAGGATGTCTACGGTGGTCCACAAGACTTATGTCTCTCACTAATTATGATATCTTTTGGAATAACCGTGTGTATGATGGTGTCCAGATTATTGACTCTTGTGGTGAATTCTCCAATGTGCCTCTTCTTGGTACATGTGGTGGGATTAATTACAACCCTGTTTTGGCTCGCCGTCAGCTTGGGTTCCCCTTAAAGGATAAACCTAATAACATTTTGTTAGAAGGTGTGTTCTTTCAAGAGGGTAAAGATCCCCAGAACTTGAAGGGCGTGATGGTCCGCGCTTGGCGCAAGGTTCATAGGAAAGGAAGGAAAGAGCTTGGTCCGAAGAATTATATTGCTTTGGAACCCTACACCTCGTGGGTGAGGAGGAGAGTTTTTGAGTACCACATGCCCTACGACTACCCGAGACCTACACCTATGGTTATGGTTGGGCCTTCAACCCTCCCTAACCAAGGAGTAGAGGAGTTGAGAGATGAAGATCGTTCGCGTGCTTGGGTCCGTGAGCGAGAGGAGTTACTTCAGCAACTCAGAGATAAGGATGCTTTGATAGAGTTTCTGGAGCATCAGGTTATTGACGAGCCTGATGATGTGGTTACTTCTCTTCTTCCTCAGTCATCCGGGTTTTGGAAGAGGAAGTATGATCGACTCGCCAAGGAGAAGGCGGATATGGAGGCAGCCTATGAGAGAGAGGTGAAGAGGCTTCGTGGAGCTTATCTTCCGGTCTCGAGAGCTTTGGACGATTGCTTCTAGGGTTCCATAGGATGTTCATTTTCCTTCTCTCTTGTATTATGTTTTGGTTACCAAGACTGTACTTCTTTGGTGTAAATTTTTTTCCAGATATTATTGATATGATTATTCCATTATATATCTAAATGATTAATATTTTCAAACATTTGCGAATAGATCTCTAAGACTTCCTCTGAATAAAAATAAATCATATGCACAAGCATTTCATACATCATATGCATAAGCAGGTTTTGTTCAGGGCTTCTTGATCAATGGTCTAACTCTGTGTTCTTCATTTATTTTGAAGACAAGCTGACGCACCGGTACAACACCAGAGCGAATTCTTCAAAGCTAATGGATCATCTTGAACAAGAAAACAGGGAACTCAAGGAGGAAGTGGCTAGGTTGACTTCCCTGATGGAGTCGTTCCTGGCCGCCCAAAGTCAGTCTTCTCCAACGCCTGCAACTCCTCCCTAGAGGACGGCTATCTCAGAGGTTGCTTCCTCTATTGTGCCTGCCGCTAGTGCTCATTTCGCTCCGTCTGCTATGCCAACCGGGTTTCCCTAGGGGATGCCCGCTCATTTTGTGTCAGAGGGTCTTGCTCCGACCTTTGCTTCTATGCCGACATCTAGCCCGGTCCTTGCTGTGCCACCTCCAGTTGTGCATACGTTACCGAGAGTTGATGACACCATTTATTACTCTGAGCCATCTGAGGGCCCAAATGTCTACGAGAAAATGGATGCTATGAATGATCAATTCCTTGAGCTGCGAAAGGAACTGAAAACTCTAAGAGGGAAGGACCTCTTTGGTAAATTTGCTGATGAGTTGTGCCTCGTGCCAAATGTCAAGATTCCCATCAAATTCAAAGTACCTGACTTTGAAAAGTACAAGGGAAACACTTTCCCTCTCAGCCATCTTGTGATGTACGCACGCAAGATGTCAACTCAGACTGACAACGATAAACTCCTCATCCATTATTTCCAGGACAGCCTGTCCGGTGCCGCATTGAGATGGTATATGGGTCTGGATAGTGCGAACATCTGCTCCTTCAACGACCTTGGTGAAGCTTTCGTCAAGCAGTACAAGTACAACATTGATATGGCCCCCGATAGGGACCAACTAAGGGCTATGTCCCAGAAGGAGAAGGAAACATTCAAGGAGTACGCCCAGAGGTGGCGTGAATTGGCTGCACAGATTGCGCCCCCGCTCGAGGAGAAAGAAATGACGAAGATCTTTTTAAAGACTTTAAGCTCTTTCTACTACGAGCGGATGATTGCTAGTGCTCCCTCGGACTTCACCGAGATGGTGAACATAGGGATGAGGCTTGAGGAAGGAGTCTGTGAAGGACGTCTGGCCAAAGATGAAGGCTCTTCTGCAAAACGTTATGGGGTGTTTGAAAAGAAGAAAGAGGGAGAGGCACATTGTCGCAACCTGAAAAAGACAGTGTGCGAAAAAACAACCAGCGAAAGAAAATGACAAAAGAGTCGCCACCGTGCGTTATTTATCCCAAAGGAGGGAAAGGAAACGCTCAAAGTAAACCTGAAAAGAGGAAAGGAAAAGACAAGGTCTCGCAACCAAATCTTGGGTTCGGGAGTCGGTTTTGCGAAGGGAAGGTATTAGCACCCCTACGCATCTGTAGTACTCTACGGGATCCACTTTTGTAGTTCTTGTCTAAAGGGTGTGAGTTTATCTTGTGCTATTTACTAAAGAAGGGGTTAAATGAACATGACTCGCGCGGATGTCACATCCACTGCATACGTATCTCATCTGAATATGAGAATCAGAGTCTTTGTAGCTCGGCTGACCTATGGGTTGGGGGGATGAGTGCTCGCTAAGACATCGCGTCTTATGCCTACGTATCTCATCTGGAATGAGAATCAGAGCAAGCCGTAGTTCGGCTAACTACGGGGTTATGGATTGGGTTTTGGACGAACGATGTTACTACGCAATCTACCGGATGCTCGACCTTTGAAGACTTACTCGCCTGTAGTAGAAGGAGTTAACGTGTTCTTAGGAGAAGAAAAATCAATGAAATGTTTGCGTTTTAGGAACGCGCATGCAAAAGGAGTCCTAGACGAAGGAACCTGTAAAAAAAATAAACACAAAAACATTGCCTCCTATCGAGGTCTTCCAGCTAGGAAAGCAGTAAAATGCGGGAAAAATATAAAAGTACCACGCGGATAAAGATCCGAAGTAACATCAATTAAAGGAACGATAAACCCTGAGATCCCTCCAAGCTAACATCATCAAAGAAAGTGGGTCAGTACAGGTAACCGGAATGAACCTCCAGGGGGTATCCCACAAATAAAGTGGAAAACCACGCAAGTTATCCCTGATTGGAGAGCTTGGTTGAAATTGAGGTGCACCCGTGAGGTTTACAAAATAATCTTTAGGGTTTATGCGAGGCAGAGGTGATTCTGTGCAGTTGATTTCCCTTCAGGGTTTGGAGGCTGCTCTGAACTCTGTTAGCTCTTCTCTCACTATCTTTTTCCAGCCAGGATAATAGGAATAGAATGAATATTTGTTTCACTGAAACTCTAGTATTTATAACCTGATTTTTGTGGACCTGTGGGCTCAACTGAGAGAGGTCCAAGTCCAATATTTATTTATTTATTATTTTATTTATTTATTTACTTATTTATTTAATTAATTAATTAATTTTTTTTTGTTTTTCTTTTTTTTATTTTTTTTTTCGTTTTTCGTTTTTTGTTTTTTTTTATTTTTTATTTTTATTTTTTTTCGGGAAAAATGAAGGGTAAATTTTGGGGTATTACAGCTGCCCCTATTCAATCAACTGGAGACCTGGAAAGAAGATAACAGCGGCTTTCGTGCTTTCGAGGTATCAAGAGATTGAATACAATAAAAGCTCGAAAATTTGCACTGAAGTGAAGTGAAGTAACAATGCCTGTCAGAATCGGCAAAGAGGTGGTCTTGAAAGAAGAATCCGTCTGGTACGGTGAGAGTCAGTCTGAATACCGAAAAAGAATGTTAACCTGGATACCAAAATAAATGGTAACACAGAAATAACCATGGCCTGAATGCCGCTCATCAGTCTGAATACTGGAAATGACTTCGATCTGAACATCGGGAGATATGAGATTATTAATATCGGTCTGAACACCGAGAGGCTGGCCTGAATGCCACAAGTTACGTCGACCTGAACGTCGGAAACTTCTTCGATCTGAACATCGGGAAACTGGCCTGAACGCCACAAGTTGCATCGACCTGAACGTCGGAAACTTCTTCGATCTGAACATCGGGAAATTGACCTGAATGCCACAAGTTGCATCGACCTGAACGTCGGAAACTTCTTCGATCTGAACATCGGAAAATTGGCCTGAATGCCACAAGTTGCATCAACCTGAACGTCGGAAACTTCTTCAATCTGAACATCGGAAAATTGGCCTAAACGCGACAAGTTGCATCGACCTGAACGTCGGAAACTTCTTCGATCTGAACATCGGAAAACTGGCCTGAACGCCACTTCGGTCTGAATACCGGAAACTTCATGCCTGTCAGCATCGGCAGAAATAGGGAACGATAATAGAGGCGGCGCATGGGCCAATGACACTTGCTGGGGATAACAAAGGTAAGTCGTGAACAATCTTCAGTCTGAGTACTGGAAACAACTTCTGGCTTATCACTTGGGATACCGAGAATGTTTTATGCTTACATGCGTATGTTTGAATTTTTCAATGGCGTAATGCTCCATAAAAATGGAAATGCTACGCGATTTGCAATGCAATATGATTCTACATGCAGGGATGCGAAATGCTGGGTAGAATGCCAAGTTGACGCAAGGGGATCTGCTGGGGAAATGATCACCATCTTCTGGACCCTGGCAAGGCTGTTGGAGATGCACAGCGCAGAGAATTCTGTGGGGAAATGACCCGCCACACGCTGTTTTAGCAATGACGAAATACCGAGATTCTGACTGGGGAGAGAACGGCACTGAAAACCTGTTGTTGGGGAAAGCGATAGTGGTTCTGGCAACCACGATCTGCGAGAGATGACTCATCAGGGGAAGCAAACACCGATACGGTACCGAGGTTCTGCTTCAAGGAAAGAAACCATGGATCTGGAATTGGGATTATCGATCTGGCCTCGAACTTTGAGGAGCAGCCGCTTCTGTTGGGAAGATACAGTCTGGCACTGTCAACTCTGCTTGGGGTATATAGTATGACACTGTCAATTCTACTGGGGAGTGTATAATCTGGAACCACCGCTTGGCGGGAGGTACAGTGGTGAGAACCTGCAGGGGATTGAAGAATCCAACGCTCTGATCAGCTCTGCAGGGATAAGATACCGAATTCGTCTGTTGGTGGAAAACATTCACGATCATCTGCAGGGGATTTTAAGGAAATGCCCCGAGGGTACCTGTTCTAAATAGACGATCCAAAGCACTTAAAATTTACAGCAATTTTAAATGTTTATTAAGCATGTACCTGTAAAGCTCTTATGTGTCATGATGCAATGTTTATCAAAAAATTCGGACGTCATTTTTGCAAACAAAACAGAAAAATGAAAATGAAAACAGAGATATACTGAATAACATGATTTTATTGATTGAACGGCCTCTGAATAGGCATTTACATCAGGAAGCAATCCCTGGAAAGAGGTAATCGCACAACAGATAAAAATAGACATTAATCTAATGGCAATGTGAAATGGATTTCTATTGGGTTCCAATTCTGCTATGACTTGCTCGTCTTCAAGATCCTCCAGATGATCAACTTTCTGAAAGAGTGATTGGACTGTTTTCTATCCTTCAAAAGTTTCCAGTCATTGACACGAGATGAGATTCAGAACTACTTAGAACGCAGTCATTCGCTTAATCCCTAACTTTTGCCTGGATCGCCCTTTTCGGGTTTTCAATCCACCGGGATACCCATTTTTTCCTAAGTTGCCTTTTCAGGTTTTCAACTTACCGGGTGTACAATCTTTTCACTTTTAATCCCTAATTTTTGCCCGAACCTTTTTCATTTTCTTGGTTCGCCGGGATGCCCATTTTTGCCTGGACTACTCTTTTTTATTGTCCAGCGGGTCTATTTCATGCGAAGTATTTTTTAACTGCGTCTGAGTTCACCGGGGAAGTGAAGTTTTCACCATCCATCGTTTCAAGCATTAAGGCCCCACCATCAAAAACCTTGGTGATAATATACGGTCCATCATAGTTAGGAGTCCACTTGCCCCTGTGATCTGTCTGAGGAGGAAGGATCCTTTTCAACACCAAATCTCTGACCTGGAAGCATCGAGGACGCACTTTCTGATCAAAGGCTCTCTTCATCCGACTCTGATACAACTGCCCATGACAAATGGCTGCCATTCACTTCTCTTCGATAAGACTCAACTCATTGAACCTTGTCCGAATCCATTCAGCTTTGTCTAACTTGACATCCAACAAGACTCTTAGAGAAGGAATCTCCACTTCAACAGGTAGGACTGCTTCCATACCATACACAAGGGAGTAAGGGGTTATCCCGGTCGATGTACGTACTGAAGTACGGTACCCATGCAAGGAGAAGGGTAGCATCTCATGCCAATCTCTGTACATAACGAACATCTTCTGCACAATCTTCTTTATGTTCTTATTTGCCGCTTCAACAACACCGTTCATCTTAGGGCGGTAAGGGGAAGAATTGTGATGTTGAATGTTGAAGTTCTGGCACAAGTCCTTCATCATTTTGTTGTTGAGATTAGAACCATTATCAGTAATGATTCTTTCGGGAATCTCATAGCGACAAATGATTTCTTTCTTGATGAATCGGGCAACCACATGTCTAGTGACCTTCGCAAATGACGCTGCTTCGACTCACTTGGTGAAATAGTCGATGGCAACAAGGATGAAGCGATGCCCATTGGAAGCGGTCGGCTTAATCCTTCCAATCATATCGATGCCCCACATAGTGAAAGGCCACGACGAAGACATCACATTCAAAGGATTCGGCGGCACATGCACCTTATCAGCATAAATCTGGCATTTATGGCACTTCCGAGCATATTTGAAACAATCAGATTCCATGGTCATCCAGTAATAACCTGCTCTCAACAATTTCTTAGCCATTGCATGCCCGCCGGCATGAGTATCGAAGGAGCCTTCATGAACTTCCTTCATTAACATGTCTGCTTCGTGTCTGTCCACGCATCTGAGCAAAACCATGTCGAAGTTCCTCTTATACAACACATCGTCTTTGTTCAAGAAGAAATTGCCTGTCAATCTTCTCAAATTCTTTCTACCATTGTTGGATGCCCCTGCAGGGTACTCTTGATTCTTCAGAAAGCACTTGATGTCGTGATACCAGGGCTTGTCATCAACTACCAGTTCAGCAGCAAACACATACGCGGCCCTATCAAGGTGCATCACGTCGATCTTGGGAGCATGGTTCCAACGGATCACCGTGATCATGGAGGTAGAGTAGCAAGAGCATCTGCCATCTGGTTCTCATCACGAGGTATATGGTACACCTTTACTGTTGTGAAGAAAGTCAACAGTCTTCTCGTGTAATCTCTGTAAGGGACCAGAGTAGGCTGGAGAGTGTTCCAATCACCCTTCACTTGATTGATTACCAGAGCTGAATCTCTGAAGATGTCCAAAGTCTTGATTCTCAAATCAATGGCTTGCTCAATACCCAAGATACAGGCTTCATACTCAGCTTCATTATTGGTGCACTCGAAAGTCAGACGAGCGGTGAAAGGCATGTGGGCACCTTTCGGAGTTGTAATGACAGCACCAATTCCATTTCCTCTAGCGTTGACGGCCCCATCAAACATTAAAGTCCACTTTTCGTCTGGATCAGGTCCCTCTTCAACAACTGGCTCTTCACAGTCTTTCATCTTGAGGAACATGATGTCTTCATCTAGAAAATCAAACTTCATCGGCTCATAATCTTCAACCGGCTGTTGAGCAAGATAGTCTGACAGAATACTCCCCTTGATGGCTTTCTGGGAAGTATACTGGATGTCGTACTCTGTCAGTACCATTTGCCAACGAGAAACTCTTCTGGTGAGAGCTGGCTTCTCAAATATATACTTGACTGGATCCATTTTGGAGATCAGTAAGGTTGTGTGAGACATCATGTATTGTCTCAATCGCTTAGCAGCCCATGCAAGTGCACAACATGTTTTTTCAAGCATTGAGTATCTCGACTCGCAATCTGTGAATTTCTTACTCAGGTAGTAGATGGCATGCTCTTTCCTACCTGTCTCGTCGTGTTGACCGAGAACACAATCCATGGAATTGTCTAGTACTGTCAAATACATAATCAGCAGTCTCCCTGGGACCGGAGGCACAAGGATAGGAGGATTCTGCAAATACTCTTTTATCTTCTCGAACGCCCTTTGACAATCATCATTCCACCTGATAGCCTGATCTTTTCTCAACAATTTGAATATTGGCTCACACGTGGCTGTTAAGTGAGAGATGAACCTTGCAATGTAGTTCAACCTCCCTAAGAAACCACGGACTTGTTTCTCTGTTCTTGGCTCAGGCATTTCCTGTATCGCTTTCACTTTGGCCGGATCCACCTCAATCCCTTTTTCGCTAACAATAAAACCCAGTAGTTTTCCAGATCTCACCCCAAAAGTACACTTGTTCGGATTAAGCCCCAGCTTGAATTTCCTCAAACGCTCAAACAGTTTCTGCAAATTCACCAAATGTTCTTCTTCTGTCTGAGATTTGGCAATCATATCATCAACATAAACCTCGATTTCATGATGAATCATATCATGGAACAGAGTCACCATCGCTCGCTGATATGTTGCTCCGGCATTTTTCAGACCAAACGGCATCACCTTGTAGCAGAAGGTGCCCCATGGGGTTATGAATGTTGTCTTCTCCATGTCTTCTAGTGCCATCTTAATTTGATTATAGCGAGAAAAGCCATCCATGAAGGAGAATACCGAGAACTGAGCCGTGTTATCCACCAAAACGTCAATGTGAGGTAAGGGGAAATCATCTTTAGGACTAGCCCTGTTCAGATCCCGGTAGTCAACACACATCCGTACCTTTCCATCCTTCTTAGGTACCGGAACGATATTTGCAACCCATGGCGGATAATTTGTGACTGCTAGAAACCCTGCATCCAACTGTTTTTGCACTTCTTCCTTTATCTTGACAGCCATCTCTGGTCTTGTTCTTCTGAGCTTCTGCTTGACCGGAGGACAACCTTCTTTGAGCGGCAAGTGATGTACCACGATGTCTGTGTCAATCCCTGGCATGTCCTGATAAGACCAAGCGAAGATGTCAACATACTCTTGCAGCAATTCAATCAACCCCTTCTTCACATTGTCTTCCAAAGCAGCCCCTATCTTGATTTCTCTCTTGGCGTCCTCGGTGCCGAGATTAATCACTTCAACAGACTCTTGATGCGGTTGAATGGCCCTTTCTTCTTGTTTTAATAACCTGGTAAGTTCTTCAGGGAGTTCACAGTCTTCATCACCCTCTTCTTCAACTTGAAAGATTGGATTTTCAAAGTCGAAGCGAGCCATAGCAGAACCGTTATCAATAGGATTCGGTGATGTGCATCTGCATGAGTGATGGTATGTGCTTACGAGTGTGAAAAAAAAAAAAAAAAGTGGAAACTAAACAAAACATTGCCATTTTTTTTGAAAAACTGCAAAAATAGAAAGACAAGGAACGAAATATTTGAATGCAAAAAGACGTCGTTTATTTATGAAAAAAATGCAAGTGTCACATAGATGAGCCCTACAAATAGTCATTACGCCCTGGCGGAACGTAAGACTTGGATATGCATGAATAAACAAAGAAAATTACTCCTCCAGACAGGTGGCTTGGACAATCTCCTCAGAAGACCAATTGTTGAGAACTTCACCCGAGATTCTCGGACGCACCCAGTTATCGATGTCACAATCACTATCCCCATCTTCATTGTTGACCGCAGAGACTAATTTGACTTCTCCTTCAACCATGTTAACGTTGGCTCCACCATGCTGGGGCATGGGATTGTTGACGACATTAGGAGCTGGTGCAAAGTTAACGGCCTTTCAATCAATGAGGTCCTGAACTACGTGCTTAAAAGCATTGCAGTTCTCAATATTATGGCCAGGTTCCCTAGAGTGGAAGCTACACCTAGCGTTGACGTCGTAACCCACCGGAAGCCTGCCAACGGGAGGAGCCAGAGTGCGCAACTGCATAAGTTGTAGTTGTTTAAGACTAGAAAGCAACTGAGCGTACGACATTGGAAGAGTGTCGAAACGCCGGTCCATCGTCCTTGGCCTCAGTTGATAGGCGGGTCTGTTACCCGGTTGTTATGGTTGGTACTGAGTTGGTTGACGCTGTGGTTGTTGTTGTAGTGGTGCTACAGTTGGAATGGTCACAGCCGCAACATACGGTTGCTGATGATAGTTCTGAAAGTTATTCCTCCGATTATCCCTGTTCTGATAAGAAGATATGGCACTTGCATCCCCTTCTCTCTTCTTCTGTCCCTGAATGAACGGCTTCTTCACCCCTGATGAGGATCCACCTTCACTCTAGGTCTTGTATGTCCTCAGGTAATTCTCCACCCTCTCTCCGGTAGAGACTACATCAGCAAAATTGGAGGCATTGCAATCCACCAGGCGCTCCAAATAAGGTCCTGGCAGAGTGTTCATGAACATGTTAGCCATTTCCTTCTCCAACATAGGAGGTTGAACACGGGAAGCTTTTTCTCTCCAGCGTTGAGCGTATTCTCTGAAGCACTCATTGCTTTTAAGAGACAGATTTTGAAGTTGAGTTCTGTCCGGAGCCATATCTGTATTATACTGATACTGCTTCACGAAAGCCTCAGCCAAATCCCTCCAGCAACGGATGTGGGCTCTGTCCATCCTCATATACCATTCCAGGGATGCCCCAGCTAGGCTGTCCTGGAAAAAGTACATAAGCAACTTTTCGTCATCGGAGTATGCAACCATTTTACGAAAATAGGCTTGCACATGGGTCTTCGGGCAAGAGTTACCATTGTATTTGTCAAATATCGGGACCTTGAATTTCGGTGGCACTCTCACACCTGGGACCAGCCCCAAGTCAGCAACATCTACTCCCAGAGGATTCTGTCCTTCCATTTCCTTCAACCTCTCTTCCAATCTTCTAAACATGGGGTCCACACCATGACCCATACCAAAGTCTTCCTGCAGCAGGGGGAACTAATCGTCATGATCATCATGAACGGGCTGTTGACCGGAGGTGACATGTAGGATTGGGATAGGCCCCGGCCCATTGGGTCCATTAGCCTCTCCAGCTGGAGGATCAGTCACCGTCTCTGGTTGAGCAGGGGGATTCCTCTGTATCATCTGCCTGAGCTCTTGCTGTCCCTGAGCCACCCCTTGAACCACATCCATGAATTGATTCATGCGGATTTTCATCTCGGCGAACTCTGCCTGTAGGTTCTCCATTACTCTCTGTTGGTTTCTGCGGGTACCGTACCGGTGAATGCCTGGGTCAGCTATCCTGCTGATGGAACACCAAACAAACTGAGAACACTGTGGCGGTACCTATTATGCAAGATATGCTAATGAATATGTAAATGCAATGACATGTTTATCAATTCCAAAGGTATTCTACCCCCTTGATTCCAGTCTCTCAATAGATAAACGATGTAAAAAAAAGACTAAGCCGTTGATGAGAACCAAGAAAATTCCGACTAGAATCAAGTAGAAGATATAAACCCCACAGAAATGGATAAACATGTGTGAATGATTATGAATGTAAAATGATGTGATGCAAAATGATGTGAATGCAGTGCAGTGGCATGGGAATCAGGATCGCTGTATCTGCTTGAACATCTGTCAGGTTGCACTGTCTGGAGAGAAATTAAGAGCACACCGAACGAAGGTCATGGGATGGATCATGTTATCCTTAATATCAACCACCCATTTTGGTGGATTATGGTTTACACCTTATCAACACCCAAGTTTCATTGATATTAAGGATACCTGATCGGATCAACCATGAATCAAGGGTTTGTTGCAAGTCACGAGCATGGAGTTTAGGTTAAGAACCACCCAAAAGAAGTGTACTAAGGTTTAAACCTGCCAAACATGTTCTACAAAAGGTTCCCATAGTCATAATCCCATCTTTCGGATATTATCGGAGGAACGACTACTCGTATTCCAAAAATATTCTCAAGAGAGACTCTTATGAGTGTAGTATCGCGTAACAATCGTATCAAATCTTACACTTGGACGACTTTCGCACTACGTCCTACGAATAGGCCAAGATGGGTTTGGTAAACTAAGGTCCTCGGCTTCTAAGGTCTACATTGGAAAAAGTAATGTCTAACCACAACTTACTTGTGTGACATTATTGATCTCAACATGACCTCCACCAAGTGAATGGCTTGCAAGTCAACTTGCTAAGGAATAACTCCATACAAGTCGACAAGACTATGCCATTCTCCTATCCTAAGTGCACTTGAGTTCGAGTATAGAACTCATCTCACAAAGATCACCAAGCAGCCATAGCCAGCCAACAGATACAGTAATGATATGTACACAATGCAATAAGGTAAAGCAGGTAAATAAATAACTGTACAAAAGCATGAACACCCAATAAACAAACAAACTACAAAAGCTAGGAGGGACTCGCTTAGGGGAACCGGGTTCCCAGTAGATTCGCCAGCTGTCGCAACCTGAAAAATACAGTGTGCGAAAAAATAACCGGCGAAAGAAAATGACAGAAGAGTAGCCACCGTGCGTTATTTATCCCAAAGGAGGGAAAAGAAACGCTCGAAGTAAACTTGAAAAGAGGAAAGGAAAAGACAAGGTCTCGCAACCAAATCTTGGGTTCGGGAGTCGGTTATGCGAAGGGAAGGTATTAGCACCCCTACGCATCTGTAGTACTCTACGACATCCACTTTTGTAGTTCTTGTCTAAAGGGTGTGAGTTTATCTTGTGTTGTTTACTAAAGAAGGGGTTAAATGAAAATGACTCGCGCGGATGTCGCATCCACTGCATACGTATCTCATCTGAATATGAGAATCAGAGTCTTCGTAGCTCGGCTGACCTATGGGTTGGGGGGATGTGTGCTCGCTAAGACATCGCGTCTTATGCCTACGTATCTCATCTGGAATGAGAATCAGAGCAAGCCGTAGTTCGGCTAACTACGGGGTTATGGATTGAGTTTTGGTCGAACGACGTTACTACGCAATCTACAGGATGCTCGAACTATGGAGACTTACTCGCCGGTAGTAGAAGGAGTTAACGTGTTCTTAGGAGAAGAAAAATCAATGAAATGTTTGCGTTTTAGGAACGCGCATGAAAAAGGAGTCCTGGACGAAGGAACCTGTAAAAAAAAAGAAACACACAAAAACATTGCCTCCTATAGAGGTCTTCCAGCTAGGAAAGCAGTAAAATGCGGGAAAAATGTAAAAGTACCACGCGGATAAAGATCCGAAGTAACAGCAATTAAAGGAACGATAAACCCTGAGATCCCTCCAAGCTAACATCATCAAAGAAAGTGGGTCAGTACAGGTAACCGGAATGAACCTCCAGGGGGTATCCCACAAATAAAGTGGAAAACCACGCAAGTTATCCCTGATTGGAGAGCTTGATTGAAATTGAGTTGCACCCGTGAGGTTTACAAAACAATCTTTAGGGTTTATGTGAGGCAAAGGTTATTATGTGCAGTTGAGTTCCCTTCAGGGTTTGGAGGCTGCTCTGAACTCTGTTAGCTCTTCTCTCACTATCTTTTTCTAGCCAGGGTAATAGGAATAGAATGAATATTTGTTTCACTAAAACTCTAGTATTTATAACCTGATTTTTGTGGACCTGTGGGCTCAACTGAGAGAGGTCCAAGTCCAAGATTTATTTATTTATTATTTTATTTATTTAATTAAATTTTCTTTTTCTTTTTTTTTCTTTTTTTTTGTTCGTTTTTCTTCTTTTCTTTTTCGTTTTTCGTTTTTTTTTTCCGGGAAAAATGAAGGGTAAATTTTGGGGTATTACACACATGCCGTGTCTTCCCATACTAAACGAAGACCCTCTGGGAAGAGGAACACTGTGCGCCCTGCTAGTAACCAGCACCAGGTGTCTCATATAGCACCTGCCTTTAGGGAAACTCAACATTATCAGCACCAGCAACAACAACATCAACAATATCAACAACAACAACATCGTCCGCAACAGCAGGCCTACCAGCCTCGAAACAACAACAATACCAGCACTAGCTATGATAGGAAGAGGGTCACTTTTGATCCAATTCCGATGACCTATGCTGAGCTATATCCTTCATTGATTGAAAGGAAGCTGATTACTCCATGTGACCCACCCGTTGTATCGACCAACCCTCAGTGGTGGTACAAGCTTGAGCTTCACTGTGTTTATCATTCCGATGCTCCCGGACATGATGTGGAGAACTGTTATCCTTTGAAGACCAAGGTGCAAGACCTTGTGAGAAGCGATATTTTTTTTTGAGGACGTAGGTCCTAATGTTAAGAAGAACCCATTGCCCGAGCATGGGAAATCTGCTGTTAACATGGTTCAGGGTTTCCCTGGAAAGTACAAAGTCAGGTATGTCAGTCATATCAGACAATCGTTGTTCGAGATGCACAAACTGTTATGTAGATACAGTCACTACGAGCATGATCATGACATTTGTCGTGTGTGCACTGTCAACGAGAGAGGATGTCTCCAAGTCAGGAAGATATCCAAGAGATGCTGGATCAGGGTGTGATCGAGATACTTCAGAATCGTGATGAGGATGAAGTTAGTGTTATATCGCCTGTATTCAGAATACCCGAACCTGTTGTTGTCAGATATGATGGAAGCAAGAAGAAGGTTTCCCCTACTCTCGTAATCAAGCCAACGGCCCTGTCCCGTACTCCTCAGATAGAGTTGTTCCCTACAGATATAATGCAGTTGCGTTAGAAGATGGGAAGGAGGTTTCGTTGCCCTCCACTTCTGTTACAAGCATATCTGACGTTAGTGGTGTGACCCGCAGCGGTCGTGTTTTTTTGGCGCCACCGAAACCCCATGTAGACGTCTTGAGAAGAGCTGATGCTGTTAATAATTCTGCCACCCCTGTGGGTTCTTCTTCTTCTTCGAATCCGACACTTTTTGTTGATAAAACTATCGTTGTTGCTAAAGCTCCTGTCCATGTTAGCCAGAATGGCATGTTGAAAGAGGACTGCGATGAGATGCTGAGGCTCATCAAGAGGAGTGAATATAACGTTGTTGATCAACTGCTTCAAACTCCATCAAAGATATCTATCATATCTTTGCTGATGAATTCTAAGCCACACCGTGAAGCGTTGCAGAGGGTGTTGGACGTGGCATACGTGGATCATGATGTCACAATAGAACAGTTTGATAGCACTGTTGCAAACATAACTGCTTGTAACAATTTGAGCTTTTGCGATGTTGATCTTCCCGAGGAGGGAAAAGACCATAATTTGGCTCTACACATTTCCATGAACTGCAAGGATGATGCCTTGTCTAATGTGTTGGTAGACACAGGATCATCACTGAATGTGTTGCCAAAATCCACTTTGGCTAAACTTTCTTACCAGGGACCTCCCATGAGGCATAGTGGAGTGGTAGTCAAGGCTTTTGATGGATCGAGAAAAACTGTGATTGGTGAAGTTGAACTCCCAATCAAGATTGGACCTAGTGATTTCCAGATCACTTTTCAGATCATGGATATCCACCCTTCATATAGTTGCTTGCTTGGCAGACCATGGATTCACGAGGCAGGCGCCGTGACATCCACCCTACACCAGAAGTTGAAATTCGTCAAGAATAAGAAGTTGGTGGTGATAGGGGGAGAGAAGGCTCTCTTTGTAAGCCATTTGTCTTCCTTTTCCTACATAGATGCTGAGGACGAGGTTGGGACTCTGTTCTAAGCCTTGTCTATTGCTGAGCATTCAAGGAAAGGACCTTCTTCATTTGCTTCCTACAATGATGCGAAGTTGGCCATTGAGCATGGTGCAACTACTAGTTTAGGACAAATGATCAAGCTGGAAGACAATAAATCTCGGGCTGGCATAGGGTATTCTTCAGGCATTTTCAATGATCGCGGTCTATTCTAGAATGGAGGTTTCATCCACCCGGTTGAAGACCAAGAGGCTGCTGCCATAGTGGAGGACGATGCAGAGGAAGATCTGGGCAACTTTGTCATCCCTGGAGGAATCTGCAATAATTGGGTCGTTGTTGATGTTCCAACAGTTATCCATAAGTCCATGTAATATGTTCACTTTTGTTTAAAAACCCTTCTCACATGCCAAAGGGAGAAGTGATGACATTGTTCGCACATTAATACAATGATATTCATTCAAAAATTACATGTTAAATGTTTGTTTTTCCAAATTATTTTTCCTTTTTGCTTTTTGCATGAAATTGGTGATCACCATAAAACCCTAAAAAAGAGAATAAAATCAATCTTTTCATCTGCATAATGATTTGCCTTGTTTGAAATCTGAAATCTCTTTTATATCCAAAACTATTATGCAGGTTGATCAAACCCATTGAACATAATGATCCAACACCATCTCCCAACTTTGAGTTTCCTATATTTGAGGCAGAAGAAGATGATATTGAAGAGATTCCTGATGAGATTACCCGTCTGCTTGAGGACGAAGAGAAAATCATTCAGCCGCATCTCAATAATTTGGAAACAGTCAACTTGGGGTCTGAGGATTGTGTTCGTGAGGTAAAGATTGGGGCACTCTTGGAAGAGTCTATCAAGAAGGGGTTGATTGAGTTTCTACAAGAATATGTCGACGTCTTTTCCTGGTCATATGAAGACATGCCTGGTCTGGATACTGATATCGTGCAACATTTCCTACCTTTGAAGCCTGAGTGTGTGCCTGTGAAGCAGAAGCTCAGAAGAACTCATCATGATATGGCAGTGAAGATTAAAGAAGAAGTTCAGAAGTAACTTGATGCAGGGTTTCTGGTGACTTCTACATATCCTCAATGGGTGGCCAATATTGTGCATGTGCCTAAGAAAGATGGAAAAGTCCGAATGTGTGTGGACTATAGAGACTTGAATAAAGCTAGTCCGAAAGATAATTTTCCTCAACCACATATTCATATGTTGGTAGATAATACAACTAAATTCAATGTCTTCTCATTCATGGACGGATTTTCTGGTTATAACCAGATTAAAATAGCACCCGAGGATATGGAGAAGATAACATTCATCACACCTTGGGGAACATTATGTTATCGAGTGATGCCCTTCAGTTTGAAGAAAGTCGGAGCCACGTATCAACGCGCTATGACTACCTTGTTTTATGATATGATGCACAAGGAGATCGAGGTGTATGTTGACGATATGATTGCGAAGTCGAGAACGGAAGTTGAACATGTAGAGCACTTGTTGAAGCTTTTTCAACGTTTGAGGAAATACAAACTCCGCCTGAATCCGAACAAGTGTACATTTGAAGTTCGTTCCGGCAAGTTATTGGGCTTTATTGTCAGTGAAAGAGGTATTGAAGTTGATCCTGCCAAGGTCAAAGCAATACAAGAGATGCCTGCGCCCAAAACTGAGAAGCAAGTCCGAGGTTTTCTTAGTCGCTTGAATTATATTTCCAGATTTATATCCTACATGACTGCCACATGTGCGCCAATATTCAAGCTCCTCCGGAAAGATCAGCGTCATGATTGGACCGAGGATTTCCAGAAGGCCTTTGATAGTATCAAAGAGTATTTCTCTGAGCCTCCGATTCTATCTCCGCCTGTTGAAGGGAGACCCTTGATTATGTACTTGACGGTTCTTAAGGACTCTATGGGTTGTGTCCTTGGTCAACAAGATGAATCAGGGAAGAAAGAGTATGATATATATTGGTGTAAGCCCTAGAGGCCAATACATTTTGGTACTTGTATCGAATAATAAAAGGCATTCTCTTTATTATGGTTGATTAATAAAGTCCCTGGAATAGATAGTCCGTTTAATGTATTAAGTGTGACTTAATCATGAGAACACATTAAACATAAGGACACTATTCCTAAAGTATCCGTAGTCGAGCTTTAGTGTGAAGTGGGATAACATTAAAGCATTAAGACTATTATGTTTGTAGACTGATGATCACATCTCATGGATCATGGATAAAGAGTTATCAAGTCTTAAACATAGATATGAATATTAGGAGTAATATGTATACCGGATTGACCCGCTATGAGAATACTATATAGAAAGTTATGCAAGGTGTCATAAGTCATTCTCATGGTGATAATAGTGTATTCCACTCTTCGACCTGAAACCACTATGGATCCTAGATGTAGAGTCGAGTGCTTTATTGTTGATCCAACGTTGTCCGTAACTGGATAACCATAAAGACAGTTGATGGGTACTCCACAAAGCATGCTGAGGGACATGAGTGACCTAGATGGAATTTGCCCATCCCGCATAACAGGATAAATGTCTATGGGCCCAATATTGAACTGGACAAGGATGACACGGTCTATGCCTTGTGTTCAATATAGACATAAGGGCAAAAGGGTAATTATACACATAAGTATTATCACAGAAGGAATTGTCAGATCACATGACATTTTCGTGTCTTGGGTAGCAGTGATGTGTTGCTAGATACCGCTCACTGTTTATTATGTTAAATGCGTGATTTAATATAATTGCCAACGTCACGAAAACCTACAGGGTCACACACAAAGGACGGATTGATGAGAGATAGAGTAACTAAGGAATGTCGTAAGGTACGGTTCCCTTAAGTGAGTTATAGAGCATCGTAAGGTACGATGTACTTGAGTAGAATACGAAATATGGTAAGGTACCATGAGCTTAAGTGATTTTGGGCATATTATAAGATATGGGCCAAAATACACTTAAGTGGGCTTTTAGCTTGAAGCCCACACAAGTGGTTCTATAAATAGAACCCTTGTGCAGAAGCAAAAATTTGCGGTTGCATTATTTTCGTTTTCTCTCTCTCTCTCTCACTCACTCAAAGCCTTCATTCGTACCAGCTAGCACTGAGATTGAAGGAACCCGTTCGTGTGGACTGAGTAGAGACGTTGTCATCGTTCAACGTTCGTGATCGCTTCGTGGATCTGCATCAAAGGTTTTGATCATCACAAGAGATCTGCACCAAAGGTTTCAACCGTCACAAGAGGTAAATATTCTATCACTGATCATGACCATTCGTAAGGATCTCTAAAGGAGAAAATTTTAATTTCCGCTGCGTTTTGGACCGCAATTCTCCTTCAATATATACTATCTGAGTAAGAAGTTCACTGATTGTGAGTCTCGATACTCAATGCTTGAGAAAACATGTTGTGCTTTGGCTTGGGCCGCTAAGCGTTTACGCCAGTATATGTTGAATCATACCACTTGGTTGATATCCAAAATGGATCCAATCAAGTATATCTTTGAGAAGCCTGCTTTAACTGGGAGGATTGCCCGTTGGCAGATATTGTTGTTTGAGTATGATATTGAGTATCGAGCTCAATAAGCTATTAAAGGTAGTATATTGGCTGACCACTTGGCACATCAACTAATTGAGGATTATCAGTCTGTTCAGTACGACTTCCCAGATGAGAAGATTTTGTATTTGAAAATGAAAGATTGCGATGAGCCTACGCTCGATGAAGGGCCAGAGCCTGGTTCCCGATGGGGCATGGTGTTTGATGGTGCTGTTAATCAATATGGAAATGGTATTGCAGTAATTATTACTCCTCAGCGCACATATTTTCCTTTTACATCAAGGCTAACTTTCAAATGCACGAATAATATGGCGGAGTATGAGGCCTGTATTATGGGTTTAGAGGAATGTATTGATCTTAGGATCAAACATTTTGACGTTTATGGTGATTTGGCCCTTGTTGTTAATCAGATTAAGGGTGAATGGGAGACGAATCATCCTGGCCTCATCCCATATAGAGATTATGCGAGGGGGATTTCAACTTTCTTCACTAAAGTGGATTTCCATCATATTCCTCGAGATGAGAATCGGATGGCGGATGCTCTTGCTACACTTGCTTCGATGATTGTGGTGAAATATTGGAATGAAGTTCCCAATATCACTGTGATGCGATTGGATTGACCAACTCACGTATTTGCAGTCGAAGAAGTGAAAATGATAAGCCTTGGTATTATGATATCAAGTGTTTTCTTCAGAGTTAAATTTACCCGCATGGGGCATCTGTTAAAGATAAGAAGACTTTGAGAAGGTTATCTGGCAATTTCTACCTCAATGGTGATGTACTTTATAAGAGAAATTTTGACATGGTCTTGCTCAGATGCATGGATAGACACGAAGCAGACCTGTTGATGACTGAAGTCCATGAGGGTTCATTTGGTACTCATTTCAATGGACATGTCATGGCTAAGAAGATGTTGAGAGCGGGCTACTATTGGCTGACAATGGAGTCTGACTGCTGCAAATACGTGAAGAAATGCCATAAGTGTCAGATTTATGCGGATAAGATTCATATTCCCCCGACACTTCTGAATGTTATTTCATCACCTTGGCCTTTCTCTATGTGGGGAATTGACATGATTGGCATGATAGAGCCAAAGGCGTCAAACAGTCACCGTTTTATTCTCGTATCTATTGATTACTTCACCAAGTGGGTTGAAGCGGCATCGTATGCGAATGTGACCAGGAAGGTGGTTGTGAAGTTTATCAAGAATCAACTCATATGCCGTTATGGTGTGCCAGATAAGATCATTACTGATAATGGATCTAACTTGAACAACAAGATGATGAAAGAGTTGTGTGATGAGTTCAAGATTGCACATCATAATTCTTCTCCCTATAGACCCAAGATGAATGGGGATGTTGAAGTTGCTAACAAGAACATCAAGAAGATTATCCAGAAGATGGTTGTTACATACAAGGATTGGCATGAGATGTTGCCATTTTCTTTGCATGGCTATCGTACATTTGTCCGCACTTCAACAGGGGCAACCCCTTTCTCCCTTGTATATGGCATGGAGGTTATGCTCCCCGTGGAGGTTGAGATCCCATCAATGAGAGTCTTGATGGAAGCCAAGTTGACTGAGGCTGAATGGGTCCAGAGTCGTTATGACCAATTGAATTTAATTGAAGAGAAGAGACTGACTGACATGTGCCATGTTCAGTTGTCTCAGCAAAGGATGAAGAAAGCCTTTGATAAAAAGTTCAAGCCTCGTGTGTTCCGAGAAGGTGACCTCGTGCTCAAGAAAGTCTTGTCTTTCGCTCCCGATTCCAGGGGCAAGTGGACTCCAAACTATGAAGGTCCATATGTTGTTAAGAGAGCCTTTTCAGGCGGTGCCTTGATGCTTACAACTATGGATGGGGAGGATTTCACTCGTCTTGTGAATTCAGATGCAGTCAAGAAATACTTCGCCTAAAATAAAAATAGAATAGCTCGCTAAGTTGAAAACCCGAAAGGGCAACTTAGGCAAAAAATGAGTGTCTCGGTGGATTGAAAACTCGAAAGGGCGGTCCAGGAAAAAGTTAGAGACATATAAAAAAAATGAATATATATATCTCGCTAGATTGAGTACCTCACCCTGGGGCAATCTAGGCAAAAATTAGGGATTTGGAAAGTAACTGCATCCTGACAAGTTGTCATCTGTCAAAGATTCTCGCTCATCGTCAGCTGAAGTTTCGAATACAGTGGATTCAGAGTTGGTGGAGAAACGGTCATTATGTTCAATGTAGCCCTTTTTCCAATATATATCACCAATTTCAAATTTGTAAAGGAGTCTCGCCATTTGCGGACTACCATTCCATCAAATAAATTTGAGCCTTTATCCAATTCTGTGCACTCTTATTTGTTCCTGTTCAACAAATGTTTGCATGTTTTAATTGATAAATATCATTGTTTTAAATAAATAAAGTTTTATAAAATATTTTTAAACAAAGTGAACATTCACAATGACTGAAAGGATAAATGGAATGTCCTCAGTGCTCTCCCAAGGATAGTACGATCTCCGAAAGGGTAAGACATTTGTTCATATTCCTAGCATATTAGTATTCTCTTCATCATCTTTCAGATTGTCTCCTCAGCGGGCGCAGAGAAGGGTGATACGTCGTTAAGTCCCCTGGGAGTCTGAGTCTAGCATCTGTGTTTTATCAATTATAGGGTTGTCATCCCTTGTGTGGACTGACCTAAAATCCCTTATAGATTGATAAAAATTGATATGCTATCTGTTTTTGAGGAAGTTGGTCTTCCCCAGCATAAATAGAAAGCTCCCGCAGAGTGAGCAGGAATTCCCAGCATGAGCAGATATCCTCAACAGGATGGCTTATAGCTTCTCCCCGGCGGGTTTGCCTACAACTCATCCCTGATAGATTGCTTACAGCCGACTTTCCCCAGTTGGATCGCCTATAGTCTTTCCCTAGTGGAATTTCCTGATCAGAGCCTGATATTTGTTTTCCCCTCCTTATTGGAAGTTTTCCTCTTAGTGGAGCTGGTATTGAAGACGTTTATTGCCTTCCCCAGCAGAGAAGTGGTTCTCTCTCCTCCTAGCAGAGATATCTCTCCAACATATAAGAGGAAGTGTGTTGATTATTAGAACTTCTGTTTGGTGGTTGTTCCCCATAGAGTTTCATATCATCCCTTGATTAGTTCCCCCAGTAGAGTTTCTTCTACGATAGAATCTTATCTGTGTGGAGCTCCCCAGTAGAGTTTCCTCTACGATGGATCTTTTGTCAGTTCAGCAGCAAATCCTTGGAGGTGACTCTGTGGCTTCCCCAGCGGAGCAGTTTGTTCCTTCTCCCGGTAGCAGAAATGTTTCTTCAGCAGTTAGAAGAGAATGTTTGATTGATGTGTTTATGTTCGGTGTTTGTTCCCCATAGAATTTCACATCATCCCTTGATAAGATCTCCAATAGAGTTCTTCTATGACTGATCTTATCTATATTTCTGCATGTTCCCGAGAATTGTTGGAGGAACCTTGGCAGTTGTTAGCTGTGACCCTTTTGCTGATCTCCAGCAGCGGTAGGCTTTATCCTTGGTAGCGACTCTGCTTGATCCCCAGCGGTGATTATTGTTTCCTGGTATTAGATGCTCCCCACTAGATTGGATTTTCTCCTGGGGGCCTGGCATTCTCTTTTGAGATGTTATACCGGATGTCTGTCCATTGATTCTTGGACCTGTTTGTGTTAGATATGTTTGTTTGTCAGCATTAATCATACATAAACCACGCATATACATGCATAATCACAACATTCAGATATTCATGTTGCATCCTTTTCCATATATCTTTGTTTGTTATCTCCTTCTTTTGGAGAAATATTCTCCCCTAAGCAGATGCTTGTGTCTGATCTCTCCAAATAGAGTCAGCCCCGTAGGCATAAAATATCTATCTTTCCTTCTACATTCGCCACTGAGTTATGTCCACGTGGATGATTATTATTTTAGTTTCCCCCCTAAATATGTATTGGGATGGAATTTCTCCCTTGAGTTATATCCTCATTGGGTTGAGTCTTGTTTCATTGTGTCTCTCTAGTTTGTTCCTAGATTGACCCCTTTCTTATTATTTCCCCTACAGTTCCCTGCAGTTCAGGTGATCAATTACTCAGTAAACAGTAATTGTTCATTCTCTCCCCAGTGGATGTTGTAGCCTTCTACCCAGTAACCGATAGTTGTAAGTCCTAGTTCTGTGGTTTTCTACCAAGTAACCGGTAGATGTAATTCCCTCTTTGTTGGTTATCTTTATCTAATATTTGGTATTGATATTCCTTCATTTTTTGGATATACCACCCAGTAACCGGTGATATATCTCTGGGATCATCGCTCTTCTCAATGTATCCCCAGCGAGTCATCTTTCATTTACCCTTGTTTGGTAATGACCGTTCTCTCCTTGATTGGTCATCATTTTATACCCAGTAACCGGTATCCCGATGTCCTTTCTTTTCGGTCGATCTATCCTTTATTAACCTAGTAACCGGTTGTGGATAATCTTCCATGCAAGTATATTATCTACGTTCTGACGGTAATAGATAATATAACTCATGCGCTCTTCAGTCGAAGTCTTTTTCTTCCCCAGACGAGTAATATTCGTATTTCCTCGTGGAATCGAATGCCCGTCCTATAAATGGAGTTTGCTTTTTCATCCCTCCTTTTCGGATGATGAGTGTCTTGGATATGTTCCCAATTCACGCCTGGTTGGTCACCTATTATATGCCCAGTGACCGATATCCCTGGTGTTCCTTCCTTCTGCTCCCTATTATGACTTTTTGTCCCCTGTGGAGTCAGATTTTCCTGAGTTGAAATATGCCTTTTGGGTTTTCCTCAGATGATTTGGATGATTGATATCTCTCACCCATATACCGGTCTTAGATATTCTTTCTCCTTGAGCGTGTTGTTCTCTCACCCTTATACCAGTGTGTGACCACATGTCTCTTTTTGAGTTTTATTACCCAGTAACCGATAATACCTCATTTGTTGCTTCCTCAGCTGAGTTCTTTATCGGATATTCCCCACCTGAGTCCAGATTTTTATCCGCATTTTCCTTTGTGGATAGGTTTTCTGTATTGGCATATTCCCTAATACATGCATCTTTGCATCAGCTCGAGTCTTTCCATCGATTTATTTTCGTGGAATCCCTTCGTGTCTCCCAGTAAGTTTCAAGTCGTGACTTGCTCACGCATTTTTTACCCTTATTTCTCCTGATTTCTTTTTCTTTGTGGCTACATATCCCCACATAATATTAACTTTTGCATGCATATATCTGCATTATGAGGTCTCTTAGGGACCAAAATCCGTCTCTTTGTTATTATTTAAGCCCATTTTACCTCGTCGAGACGAAGATTTTAACCTTCATATCTCCGGCTAGAATGACCTTAAATAGGGGCACCTGTAAGACCCTAATTTTCACCCTAAGATCCCTCGTGGCATCATATCATTTGCTCATTGCATTGCCTCAAGGATCATAGCATGTGTGACTCTTTAACCCTTGGGTTGGGACTTGTGTGAGTTGGTTTGAGACCACCAAGCATGCTTGAATTGTATATTATTTCTTTTCTTATTTTGTTTACTAACCAAAAGCACAAAAATATGTCACTAACTTGTTTGTTTTGAAGCTTAAGCAATCATGAGATCCATTGCTCGTAGGAGGCTCCTATGCTCAAAGAAGTGGCCAAATGAAGATGAAAGCAAGCATGACAATGGTTCACAAAGATCTCAATCATCATATATGCCTCCCAAGTATCTTAATTTGTCATTTTGATCAGGATAAACCAAAGGGCTTTAGGATTGTTTCCCAAGGAAACCCTAATTCAGTTGTTCATTGACTGTGCCTTGCTCATGAAGCAACCTCAACCTATGATCAAATTCAATCAAGGGAAGTTCTTTCATTAATTATTTTATGCATATATGAGCCTATGTGAGGCCCCGCAATCATTCATTCAACAAGATTTGAAGTTTGGACTTGAGAAGTTGACCAGTCAAGTCATCTAACAAAATTGAAATCCACTGAGACCTAACTTTTGATGTGTTTGTCAAATGAATATGACCCAAAGAGAAAAAAATTCTTAAGAACCATATGAACAACTTTCATGTTCATTAAAAATTCATTTGAAACTTGGAATGTCATCATTCATTTCAAAACATTATAGGTCATTTTGACTGAAACCCTAATTTTGGGTCAGCTTCCCAATGACCTAACTCACTCATTTTTTATGATTTTGAGGTGAGACTAATTGCATTGGAAATATTAAGATGTATACTTCAAATGTTATATTGGACAAATTTTCATAATCTTAAAAGAAACACATGTGATAATACAAAACATTATAGGTCACTTTGGACCAAAGCCATTGATTCTTGAAAAAGTCCAACTTGAAGTGCCTATAACTTTCTCATCAAAATCCAAATGTTGAAAACTTTAAGTCCATATTTATCATCTCGAAAATATCTACAACTTTGATGTTGGAGGTTTTTCCATTTGAGGCTTGCATCATTGAAACAGAAGGGCTTGAAGTTGGTCACTTTTGGCAAATTTTTCAAAGACATGTTTTGTACATCAAACTTCATGGCCAGTTTTCACAATTTTCCAAACTCCAAATGGATTTTTGTTCAACATAGCTTTTGTTCCTTATGTCAATACCTTTCCAACCGTTACTCACATGCCTATGTTTGGATATTTCAAATGGGATTTTCGAAGAGGAGAACAATTGTGACCAATTATGCATTTCACTTTGTAACTTGATGCACAAGCCAATGCAGCTCAGAATGGACGTCCATTTCAACTCCAAGTGACTTCAGCTTGCATTTCCAATTGGTTTTGGGCCTCACGTGCGCCTGTACAGGCCCATGCATGGAGGACCCAATGATCATGCACACGAGTTTCTCCTCACCTTGCTTTGCATTTCAGCTATAAATAGGAACCTTGCTTCATTCAATTATCAACCTGAAGGCGCCTAAAGCACTGCTGAAATCCATACCCGACCTCACACCAAAGGAATTTTGAATTTTCATTTCTCTTTTCAAGTATGAATTTCAACAAAATTAGTTGATCTTCAATACTTATTCCTTAACCTTGCACTCATACCATACCTCAAGGTCAAGCTGCAAACAAGAGTTTGGTTGGATCGTGCTTATCAAAGTTACACTTCAAAGGTTTACATCTCAACTGTTTTGATCTGAATCTCCTTATATAATGTGATTTGCTTGTGTTTGTTTGGTTCTCTAAAGTCCTCGTGTGAGAAGCAAGCCAATTGTGGCTTTAATTTCATGAATTGATGCATTTCAGATTGAATACCTAGATTTTCCATCTCAGATTTCTCCTTCTATAGAGATCTTGAGAGAAATCCAAGGTTACAGGGGTGATGTACATCGCCCCAGCTTTAATTTGGTATAAAGATCATGCAATTTGGTTGAGGTTGCAAAACCTGCAACTGATGGCCGGTTTCTGTTGGCTCACCGGAGAAGACGGTGGTTTCCACCACCGTCCCACATGGATGACTTGTATCCCTTGGATCTCACATGCACGATCTAATCATGGCCTTTGCTTTACTTGACTTTTTTAAATCCAGCGTGTGGTGCGTTTGACTGAGGATCACAATGAGTGTGCGCCTTTGGTCCCTTGGATTGTCCACGTCAATTAATGAAGGTGGATCCAAGCGTTGTGGATTTTTCACATATTTTAATTTCTGTTATATTTTTCTTTTATTCCATTTATTTTCAAAAATTCATAACTCTTTTATTTGGAATAACAAAAATATGAGACCAATTGCAAAAAATTTCTTTTAAAATCTAGTTTCATAATCTGTTTTTTAATTATTTTTGTGATTCCATTTAATAATTTTTGTGAATTATTTTGTTTTTAATTGTTTTTAATTCATTTTAAATACTTTTTGGTATTCAAAAATTCCAAAAATATTTTCTTAATACATATGGATGATGATAAGTCTATGAAAAAGATTTTCATCAATTTCTTAATTGATTTGATATTTATTTAAGATTTTAGTCCATTTGTGTTATTTTCCTTCATTTTTAATTGTTTAAAAATAGTTTCTGGTTTCAAAAAATGTTGAGAAAATTTGTCAAACCTTGTTTGGCCATGTTAGACTTATGATGATTCAATTGGACTTATCCAAGTTGATTTGAATTGAATTTGATGTTTGACCTTACTTTGTTCATTTTATTTTATGTATTATTTTAATCCTAAAATATACCAAAAATATGTTTGACCTTTCTTGACCTCTAATCTTCATTTCACTTCTGTTTACCATTGATTGATGTTGATTCCATTCACATTCGATCATTGTGTTTTGGTTATGACATTTGAATTTTCATTTTGTACATTCCATCTTCATCTGTCATCTTCTTCTTTTTCTTTTGACCAATGAGTTAATGATTTGTGGTTAGGCTTGACATATGAGAGGCTTAACCTTCTTTGATCCAAATCAAATTCAACTTGATCAAAGATCAAGTGAATTGATTTGTGTCCAAGATAGGTTGCTTCTTGGTCAAGCAAAAAACCTAAAATCCATACAAGGTCATTCTTCTTTTCTTTTGGCATGGCAAGTTGAAGAAGCTTGGATTACTAGTCATGATCTCTAACATGTGTTTATTTTCCTATAATTTTATTGAACGTCCTTAGATAGGTGTGACTACTACATTAGTCCACTTACGATTGCTTAACATAGCGCTAAATTGCATTATGGCACACTAACATTAACTACTAACACTAACTTTAATTCAAGCATTTAATTCTTGCAATTTACTTTAATGCAATTTAATTTCTTGCTCATTTATTCATATTGTCTTTTCCTTTTGCTCATTTGAGCTCATGTTTATGTTTATGCTATTTTCCTTTTGCTCACTTGAGCACATTATTGTGTAAATATATTGTTGCCTTGTGCTTGTTTGTCTTTGTTTGTGTGAACCCAGTGCAAAAAGGAGAAAGGACTTAGAATTAGGACCTTACCCATGCTTAATGGAATTCAAGAGCAACTAGGCCTCATGCCTTTAGAATTCTAAATTTGTTAAAGAGCAACTAGGCCTCATGCCTTTAGAATGCTTAAATCTTGAAGTTGACTTGAAAGGACCCCTAATCTAAACTCTCTCTTTGTCCATTCCTCTTATTGAATTGTGAACTTTTTGATTGTTTGTTCTTGTGTGATAGGGATTCCAAACTTGAGATAGTTAGAAGGACCATTGTCATAAGCATCCAAGTTAAGAGAAAGACAAGCCAATTGGAGATCCTAGGAGCTTGAATGTTTAATTGTTTTGATTGCTTGTTGCTTGCTAAGTCCAAAGGAAAGGAGCATCTTGAATCATCTTTATGATCTCAAGAAAGGAACTCCAAGGGTTTTATCTCTTCTCTCATCTTTGCATGTGTAGGACTAGCCCTTCTCTTCTTCTCTCCACTCTAACCCAAGCCAAATTCATTTTGTGCAAACATTAACATTGTTTTCAAAACTAGAAACCTAGGCCATATGCCTTTGATTTTTCAAACTCTTTTCATTAATACTTATTTTGAATTGAATCTTCAGTCAACTTTGACTTCATTTTGTGAATACTTCTAATTTGTAAGTACAACTCACTTCAAGTGATTTTTGTGGTTCCAATGACCACCTATGTTAAAAAAAAATCATAAACATTAGCCATAGGTTTGAGTTATCATAGTGGTTGATGAAAACCTCACCTTATCCTTAGTGATTGGACTATAAGTCTTCCATACTTATTATAGGGTGGATCCCTCACTAGTATGTTGAAGCTCTCCTCACAGGGTGGATTGTTGGTTTAGGTTGAGTTTTCTCCCTTTGATAACAAAATACCTTAAGGCTTTTGACAAATCAATTCACCAACTTATTTTGAGATTTTTACCCCGAACTACGAGGTTTTGATCATATCTTCGTGATGGTACGTAGGCAATGGGTTCATCCATTCAAACAACAAATTTGTAAATAATGTATATATTCTTTTCTCATCTCCCTATTCATGTTTGCACAAATCTTTTCACAAATACCAACCTACAATACACTTTGCAAAAAGGGCTCCCTTAGAGTACTAAGGATGTTTTGGGTGCTTAAAACCTTCCCATTGCATAACCAACCCCCTTACCCATATCTCTGACATTTTTATTAGTTTTTGATTTGATAAAACTTCTCGGTTTTTGTTCGCTTTCTAACCTTTCCTTTGGATAAATAGAAGTGTGGTGGAGACTCGAATTGTATGATTTACTTTTGATTTAGTCAATAAATCTAAAGGTAACGAATACCCCGCTACAACCATAAATGAATTATGTGACATTCCTAACTCCAAAAGGGTCTCCACTGAGTAGATGGGTCTCAAGCCAACTTGTTAAGGACTAGTTCACATAAGTCTAACATGACTATACCATCCTCCTATCATAATTACACTAAAGTTCGGGTTAGAACTTATCTCACCACTCAGAGATCACCAAGCACAACAAACATATTATATCATACAAACAAATATACATACATCAAATATACAATTATATACACACAAAAAAGTAGGCTAAACCCACTAGAGACTACTCCCCAACAGAGTCGCCACTTAATTTCTATAGTGGTAAATTCATGACCATCAAGCTATGGATAAGCTAGACGTCAATTAAATCAGAGTCGCCACCGCGCTACTATTGTTTCCAAAGGAAAAGGGAAAAGTACGAACAAAACCCAAAGATAAGAATTTTTCAAATCAAAACTAATAAAATGCCAGAGATTACAGGTAAGGGGGTTGGTTACACAAAGGGAAGGTGTTAGCACCCAAAGTGTCCTAGGTACTCCTAGGGAGCCCTTTCTTGTGTGCATATGTATTTTTTGTATAAAATGATGTTTGCAATAAATGGAGTGGATGGATGAGAAAAGAATTCTTTAATTATATTTTTGTGTTTGACAAGACCTTCGGACTTGTGCCTACGTACCAACATAAAAATGAGGGACCAAAACCTCGTAGTTTGTAGTATCAATTTCAAAGTGAGTGAGTTGCTTTTAACAAAGTTTTAAATTTAACAAAGGCACAAAAGGCCTAAAAAAGGTTTAAATTAGTGTTAGTTATTTTTGTCTTTTGAAATTTTTAAGTCAAGTATAGTTAAGTTTATTTACAAGTTTGGTTAAGAAAAAGAGTTTGAAAATGCAATGGCATAAGGCCAAAGTTTCTAGTTTGTAAAAGAGTCCATGTTTAGAAATCACAAGCAAAGAAGGTTTTGAAAAGGGGGAGAGATTTGAAATTAAAGAAATGGGGAGGAGATGAAGAGACTAATCCTAAGCACAAATTTAAAAGTGAGAGTTGAAAAGATCTGACCAATGGGCTACAATCCAATAGACAAGAATGTCATATAGAAACCCAAATATCCCTTGGACTTTAGAATCAAGAAATATCAATACACAAATTGCAAGGTGAAGAGCAAGGCATGAAATAATGATAGCCACATCCAAGCTTAGCAAATCCATGATCTTCTTCATAATTTCCCATGTATCAGATGACTTCGAGGATGAGCATTAGACACAGGTTCAGAATAACAACTTCAATATGATCATGTTGCAGATGAACTCAAATGGATCTTCAATAATTGCTTCGGATGAAAGTTCACTTCACAAGCACTTGGTTTCGTGAAAGTCGGCATTGGCCAAGTCCTTTGCATAGGGAGTGTTGCCTAATTTTAAGTCTAATGTCTCAGATCAAATCCAACAGTCCATACAAAATGTCTTTTAGGGTTTTTGTTCTTATTATGTACATTAAGGTCAAGAGACCATAAACACAATCAAGTATATACAAACACAATATAATCATAAGATAAGGCTCAAATGAGCAAAGTGAAAATGACATTAAGTAAACAAATTGAATGGTATGAATAATGGAAATGAGATAAGACTTAAAATTAAAGTGCATAAAAGTAAATGACTTGAAATTAAATGTTAGTTATTAGTTGATTAGAAGTTAGTATTGCTTTGGCTTTTGTTTTGTTTAAGTCATTCTTTGGAGAACACTCAACCCACTTATCACAAGCATGAATCCTTGAACCAAGACATCTTCCAAAGGAAGGAAAAAATGCTAAGTTTCCACACAATACCATGAAAGAGGGGAGACTTACAATCTCACTTACTAGAATGTTAAAGCTTTTTGTGTCACAAATTTAGCGTTATGTTAAGCAATCGTAATTGGACTTATATAGAAGTCACAATTATTTGAGGTTGGGCAATGGAAATTTTAGTGTTAATGAATGTTAGAGACATGGTATTATGAACCATGCTCCTAAAACATACCACACTTGAAAAGAATATGCAAAAGAGTGGACCTAATCTCATCCATAGTCATGTTGATTTTGCAATCAACTAGCCTTAGCATATAGAGGTATCATAGGTCCATGACATGAATGAATAGAGAATGGGATTAAGATGAAGAGGGGGGTGTAGCAGGGTATTCGTTACCATTAGAGATATTCACTAAATCCAAGGTAAACCATACAAGTCGAGTCGCCACCGCACTTCTATTTATCCAAAGGAATGGTTAGAAAGCGAACAAAAACCTAAAAGTTTTATCGAATAAAAAACTAGTAAAAATGTCAAAGATCAGGGTAAGGGGGTTGGTTATACAATGGGAAGGTTTTAAGCACCCAAAACATCCTAGGTACTCCTAGGGAGCCCTTTTCATACTTGTTGTAAGGTTGGTATTTTGTGAAAAAATTGTTTGTGCAAACATGATTGAAGAGATGAGAGAAGAATATACAAGTTATTTACATTTTGTGTTTGGATGGATAAACCCATTGTCTACGTACCATCTTAAAAAAAGATTAGGATCAAAACCTCGTAGTTCGGGGTAAAAATCTCAAAACAAGTTGGTGAATTGATTGCTCCAAAAGCCTTAAGGTCTTTTGTTGTCCAAGGGAGAAAACTCAACCTACAACCACAAATCCACCATGTGAGGATAACTTCAACATGCTAGTGAGGGGTTAACCCTATAATAAGCATGGAAGACTCATTGTCCATCACTAAGGATATAGGTGAGGATTACATCTACCTCAAGTATAACTCAAACCTAATAGCTAAAGGTTATGAAAAATTTGATTAAGAGAGTGGCCATTGAAACCACAAAAAAGTATTTGAATGAGTTGCATTTACCAATGAAAAGTATTTACAAAATATGATCAAAGTTGATTTAAAATTTCAATTCAAAATAAATGTTAGGAAAAGAAAGTTTGAAAATCAAAAGCATAAGGCTTAGGTTTCTAATGTTTGAAAACAAATGTTAAATGTTTGCACAAAAGTTTTGGCTTGGATTGGAGTGGAGGGAAGAAGAAGAATGGCTAAAGTCCTAATCATACAAGAGATGAGGGATAAGAAACAAGACCACAAATGGAGTTCCTCTCTTGAGATCATATTGATGATCCAAGTAGCTCCCATCCTTTGGAATATGCAAGCAAAATAAGTGTAAGCTCAAGCAATCAACATAATCAAACAAGCTCTTAGGAGATCCCCAATGTCTCTTGTATCTTTCACTTTGGATGAACATGGCAATGGTTCTTCAACTTGGCTCATATAGGATCCCCTAGCACAAAAGCACACACACCAAAGAGTTCTATGAAGTAAATCAAGAATGGACAAGAGTGAGTTTAGAGGTTTGGTCCTTCTAATCCATATTCAACATTAAGGTCCTTTTACTCCAATTTTGCATAGGGAATGTCCTTGAAACTAAGTTCATTTGTCCATTTCTTTGCATTTGGTCCACAACAATCAAAACAAAACACAAGCACAATAATATACACACAATTATGTGCTCAAGTGAGCAAAAGGCAAATTGCATTAACATAAACATGTGCTCAAATGAGCAAAGGGGGAAAAGCAAATGAATAATATGTACAAGGATAGTAAATTTCATAAATGTAAAGTGCAAGAAGTAAATGTTAATGGTTAATGATTAGTGTTAATGGTTAGTGTGCCATAAGGCAAATTTAACGCTATGTTAAGCAATCGTAATTGGACTTATGTAGAAGTCACAACTATCTGAGGCCGACCAATAATAATGTAGGCAACAACACAAGTTAGAGGTCTTGATTAGTGAATCAAACTCCAACAACTTGCCATGCCAAAAAGAAGATGAGAAATGATCTTGTATTGATTTAGGTTCTTTGCATGATTTAGGAAGCAATCTATCCTTAATGCAAAGCCATTCACTTGATCCATGATCAAGATGAATTAGATTTGAATCAAGGAAGATTAAACCCCCATGTATCAATGCTAACCACCAATCTTTAACTCATTGATCAAAAAGAAGAAGAAGAAGATGAAGAATTAAAGTGCATTAATGGAAATGGTATGTATCAATCAACAAGCATTGACCAAAGATAGAGAAGATCAAGGTCAAACAATAGAAAACAGAAGCAAAATGAGAATTAGAAGTCAAGAAACAAATAAAATATTTTTGGCATTTTAATATTTAAAATAAAACTTGAATTAAAATAATAAAGAAAGGTCAAACTTCAAACTCACTTCAAATCAACTTTGAAAAGTCCAAGTGAATTATCCCAAGTTCAACAAGGTCAAACAAAGTTTGACAAAAAATTTCAGCATTTTTAAAAGTCAGAAACTATTTTAAATCAATTAAAAATGCATAAAAATAACCTAATTGAACTAAAATCTCAAATAAATCTCAAATCAATTAATAAATTGATAAGAATATTTTTCATAGATCTATCATCATTCAAAGAGGTTAGAAAAATATTTTTGTATTTTTTGAATATCAAAAACTATTTTAAATGAATTAAAAATAACCAGAAAAGAGAAAATTACTAAAAAATATCAAATGATAAAATAAAAAATATTGAAAATCATTTTTAGAAAGTAGAAATTAAAAGGAGAAGAATGAAATTGGTCCCATAATTTTTGGACCAATAATGAGAGAGATATGAATTTTTAAAGTAAAATGGATTTAAAAGAAATAAAAGAAATTAAAATCAGAAATTAAAAAAAGGAAAAAAGCGTGAGCCATTGGATGAGGATTCATTAATTGACGTGGATCATCATACGACCTAGAAGCGCGCGTTCACCATACACCTTGGTCAACTGAAACACACCAAGCCTTTAATTGAGTCATAACATTGGGTGGATGAGATTGAATCTAGAAACACAAATGGACGCTCCTGATTGAATCTAGAGACCAGATGGTGACCAGCGCCACTGTCTTCTCCGGCCAACTTCTGGCCACATCAAAAATTACAGAAATTAAAATGGCAACCAAAATGCATGATCCAGGCATCAATCGAAAGCTGGGGTGATGTATATCACCCCTGTACCACTCAATTCCATTCTAGATCTCTATATTGAGAGAAATCAAAAGTGGAAATTTTGTGGTGTTCATGTGAACTTCATGATTTTCAAAAATTAAAAGCATAGCAATGTTGCCTCTACGCAGAGGACTTCAGATCACACAATACCAAAGCAAATAAAGCACTATACAAGCTGGTTCGAAGCAAATAACAGTTGAAGTAAACCTTTGAATTGCAAGGCTTTGAGTCAAGATCTTTGGATGATTTTGCTTACAGTAGGCACTATGGATCAAGAAGAGAAGGCTTAGGAACTTTGAGATCTGAAGATTGATCAATGAAATCAAAATTCAGATCTGAAAAATTTGAAGAGAGATGAAATAGTTCCTTTAGTGATGGCTAGGATTTCAGTTCAGCAGCAATTGGGGTGCCTTAAGGTTGAGAAATTATGAAGCCAAGGCATTGTATATATAGCTGAGCAAAGCTGAGTTGCATGAACAAATCATGTGCATGGATGGAAAGGGCCTCCATGCATGGGCCTGTACAAGTGCATGGAGGCCCCAATTCCAACTGGAAATGAAAGCCAATGCATGATGCAAGTAGAATGGACGTGCAGATTTGGTAGTATCAGCTCATGCAAGGCAATTTAAATGATTTTCCAAAAATGCACTATTACATTCAAGTCTTCGAAAATGCCATGTCCATACTTGAAATGCAACCTTATGAGTAATGTTTGGAAAGATTATTTCATAAGGAACAAATGTTATGTTGATCAAAACTCCATTTGGGCCTTGGAAATTAATGAATATTGAACTTGAAGTGTAGGGTGCAAAACATGCATATGTGAGATTTTCAAAATTGGCCAAAGTTCAAGCGCTTCTGTTTCAAAATTGAACTTGAGTTGTATATCTTTTCAAAGCACTCAATTTGGACCTAAATTTTGCATCATTTGGATTTTTGATGAAGAAGTTATGGGCACTTGAAGTTGGACTTTTTCACATTTCAATGCATTTGGTCCAAAATGACCTACAATGTTTTGCATTATCACATGTATTTCTTTTGAGATTTTGAAATTTTTCTCAACATAACATTTGAATTAGACATCTTAAGCTTTCCAATTCATTTTGTCTTACTTCAAAATCATAAAAAATGGCGGAGTTATGTTCTTGGGAAGTTGACCCAAAATTAGGGTTTCAGTCAAAATGACCTATAATGTCTTGGAATGGATGATGACCTTCCAAGCTTCAAATAAATTTTTTATGAACATGAAAGTTGTGCATATAGTTCTTAAGAACACTTTTTCTCTTGGGGTCATCTCCATTTAACCAACACATAAAAAGTTAGGTCTTAGTGCATTTCAAAATAGTCAAATGAAATGACTGATCAACTTCTCAAGCCCAAACCTCATATCTTGATGAATTGATGATTGAGTAGACTCAAATAAGTTCAAATATGCATTAAATGATGAATTAAAGAACTTCTCTTGATTGTATTTGACCATGGGTTGAGGTTGCTTCATGAGCAATGCACAATTGATGAACATATGAATTAGGGTTTCCTTGGGAAACAAGCCTCAAACCCTTTTATTTGCTTTGATCAAAATGATGAATTGAGATATTTGGGAGGAATATTTTATGGATGAGAGCTTTGGGAACCATTGCCATGCTTGCTTTCATCTTCTCTTGGCCATATCAATGCATACAGGGTCTCCTTGAAGCTTTGGACCTTGTGACTGCTCAAGCTACAAACAAAAGATGTTAGTGACATATTTTGTGCTTTTGGTTAGCAAATAAAATGAGAAAAGCAATAATATACAATTCAAGCATGCTTGGTGATCTCAAACCACTCACAAGAGACCCCACCCCAAAGGTAAGGAGCCAAGATGCTTATGATCCTTGAGGCAATGCAAATGCAAATGTTATGATGCCATGAGGGATCTTAGGGTCAAAATTGGGGTCTTATAGGGGGGAAATGGAATCAACACAAATTGGTCAAAGGAGGACTTTTACCAAATTAAAATCATTCATTCATTTTGGGAGATGAAATGTACATTTCATCAATCCCCTAAATCCAATGATTTTAACTCAACAAAGTCAAATCAACATTGTCCAAGGCCCAACAACACAAGTCAAAATTAGAAGCTCAACACAATTTACTTTGCATTTAAATAATTAAAATCAACTAAAATATGCATTAAATTAAATTATGGTTTGTCAAATTCCTAAAACATCATCGAAACACCAAAAAAATGGCCATGAGATTTATCATAGGTCTAACAAGGTCAAAGGACCTTGGAGAAAAAAATTCATAATTTTTGCAAACATAAAACTATTTTTTTAACAATTAAAAATATTCATAAAATCAATTAAATCATGAAAAATATTAATAATGATCCAAAAAATAATTTTCAGAAAATTATTGAGGAATTGATTTAAATATTTTTGGTGAAACTCTTATATTTTTTAGATCAATATTAAAATTAAAATTAATTAATGAAAATAGAACAAATAGAATGAAAATCAAATAATCATAAAAAATGTGGACCACAAGATCTCCCTCATTAATTGAGGTGGCAGATCAAGTGGTCACTAGCGTGCAATCCAAAATGGACCTGAGTCAGCGCGTCACAACAATCGTAATTCAAACCAACGCATGAGTTTAGATTAAATTAAATGGATCCTATGGTTCTAAGGACTGCTAACTCACCACCGGAGCCAAAGCTCCGGACTCCTTCTCCGGTGATCCTCACCGAACTGGTTCAGTCACAACCATCACCAAAATTAAAAAGAAGGACATGATTTTAAAGTAAAAATGGCATTGAGCTCGAATCTAGCCTTAATTTATCCTAACTCCAAGTATATTGAGAGATACAAGGAGTTCAAATTTGAGGTGCACGATCTGAGTTGCTTCGATTTGACGTCAAAGTAACTCAATCTTGTTGCCTACATTGATAGGACTTCAGACAACCAAATATCCAAGAGAATTATGGAGAATTGAGTGAGAATCGAAGAGATGAAAATTTCTGGAAAATGCCTTCAATGTAGGTTTGAATTTGATTGGTCTTGCTCTTCTTTGTGCTTGATCTTGCTATGAATGCTTAAAGTAGTAGATTATAATAATCAAAAGGCTTTGGATCCTTGGAGTTTTGAATCTCAAAACAGTGAGATTCAAACTCAATTCCCAATGGAAATTCTCAAGATTGTCCTCTGAAATGGAAGGGTTTGAAGGTGTGGATTCAAAGCTGGCGCGTTGGGTCCTCAATTCTGAACCTAGAGGTCTCTATTTATAGCCAATCCAATTAATATTTGCACACTTGAACATGAAATCTAAAAATAGCAATGAGTGATGCATGGGTGCATGGGCGTGTACAGGCCCATGAAATCATGTCATTTGGTCCATAATTGAATACAAACAAATCTAAGATCATGTTGGAATGGTAGGAAAATGTGCATGGAAGTTTAAAGTTCAATCTTGCCAAATGATGATGCAATGTTCAAGCCATGCGCAGCCCATTCAAATCTTGTCCAAGTAGGTTGAAATTGAACTTTTTGGAAAGGTTAGATCAAGAGGAACAACTTTCATGTTGGACACTTTTTCGGTTGAAGCTTGGATCATGATGAATTTTAAGGTGGAAGTTGGGAAAATCAAACATGTCAAAAACATTTCTAAGTGTCAAGCCATATGTTCACTTATTCCACCTTGACTAGCTTTTTATGTGAGCTTTAAATGAGAAACGTTCCCTCATCAAAGTTTTAGCTCTCTCAATGTACTTAAAAATGGTGACACCTTTGACCTCATATGGATTTAATATGAAGGCGTTATGCATTTTTGAAGTTGAGGAAAATCACCTGTTCAATGGCATTGGTCCAAAATGACCTATAATGTATCCTCATATCACATGCTCATAAAAGTTGAATTATATCATCCTCCAAAAATCAAAGTTAAAGTAGACATCTTGAATTTGATTTTGCAACTTGGAAATCTTTCATCTCATAAAAATTGAGTAAGTTATGGCCTTGGGAAGTTGACCTCCAAATTAGGGTTTAGACAAAAGGACCTACAATCTTTCATCATAAAAAATGACTTTTCAAGCAAAACTAGCTCTATACCCCAACATGAAAGTTTTTTGGAATGTCATTTAGAGTAACTTTGATCATGGAATCATTTTCATATGATAAAACATGTAGGAGATAGGGTCTAGGTAACCCCAGTTTTGATAAGTTGAATTCCTCTAGTCAACCACCATGAACCAACTTGCTAGCTTGCTAATTTCTTGAATTTTGGGACTCATGGAGGATCATATATGCATAAGATGATGAAATTTAAAGTATCCCTTGAAATATTTGATCAATTAGGGAAGAAGCTTGTTGAAGAAGTTACACAAGATACCCAGATGAATTAGGGTTTCCAAGGCAAACCAACTCCAAACTCTTGCTGAATTCTTGATAAATATAACATAGTAAACCAATATTGATTGAGATTCTTGCACTAAGGGTCTTAAACCCTAGATGTGAGCTGATAGATCAAAGGTGAGCACATGCCCTACCTACAAAAAAGTTAGTTTATACAAAGACATATTTTTGGTACTTTTGTTAGTAAAATGATAAACATACAAAGTATGATACAATCAAATGATGCTTGGTGATCTCTCCTAATGCAAACCCAATGAATGAGGGGTAAGGAGGATGCCAAGGTGTGATCCCAATGCTAATGCATATGATGAGATAGCATGAGGGGTCTTAGGCTCAAAATTGGGGTCTTACAGTCCCCTGAGTGTTTATTACCCAGTAACTGGTAATATTCTTCTTGATGTTGAGTACATTACTTTTTCCCAATACCCAGTAAAATATAATTGACTTCCTTTATTTTCCCCAGCGGATTCATTTCCACATTTCTCCGGTAAGTTTATCCTTGATATGTTCATCCTAACCGGTGACGGATATTCTTCCTTTTTGGTTTTCTACCCATTAAAAAGGTAGTTGTAATCCCTACTTTTATTCCTCGGAGAGTTAATCCTTGATATGTTCACTTTAACCGGTGACGGGTTTTCTCCTCTTTGCGGTCTTCTTCTCAGTAAATGGTAGATAGAAATCCTATTTTACCCCTTAGAGTTTATCCTTGATATGTTCACTTTAACCAGTGATAGATACTCTCTCTTTGGTCTTCTTCCCAGTAGACGGTAGTTGTAATTCCCATTTCCATAGGTAGTCTATCCTTGATATGTTCATCCTAACCGATGACGGGTATTCTTCCCTCGAGTTTATCCTTGATATGTTCACTTTAACTAGTGACGGATACTCTCTTTGTGGGTCTTTTTCCCTTGTAAATCCTATTTGATTTCTCTCCCCGGTAGGTTATTCTTACCCAGTAACCGGTAATGGATACACCTCTTTTTCCTTAGCGAGTCATCCTTGATATGTTTACCCTAACCAGTAACGGATGTCCCTCTATCAGAGTATATTATCTTCTTACCCAGTAACTGGTAATAGATAGTATATCTCTTTTACTCCTATGTGGAAGTTCATTCTTACCTAGTTGAGTTTGAGAGCGTATTTCCTCAGTGAAATCGCCATCCCCTGTTTGGTTTGAGTATCTCAGTTTTATTCTGATCTACCCATTTCTCATGCAGATTTCCCTTATCCCTAGACCGGGTCCTTCCATTGATTTTTTTTTCGGGAAAAAAAACCTCGTGCCTCCAACAGTTTTCAAGTCGTAGCCTGGCCTACGGATAGGTTTTTATCCCCTAGAGTCTCTGTCTCCTCAGTGAGTTTTCCTTACATAATTCATTTTGCTCCTTTGGACTTTCCGTCTCTCCGAATTCTTTTTCCTTTGTGGCAATATATTCCCCACAAATATTACCTTTTACATACATATCATATGCGCCATGAGGTCTCTTAGGGACCAAAATTTATTTCTAGATGTTGTTATTTAAGTCCATTCTACTGAGTTGATACGGAGATTTTAACCTTCGCATCCTCAGTTAGAATGTCCTTAAATAGGGGAAGCTGTAAGACCTCAATTTTGACCTTAATATCCCTCATGTTATCCCATCATTTGCGTTGGTTTTGGGATCACACCTTGGCATCCTCCTTACCCCTCATTCATTGGGTTTGCATTGGGTGAGATCACCAAGAAAATTTGATTGTATCATACCTTGTTTTTTTTCTTCTTGTTTACTAACCAAATTATCAAAAATATGTCTATGTATAACTTTGTCCCTTTTGTAGGTAGTGTGTGCATCCACCCATGCCTCATCGAGCTCACAACTAGGGTTTGAAACCCTCAGTGCTAGGAGATCAATCAAGATATGATTCAAATTGGTTTTAGACATCATATGTGGATCCCCATTATCTTCACTTATCATTTGGATCAAGAAATCATCAAGAGTTTGAAGCTTGTTTTCCTTGGAAGCCCTAATTCATCTAGGTATTTTGTGTGACTTCCTCAGCAAGTTTCTTCAACAATTGGTACAATATATCAAGTTATAATTCATTTCACATCATATTTTACATATATTATCCTCCATGAGTCCCAAATATCAAGAGAACTTTAATTTTCATGTTGGTTCAAAGTGGTTGACCAGAGAAACTCAACTGGTCAAAACTAGGGTTCCCTAGATCCTATCTCCTACAATTTGTGTCATATGAAAATGATTCCAAGATAAACTTTACTCCTTATGACATTCCAAATAACTTTGATGTTGGAATCAAGAGCTATTTTTGCGTGGAATGTCATTTTTTATGGTGAATGATTATAGGTCATTTTGTTTAAACCCTAGTTAGAAGGTTAACTTATAAGGACCATAACTTTCTTAATTTGTATGATATAAAGGACATCAAAGTTTTATATTCAAATTTAATATGTCTTCTCCAACTTTTATTCTTTTATAAATGTCAAATTTAACTTGCAAGGGTATGTGCCAAGAGGAAACATTATAGGTCATTTTGGGCCATTACCATTGAACAAGCAATTTTCCTAAACTTATAAAATGCATAACTCCTTCGTGCCAAATCCAAATGAGGTAAAATTTGTTACCAAATTGAATAGGATTTAAATATATACAACTTTGATGAAGGAACGTTTTCCATTTGAAGCTCATAGCAAAAGTTATTCAAGGTGGAAGAAGTGGATATTTGACTTGGTACCTAGGAAAATTTCAATTATGTTTGATTTCTCAAACTTCCACCTCAAACTTCATCATGATCCAAACTTCAAATTGAAAGTGTTCAACATGAGAGTTGTTCCCCTTGATGTAACCTTTCCAAAAAGTCCAAGATCACCTCATTTGGACAAGATTTAAATGACTTGGACATGGTTACTCTTCATGGTTCCATTTGGATGAATCACATGATCATTTCTCAATTACAAATGCATGGCCTCATGTTAGACTTTTGGCTTCTTTCATGATCATTTTTGGACCTGATTACATCATTTCATGGGCCTATCAAACACCCATGTAAGCAATCACTTAAATTTCTATTTTTGGCCAAAGTTTGGAAGTGTGTGAAAAGCAATGAACATGGCTATAAATACATGCCATTGGTGATCAGAGTGAGGATCCTCTTGCCCAAGCTTCGACCCCCTTCTTCTCCAAACCTCATCGAAAGGATAATCTTGAAGATTTCTTGAGAAATCGAGTTTCAATTCTCATTCTGTTTTGGAATTGAAACTCCAAGAGTCCAAGCTTTTTAATCATCAATATCATCTCCTGCAGGCTTCTAGAGTCAAGCCAAGCCAAATTGGAAGCAAGATCAACCTGATTTGAAGCTCCTCGAAGTTGAGATTTCAGAAACTTCTCTTTTTCGATTCTCCCTCATTTCTCATCCATTTTGATTGATTATTGGTTGGTTGAAGTCTTACCCATGTAAGCGACAAGATTGAGTTTCTTTGAGGTCAAATCGAATCAACTCAGTTCATGATCCTCAAAATTCAAATCCCTGTATCTTTCAATATATTTGGAATTGGAGAAAATTGAGGCCAGATTCGAGCTCCTGAGCATTTTTTCTGTAAAACCATGTCCTTGTTTTTCATTTTGGTGAAGGTTTGTGGTGGACCAGTCCGGTGAGGTCCACCGGAGAAGAAGACTAGGGCTAGGGCTCCGATGGTGCGTTGGCACTCTCTCAACCTTTTGATCCATTTGAGATGTTCTAATCCTGGCTCTTGCTTTTGGTTACCATGTGTGTGACGCAATTGACTAAGGTGTTTGTGGAACACGTGCACTTGGCCATCAGATCTGCCACCTCAATTAATGAGGGAGATCTGATGGCCCCTGATTTTCCATATTTTCTGATTTTTCATTTAATTGTGTTGTTTTGTTTAATTCATAATAAATCCATTTTTAATCCAAAAAATGTGGGACTTTCACCAAAAATCTTTAAATATTTTCCGCTTCCATATTCTGAATTAAAATCATTTTTTGGATTGATTTTGGTATTTTTCATGAGTTAAATATTTTTCTGCATACTTTTGATTGTTTAAAAATACTTCTGACTTTTAAAAATTATGAATTTTTTTGTCTAAGGTCATTTGACCTTGTTTGACCTAGGATAAATCTCTTGGCCATTTATTTGGTGTTTTAAAGGGATTATAGGTTTTGAACAAATTAAAATGTATTTTAATTCATTTTTAATGTGATTTTTAATTGATTAAATGTTTAAAAATATTCTTGAGCCATTTTTATGGTCTTGTGATGTTTGACTTTCTGTTTGGGCCTCGGTCATGGTTGATATGGCTTTTGTTGAATTAAAACCATTCGATTTAAGGGATTGATAAAATGTACATTTCATCTTCCAAAATGAATGAATGGTTTTGATTTGATGAAATTCCTCTCATGATCAATTTGTGTTTCTATCTTCCCCTCCCTCTTCATCTTCATCCCTATTCTTTCCCATTCCCCCATTTGACCAATGAAATCTCTAATGTCTAAAGGCTAATTGATTCATCAATTACCTTGTGTTAGATGAATCAATACAAGTATGACTGAGATAGGTCCTTCCCATTTTCTTTTAGTGTGTGGTATATTTTAGGAGTTTGGTTCTTTGTACCAAATATCTAACATGCATTAACACCTATATTTTTATTGTCCGACCTCAGATAGTTGTGACTTCTACATAAGTCCAATTATGATTGCTTAACATAGAGCTAAATTTGACCCTCAAGGCATAGCATTCTAGTAAGTGAGATTGTAACTCTCCCATTCTTCATGGTATTGTGTGGAGACTTGACATTTTTTTCCTATCATGGGTGCTAGTGGCATACTTGTTGAATTATCCAAGTTGGAGCCCTTCTCATGGAAGATGTCTTAGTTTAAGGATCCATGCTTGTGAATGAATGGTTGAGTATTTTCCAAAGAATGACTTAATCAATTAAAACTCAATACTAACATTTTACTAATCGTTGACTAACTTTTGTTAATATTTCTTTATTTTCAAGTCATTTACTATTATGCAATTTAAATTTCAGTCATTTATCATCCATTGGCATTTACATTTCATATAATTTGTTTATGTTTAAGTCCATTTTCAGTTTTTCTCATTTGAGCCATATCTTGTGATTGTATATATTGGTCGTCTACTTTTGATTTTGTTTATGGTCTTAGGACCTTAAAACACATAATGACAACAAAAACCCTAAAAAATATTTGGTGGACTATTGGACTTGATCTGAGCTTTTGGAGTTAGAATTAAGCAAAATTCCCTATGCTAAAGGACTTGGCCAATGCCAACATTTGAGACCAAGATATTTTTGACAAGTGACTTTCATCTGAGGCAAGACTTTGGATCTCCTTGAATCATCTGCTACTTGGTCTTTGTACTTAATTGTTATTTTGTTATTGCCTATGTTTGATGTTTTAATCTGAGTTGATCAAGGAATGTTTCATCTGGTACATTGGAAGACAATGAAGACTGCAAGCTATTGGAATGCTTGCTTGGATATTGTGGCTATCTAATGCCTTGATCTTCATGATGTATGGATATTGCTTATTGCTTATTGCTTGATAAAAGTCCAAAGTAAAATGGGTTTTTATATGACATTCTTGTCTGTTGGATTGCATCCCATTGGTCAGATCTTTTCAACTTTTAACTTTTAATTTATGCTTAGGATAGCCTCTTCATCTCCTCCAACTTCTTAAATTTCAAAATTCTCCATCTTTTCAAAACCTTTCTTTTCTTGTGATATCAAACATAGGCATGTTTTAATGATTTGAAACTTTAGCCTGATGCCAATGAATGTTTAAAATCTTTTCTTAAATAAAACTTGTAAATAAACGTAACCATATTGACTTAAATTTCAAAAGACAAAAAGAACTAGTAATTCACTAACTTCTTATTAAACTTTTTTTAAATAAAATCTTGTAAATAAAATATTTTTTGTGCCTTTTCTTATTAAAGTTTTGTTAAAAGAAACTCACTAACTTCTTTGAAATTTTTACCATAAACTATGAGGTTTTGATCCCTTACTTTTATGTTGGTACGTAGGCACGAGACCGAAGGTCTTGTCAAACACAAAAATATAATCAATGAATTCTTTTCTCATCCCCACACTCTATTTTTACCAAACATCATTTATACCAAAAACACATGCACACATAAAGAAGGGCTCCCTAGGAGTACCTAGGACACTTTGGGTGCTAACACCTTCCCTTTGTGTAACCAACCCTCTTACCTGTAATCTCAAACATTTTATTAGTTTTGATTTGAAAACTTCTTATCTTTGGGTTTTGTTCGTACTTTTCCCTTTTCCTTTGGAAACAATAAAAGCGCGGTGGCAACTCTGGTTTTATTGACGTCAAGTTTATCCATAGCCTGATGCTCATGAATTTACCGCTACACATTCTTTCTCAAACGAGGCCTCCTATGCCTCCGTATGGACATTGAATTAGTTTCTCCTTCCTTCTTTTTGGAGAAGCTACCACCGTATTTGTTTCTTGAGGACACTTCATCAATGGACAACCGACCTTCTCTAACTCCTTCTTCCAATCACATCCCCATGATCACCATTTCGGTGAAATCATTAGGAGCACTAGCAATCATTCATTCATAATAAAATGAACTCAGGGTCATTAAGAAGATCTTGGTCATCTCCTTCTCTTCCAGGGGTGGATTAATCTGAGCAGCCAATTCCCTCCATCTTTGGGCATACTCCTTGAATGTCTCTTTGTCCTTCTGAGATATCAATCTCAACTGATCCTGAATGGGAGCCATATCAACATTATACTTATTTTTTAGGGATGCATTTCTCCCAAGGGAAATGTCAACCCCAACCTCATATTGCCCAATAACTGTTAAACTTTCTTGATGAAAATCTCATAGTTAAACAAATTCAGCAATTTCTTGGTATAATTAATTATATCAGATATTTCCTTCCAAGACTGGAGAAATACACGAGTCCTCTATCCCAAATGCTGAAGAAAAAACTCCCACCATGGGGAACAAAGAAAACGGAAGTAGTAAAAGCTTTGAAGAAGATCACACAAACTCCACCTACCCTGAAAATCCCTGGGAATGGCAAAAGAATTCTGCAAACCGATGCCAATGACCACTATTGGGAGCAATCCTGATAGAAGAACTTGAAGGGAAAATATACTATTATGGTCATGCTAGTGGCCAATTTAAAGAAGCTGGAAAAAAAACTATCACACCACCTAAAAGGAAGCTCTTGCAGTAAAAATTGGAATCCAAAAGTTTGACTTCTACCTAAGATGTTACTAGTTTGAAGTCCAGATGGACAATCAATCTTTTCCCAAGATCCTTGAATTCAAAAATAAGATGCCACCAGATCCTTAAACCCTTATCCTAAAAGATTGGTGTTCCAGATATGATTTTAATATAAAACATATCAAAGGAACCTATAATCTGATCCCTGGTCTACTATCCCGAACAATGAAACCTATCCAGATCATCACAGCGAAGCACATTTTCCCTCTGATTCTATTGGTTAAACCATTACCAGCTCATGCATCCATAATTAATAATCTTCCTCCAGGAATAGCAGTCTCCTCTTCACCGTCCCAACTCAAGCAGTATGATAGAAATAATCTATTTTATTACATGACAAAAATCATAAGGAATAAACTCTCAGATCATACTCCTTATTTCGCTGACACACCTTTTGTCCTACCAATTTTAATAAACTCAAATGTCAAATTTACAAAAAACCGTTTGTGGTGTATCTGGTGTGCCACCAATTTTTATTTTATGCCGGTTCTTATTTCCACTAAAGCCATGTATCGACACATAATGAATCCCGAGAACCACAAGTCCTTGATTTGGGGTACTCTTGAATGGTATTCTCCATTATAGTGGTGGAGAAATCAATTTAAACCGGTCATAGACGAGGTCAAAGAAAGAAGATTAGCCATAGAAGCTATTAGCAAACTCAAAGATTATTTTCTTTCTACACAAGCCCTATCAGACAGATCCTGCAACTAAGTTACTTAATTGTAAGAGTTATGTTCATCTATGGGAAACCATTGATGAATTTCCTCCCAGTCTAAAAATCACAAGAGAATTAATGGAATATATTAACTGCATCAATATCTATGACCCAAAGAACCTTGATGATAGTACAACTTGTCTAAGTCATGAAAAGTTCAGAAGACTAGAAGTTGGAGAAAGCTCAACTCAAGCCACACAGCAGAATCTAGATTCTCCAATGGAAGCTGAATCCTCAGAAGGACAAGTGGAAGAAGCTAATAGAAAATTAATGGATCAGACTTACATGATGGATGACATATGGAATCATGACTCATCTCATTTTGGAGATTGCTTTTCTGATGAAAATTTATCTGATCAGAATATGTCCCCGTCTCATGAACCCATTTTCAAAGACTAGTTGACAAGTGTCCCTTATATGTCATAAGCATGCTTATGAATAGTGTTTTCTCGTCTTTTTGTATAAAATTACTCTCATTATGTATCCATAAGTGATAAGTGTGTCGGACTTTTGAAAAAGACATTTCTATAATATTAAAAATGGCATGCTTGTAAATAGTGTTGTTTTGTCCTATATGTACCTCCTTAGCTATAAAAGGAGTGCTCTTGTAACATATTTTCATCAAGCAATCACAAATAAACCTCCTTGTGTGCTTAAGAATAACAATGTTCTAAATATCTTTTCTTTCTCCCTAAAAGCTTTAGTTATTATATTCATATCATGATTTCCCACATAGATGCAAGTATGCTCTACACTTGCCTCAAATGAGGATCTTGTGTATCAGAAAACATCTGATATTCTATCCATACTATGGTCTTCACTATTATGGAATATAAGTTTTAATTGTTAGACTGTGTTATGTCTATGGTTGGCTAATTGATGACGATACAGTTAAAACTGATTTTATAGTATATGAGGCTCCCGGTCAGTATGGTATCAGAGCCTCGTTAAGAATATGGGGTGCATATGGTATGAATATAATAAAGAGGAGGTGCATGTTATTAAATATTTTTTATTTAAAACAAATATTTAATATTATTGTATTAAAAAAACATTGTTCACCGTATAAATACGATGAACAGCCATTTGTGTAAATATTGGTGTAAAAAATGGGTGTAGAAATAACATTACTCTTTGCAACATATCTTATGTTTTCATATACTACATTATTTTCACGTCTATATCTCACATACGGCACATACATTTTTTATCTTTTTTTTATGAATATAAGTTTCTAATTTAATTTAAGGCTTAAATGCACTTTTGGTCTCTATAGTTTGGACGTTTTAAACAATTGATCCCCCTATTACAAAATCTATGATTTTGGTCCCCCTCTACTAAGCGGAATTGACGGTTGAGATAAAAATATATTTTGTAATGAGGTGACAAGGATATCTAGGATAATTATTAATTAATATGTTTTTATTAGAATTTATATTTAATAAGTTGAATTAATATGTTTCTAAATTAATTAACTAATTAATTAAAACTTTTAAAATTAGAGTGTTTGGGCTTAGACTCATTCCTTTACAATCAAGGCCCAATATACATGTTACATTCTAACTTCTTTCTATTAGCTTTATAAACACTCAAATTATTTCTAACCAAAACAATGTGTGACTATATTTTAACCAATTTGTGTTCACCTTATTTTTCCAAGATTCTTGTTCCTCCTTCATAGTGCTCTCCTTCTACTCCAACTTCCCTCATTTCTTCTACACTAGAAAGACAACATAACATATTACATGTTGTATCCTTCTCCTGGAGGATACTAGTCTTAATGTCTATCCTTTTGTCCCCGAGAGTGATGGTTTCAATGCTACAAAATGAACAACCAGACATCAAGTAGTCAAAAGCATGTTAAATGTCTATTAATATAGTCAATGTCTCTTTCTTTATTTTCAGTCATACAAAATGTGAATGTTTTTTTATACTTATTTCATGTGTTTATGTAATAAAAGATTAATTGACAAGGATATCACCATATGATTCTCAAAGAAGTGTATGCTAAATCAAACCCCGATTTAGAATATGTGACACTAACCTAGAAGCTTCTGTTTTGGTTAGTATACTGACTTTCTTTTAGCACTTTTAGTAAATAGCTACTGAACCGGTTAGATATTACTTACTTCACATAAATACTTCATATTGTAAATTTAGTTGGTTATGAAATTATACAACAATCTCTCATATGTTTCTTTTGTAATCCCTTCTCATCGCCTTCTTTCATCAAATTGAGAGGTTTTGTTAAGACATGTATATATTTAAGTTAGGTTTTGTTGAAAAAACCTCTCTATACGTTTAGGATAGTTAGCTTATTCATTCACGGTTAAAAGATTTCATTAATGATTTGAACGTAGTCAAAGGATTTCTATGCTTATTACATTTGTTTATGACTGAAAATGTCTCTTTCAATCAGCTATATTAATAGGCATTTAACATGCTTTTGACTACTTGTTGTCCGGTTGTTCGTGTTATAACATTGAAACCATCACTCTCGAAGACAAAAGGATAGGCATTAATAATAATGTCTTGGAGGAGAAGGCTACAACATGTAGCATGTTATATTGTCTTTCTGGTGTAGAAGAAATGAGGGAAGTTGGAGTAGAAGGAGAACACTATGAGAGAGGAACGAGAATCTTGGAAAAATAAGGTGAACACAAATTGGTTAGAATATCGTTCCACATTGTTTTGTTTAGAAAAAATTTGAGTGTTTATAAAGCTAATAGACAGAAGTTATAATGTAACATGTATACTGGGCATTGATTGTAAAGGAATGAGTTTAAGCCCAAACGCTTTAATTTTAAAAGTTTTAATTAATTAATTAATTTAGAAACATATTAATTCAAATTATTAAATATTAATTATAATAAAATCATATTAATTAATAATTATACTAGTCATCCGTGCCACCTAATTAAAAAATATCTTTGTATCCCAATCATCAATGCCACTTCTACAAAAATGGAGGGGGACCACAAAAATCCAAAGGTCATCAAAATTAAGGGATCAAAATCGCAGGTTTTGTAATAGGGGATCAAGTGTTTAAAACGCTTATACTAGAGGGACTAAAAATGTTCTTAAACCTTGATTTTATGTTGCTGATATATCATCTTTGTTCTCCTAAAATATGTTACTTTTATATTTTTATTTTACTTAATAGAATATAGCTACATTTCTAACTATTAGTATGTTAACTCATTTTTATTTTACTTTATATTTTTATTTTACTTAATAGAATATAGCTACTTTTATATATATATATATATATATATATATATATATATATATATATAGAGAGAGAGAGAGAGAGAGAGAGAGAGAGAGAGAGAGAGAGAGAGAGAGAGAGAGAGAGAGAGAGAGAGAGAGAGAGAGAGAGAGAGAGAGAGAGAGAGAGAGAGAGAGAGAGAGAGAGAGAGAGAGAGAGAGAGAGAGAGAGAGAGAGAGAGAGAGAGAGAGAGAGAGAGAGAGAGAGAGAGAGAGAGAGAGAGCGAGAGAGAGAGAGAGAGAGAGAGAGAGAGAGAGAGAGAGAGAAAAAAAATTTAATTGAAATGCACTGACAGTGTAAAGATATTTTACAGTGTCAGTTAATCACAACCATTGATTTTTTTGGGAAGTTTGACTTTTTTTATAATCACATGTAAAGTAACCCAAACGGATGATTGTGATGTATTGACAGTGTAAATTTTTTTACACTGACAGTGCATATATATATATATATATATATATATATATATATATATATATATATATATATATATATATATATATATATATATATATATATATATATATATATATATATATATATATATATATATATCAAGTAGATATTTAGAGTTTTTATATATATATATATCATTTTTTTTCTATCACATTCTAATTGCTATATCCACTATATGTATTTGTTTTGATCCATTTGATCTTTTTATTTGTATTACTTTTGATTAGTAAAATTATATGATTAATTTTTCACTTTAGTCAATGTGATCAATATTCAATGTGATTAATTTTAGAAACTAATTTAATTAGTTTAATTTTAGTTTTTTGAATTGATGTAATTCAATTGCTATATGAGTTATTTCTCCCTATTTTGTTTAGTTATTTAATTAATTCTTTTGATTGATTAATTGATTAAATACTTGACATCATTAGGAATTATTCTCATTTGATACCATAATTTCACCATGTCATTTTCTCATTCATATAAGACTAAAACTCTTTTTTAATTTCCATTCTAAAACCCTACAAAAGAGGTCAAACAATGCATGAAAACATCAAGAGTCATTCCCACATCTTTGGTACTATATCACATTCTTTCAATCATATGTCTCTCTTTGTCCATTTAAGACTAAAACCATTTTTGCAAATAAACTTGATCCAACGTCAAGTATAAACTAAAATACTTAACAAATACAATGTGAATTATATGCCATGAGCCTTAAGAAATGGAGAAGAATGAGAGAGAATATTTCTATCCTTATTATGAATATCTTTGGATGAGGAATGTATGACCTAGTTGCTCAAAGTATTCACATTCATTCATAGACTATATTGCAATTTAAATCAAGACAATTTTCAACATTCATCTTCAGACTAAAATAAATCACAACCAATATCAATTCCATACTCTTACTTCATTGGTTTAAACACCACTCCCTTGGTTTAAACACCACTCCCTTGGTTTAAACACCACCCTTTTGGTTGAGACGCCACTTTTATAATTTATGTCCTTGGTTAAGACACCACTTTTATATTTCTGTATTAGGTTAAGACACCACTTTTATAATTTCTGTTATTGGTTAAGACACCACTTTTACAACTTTTATCCTTGGTTAACACACCACTTTTATAATTTATGTTCTTGGATAAGACACCACTTTTACAATTTTTGTTCATGGTTAAGACACAACTTTTATAATTTATGTCTTTGGTTAAGACATCACTTTTACAATTTATGTTCTTGGTTAAGCCAACTCTTTTACAATTTTGTCCTTGGTTTAGACACCACCTTTACAATTCTTTGTCCTTGATTTTAGACACCACCTTTGAAATTCTTTGTCCTTGGTTCAGCCACCACTTTTACAATTTTGTCTTTGGTTCAGACACCTCCTTTTAAATTCTTTCTCCTTGGTTCAAAAACCACCCTTACAATTCTTTGTCATTGATTCAAGTTGAACAACATTTATTTTCAAAAAAGAACAATTATAATCCATTCCTTAGAAGTCGGACTAACATCTTAAAGCATTTAAACCATGATCGAACAGCTTACGTCAAAATACTTCTAGGATACAATTATAACATCGTTCCCTTAAATCAACCAACAAATACTTATTTTCTACCCCACGAACTACAGAGCTTTGATTTTCTCATTACACCATGAGAATATGTAGGCACAAGGTTTTGAAATCTTGGCGAGCACATTAATTAAAAACTTATTTTTCCCTTAATTAAAACCAATCGCAAGTAACATATAGATAATAATATCCATACGCGCAAAGAACAATCAAAATGGTTCCTATTAAGTACAACAGATGTGAGGGATGCTCATACCTTCCCTTTGAATAATCGACTTCTTTATCCTTTTCTCTTCCTTTTGGATTTTATTGATATTTTCCTTTTCTCTTAGAATAAATAAAATTCAATCGCAAATGTGTAGTATCCCGAGCGTGCGATACACTCAGGTATTTTTTCATGGCGCGATAGTCGACAATGACTAACTCTCTAAAATTCGACACGTACACCATTATGTGGCCCTTTTTTCCTCTGCATTTCTTCCACATGTTTTCAGTTCTTATACTATTGCAAAACTTCCACTGCTATCGATAACAACTTCTTATTTTCCAACTGCCTCTGTCAAGAATCTTCCCTATCAAACTTTATTACTTAGTGTCAAAAACATGATTAGGTCACCTGTAGATAGTATTTTAGTACCTTTTACCATAATTTAATGTTAAACTACCAAGCTCGAAATTTTAGGTTGACAGGTTGCCTAAGGCATCCGAAGTTAGTGTGACTGCTGAGAATATGGATAAGGAGAAGGTAGTTGTTAAAGAAGTTATCAAGGCTAAGTTAGAGGCTATTGGGTAGAAGAATAAAGTGATTGTTGATAAACGCATAAAGGTTAAAGTTTTCGATGTAGGAGACAATGTGATGGTGTTTCTGCATAAGGAAAGGTTCCTAGTCGATACTTACAATAAGCTCAAACCCTGCAAGCATGGGTTGTTCAAAGTGGCTCGAAAGAGCATCGATAATTCTTATATGATGGCTCTCCTAGATTCCATGAATATATCTAACACTTTCAATGTGGTTGACATTCATGTATATCAAGCAGATGAGACTCTTTATCAAGAATATAATTCAGGGTTGAGTTCTTCAGAGGCAAAGGAGACTGATGTAGGATGGCCAAAAACAAAATTCAATATTTTACGCAATTTTCCATTTTATTTCTATGTTTAATTTATTTCTGTTTTGGATTAAAAGCTCATTAGGATATTTTTTTTGTATTTAAACACCTTTGATTTGGCCGTCAGAATTATATTTTATCATATGGTGTCAACTGATTATCACAGGTTGGAAAATCAACAAGGGAACAATATTTGCAGATACACCCTCTGACGTCAATCTTGAATGTCAAGATACCGACAATCACTCTATCATCCATTATTCCTCCATCAATATTGTGAATCCAATTTTTTCACTAGAATATTGATAAATGATTAAAGATGAATTAAGCACAAGATTATGCAGTATCGTTGCATCCTCCATGGTATTATTGCACCCATAGTGGTATCATTGCTCCCTTTGGTGTATCATTCTACGCATAGTAATATCATTGCATCCATAGTATTATCGTTCCACCTTTTGGGGTATCATTGCACCCTCAAGGATATCATTACATTCATAGTGGTATCATTGCATCCATAGTGGTATCGTTTCGCCATCTACTGTATAATTTCATCCATAGTGCTATTATTCACCCTATGGTGTATAATTTCACCTTATTGGAATCATTGCACCTTTCAGGTTATCTTGCACCCTCCGAGAAATAATAAGTCCATCTGGGTATTAAAACATATCTACAAAGACGTCTTTTATGTGAATATCTCGCTCATATATTTCCAGACTATGCGATTAGTGTCTCCTGTAGATACTATTAAGCCCAAAATTGCATCTTCATTTAAGAACTCGACCAAGGTAAACGCATGTACAAAAACACATTTGGGACTGCATTCAATTCACACACATGTGTGTTCACATAAATCATTTTCACAAATTGCTTTGGAGATTTTTCGAGTTAATCTCATGTTATTTTCTTTGTGATGTTTCTCCATCTGTGAGGTTATGTGTTATATGAACTTGAGGAGTGGTAAGTGACTTTCCGAAATGTCTCATAAAAACCAAACCCCTTCCCATAGTAATACCCCAAACCCATGAGAGCAACCAACGCTTACTAGTGTCGACAGTTATGTGGCTACAACCTCCGTCGAGGAAATGCCCACTGCCATAAGCCAAGTTGTGGCATATTCCACACCGCTATATGTGGGGATTTTATCACCACAAGCGTCAAACGCACCAATATTTTTAAGGAAATTAAGGAACCTAGGAGACTAAAGGCCTCCTTATATAAGTTTATTGTTACCTCAGAAGGAACAACCGTATGGCATGCCAAGCGCAATGATGCAAAACTTGCACCCTAGTATGTTAGTATATTCAGAAACATGATGGCAACTTCATCGCCCTTTAATCTGTATTTGGCTTCAGCGTCCACTATGGGCAACTTAGGCCAACTAGGACAACCACTAGAAGGTATGGGGTATTTTCCTCCCTAAGGTACTTTGTCCTTGACCAATAACTCTCTTCAGGCCATGGCACACATAATGGATGAAAGAAACCATGATATGGTCCATACAACTCTGCAACAAATAGGCAGTGTGTTTAGTCCACTTGTAGAAAACACGAATAGGAGTTATCAACAATTAGCCCACCAAATGGGTAGGATTGATGCTTTTTTTGCGCTCCACCAACTTCAGTTCCTAATATTCCTTAGGAGGCTAATCCCCAAGAAAATAAGATTGTCGCAAACCATCAAGGGCCAGAAGGCCTCGACGTGGTCTTGGTTAAACGAAACTAAAATGCTGACCAAATCCTTAGACAAGCTGGACAAGACAATGCAAGGGTAAATTATAATATCACTAATGTTGTCCCCATTGTGTGAGTATGTTAGGAAAAATGAATTGCCTAAGGGATGGAAAGTCCAAATGTTCACGAAGTTTATCAGTGATACTAATGAATCCATTATCGAACATGTCGCCTTGTACCAGACTGAGGTTTGTGATTTAGCCAATAATCAGAATCTAAAAATCAAATATTTTCATAACACATTGGCTAAGAATGCTTTTACGTGGTTCACCACCCTTCCCCCAAATTCCACCTTTACTTGGTCCTGATTAGAAAAGGCATTCCATGAAAATTCTACATAGGACAATGTAGGATTAATCTCAAGGAACTTGTCAATGTAAGGCAAAAGGTGGATGAAAGTATCGATGATTACCTTAATAGATTTAGAACATTGAAAATGAGATGTTATGGTTTTTATGGGATCGAAATCGGAGCTCCGAAAGTGCTATAATAGAGGAAATTTACAAAACTGCATTTTGGGTCCTGGGTACTGCTATGGGTCGTACAAACTGTTATGGACGGCCATAACAGCTCCCTAGATTTTGTACCAAGTGAGACGTTTTCGAGCGTAACTTGAGTTTCGTGACTCAGATTAAGGTGTGGTTCAAAGCGTTGGATAGCTGATGCGTAACCCTACCTTATAATGATATTTTAAAGAGTAAACATGTAAATGAAAATATGAATGATGTGTTTTACTAGTGAGGGTACTAATATGTATGTTGTTATTGTGCTTATAATATTATGCATAACTGATGTTATGCGATGATAAGTTGATGTTGTGAAATATTAATGAATCGTTTGGTTGTCATGCGTGTATAAATTATGCAATGGTGAGTAGTAATCGAGCATGATCTTATATATTGTGTTGATTTCCTTATTTGGAGTATAGTTGCATGTCTTATGCATCATGGTGTAGGGACTTCGGTCCAGTTTTTGGTGTGCTCTGGTCCGATGATATGGATTCAGGAGATAGTAGTTAATTCTAATGGGGAATTAGTGAAGCAATCCTTATTGTGATATGAACAATTTTTTGTGTGCTTTGGTTCGGTGGTATGGATTGAGGATCCAGTAGCTAATTCTAATGAAGAATTAGTGAAGAGTTTCTTATGGTGATAACAACAATTTTTGGTGTGCTTTGGTCTGATGGTATGGATTCAAGAGTGAGTAGTCAGTTCCATATGAGAATTGGTGCAACTTTACCTATGATGATGGTGACAATTTGGTATGCTCTGGTCCTATGGTGGGGATTCAGGACTGAGATGGACCTGTGTTATCCATAATGGTGCCGCATGCATTGTTAAGTCGTGGTGTTGAGTTCATTGCATTCATTTTTTGCATATGCATTGAATGACTATGTTGGTTTTTGTCATTGAGAATTCCTTGGTGATGTATGCATTTGGAATGTGTTGAATAATTATTGTTGTTTGTTTAGGCTATCCTTGCATAGTTTTACACCGGTAATTATTATGAGCGTATTCTCACCCCTTTGTTGTTTGTGGGGTTATGTTCTCCTTCTCGGGGTACAGATAAGTAGGTAATTTAGTAGCTTCTTAGAAGTTGAAGGATGTTGTTGAGATTGTTCTTCTTTTTCCTATTTTATGCGATATTTAAATTTTCACTTCTCTGATTTCTAACACTGGGCAGGTGAATGATTCATTTTGTTAATTGTTTCCATAATCACGTTTTAGGTTATGAGACCTATTTGGTTGGTCAATCATTTTCAATTGATTTAATTCTGTTGCAATGAGACTATATAAAGTCGAGCGTTTGTTGACAAATGTTTAAATTATTGCATGGTTTATCTAAATTGTGTTACAGAGCAGGTGTATGTTATGTTTGAGTGAAACTTTATGTGTGTAATTGTTTTATTTTCACATTATTTTTTCTTTTGGGGTTTATGGTGTTACATAGTGGTATCAGAGCAGGTCGGTCCATTCGGCCAGATTTTTGTAATGATGTTTATTCACTGGTATGCGACATGTGTATGGAACACCATTGGTACTTATTTGTTTTTTTAACCGCTTTCCTATAGAAGCAGGATTGAAACAAGTGGGGGAGAAGTTGTTGCTTCTCTGAGATGTTTCAGGTGTGAGGAGTTGGTTCAATATGTCACTAATTTCAAGATTTTAGATTGTTGGATGAGACAGTGTCATTTCTAGAGTTTAACGCAAATGATAAGTTATTTGTGTGTGATTAGAAAGTGGACGAGTTTGTGATGGATGAAGCTAAAGTGTTTATGTTACTAGATTCGATGAAGGATGAAAAAAAAATTGTGATTGGTGAGTTTTCGGTGGTATGTGATTTTCAAGAATTGTTTTCAGATGAAATCAATGAGTTTCCACCAGAGCGCGAAGTTGACTTTGTCGTAGACTTAGTAACTGGTACTAGTATGGTGTCGATGGCTCCTTATAAAATGTCTGCTTCAGAGTTGAGTGAAATATAGAAGCAATTGGAAGAGGTGCTTGAGAAGAAATTTGTTTGGCGGAGTGTTTCACCGTGGGGTGCACCGATGTTGCTAGTTAAGAAGAAAGATGGTAGCATGCGGTTGTGTGTTGATTATAGACAACTAAATAAGGTGACTATCAAGAACAAGTATCCACATTTGAGGATTGATGATTTGATGGATCAATTGGTAGGTGCTTGTGTGTTTAGAAAGATCGATTTGCGTTCGAGTTATCATCATATTCCTGTAAAGTCTGACGATATTTTAAAGATTGTATTCATAAAGAGGTATGGTCATTATGAGTATTTAGTGATGCCGTTTAGAATTTCTAATGCACCTGAAGTGTTCATGGAGTACATGAATATAATACTCCATCCATTTTTGGATCAGTTTGTGGTTATGTTTATCGACGAAATTTTGATATATTCGAAGTCTGATGAGGAGCATGTGGAGCATCCGAGAGTTATATTATAGAACTTGAAAGAGAATAAGTTGTATGTGAAGTTGTCTAAGTGTGAGTTCTGGTTGCGAGAGGTGATTTTTCTTGGTCACGTAATTTCTAGTGGTGGTATTGCTATTGATCCATCGAAGATAGATGTTATGTTGCAATGGGAGACTGTGAAGTGTGTTACAGAGTAAAGAAGTTTTCTTGGGTTGACTTGCTACTACATGAACTTTATTGTAGGATTTTCAAAGTTAGTATTTCCTTTAACTAAGTTGACTCGAACATATCAAGCTTATGTTTGGGATGTGCATTGTGATGATAGTTTTGAAAAACACAATAAGAAATTGAGTCTGCTTTAGTTTTACTGTTGTTGAATCCAAGTGAGTCCTTTGATGTGTATTGTGATGCTTCTAAGATGGGTCTAGGTGATGTGTTGATGCAAAACGGTCAGGTTGTGGCTTACACTTCTACACATTTGAAAGTTCATGAAAGGAATTATCCTACGCATGATCTAGAGTTGGCAACAGTGGTATTCGTGTTAAAGATTTGGAGACATTATTTGTTTAGCTCTAGATTTGAGGTGTTCAGTGATCATAAGAGTTTGATGTATTTATTTGATCAAAATATTTTTGAAGATGAGGTAGAGAAGATGGATTAAATTTCTAAAGGATTATGATTTTGGCTTGAATTGCCATCTTGGTAAAGCCAATGTCGTAGCTGGTGCATTTAGTAGGAAGTCGCTGCACATGTCGATTTTGATGGTTTGAGAGTTGGATTTGATCAGAAATTCAGATACATGAGTTTGGTATGTGAAGAGACTCATAATAATGTGAAGTTAGGTATGTTGAAGTTGGCCAGTGGTAACCTTGAAGAGATCAGATAAGGTCATAAGATCAATGTGGGATTGGCTGACCGACTAGTGTTAATCAATCAAGGTAAATAAGGTGACTTCATAATCGATGAGAATAGTGTGATGAGGTTTAGAGATAGGGTTTTTGTACTAGATCTTCCAAAGTTTAAGAAGATTATTCTTAAGGTAGGTCACAATAGTGGTCTGAGTAGTTATCCATGTGCTACTAAAATGTATCAAGATTTGAAGAAAATATTTTAGTGGTCAGGAATGAAGAAAGAAGCAACTGATTTTGTTTATGTTTGTTTGACTTGTTATAAGTCGAAGATTGAACATCACAAGTCGTTGGGTCTGATGCAACTGTTGAGTGTTCCTGAGTGAAAGTGGGATAACATTTCCATGGATTTTGTGATAAGTTTGTCGAAGACGACGAAGAGATGTGATTCCATTTGGGTTATTATGGATAGACTGACTAAATTGGCATATTTCATACTGATTAAGATCAATTTTCATTTGCAGAAGTTAACTGAGTTGTATATTAAGAAGATTTCTAGCCTGCATAGTATTATGTCAAGCATTGGGTCAGATAGAGATTCGAGGTTCACGTCTAGGTTTTGACAAAGTTTGCAAGAGGTGTTGGATACTAAGCTGAAGTTAAGCCATGCTTATCATTCGTAGACACACAGTCAGACAAAGAGGATTACTCAATCATTAGAGGATACGTTGAAGGCTTGTGTGCTATAACAAGAAGGTGACTGGGATAACTACTTGTCGTTGATTGAGTTCACTTACAATAACAGTTTCCATTCAAGTATTGGAATGTGTCAGTTTGAGGCATTGTATGGTAGGAGGTGTAAGACATCTATGTTTTACTTTGAATTCGATGAGAGTGTGGTAATTGGACAAGAGATTATGCATCAAACATCTGAGAAGATCAAGATGATCCAAGAGAAGATGAAAACTTTATATAGTCGCCAGAAGAGCTACCATGATAAGAGGAGGAAAGCGCTTGAGTTCCAAGAGGATGGCCATGTGTTTTATAGAGTTACTATGGTAACTGGTGTAGGTCGAGCTTTGAAGTCTCGAAAGCTTACACCATATTTTGTTGGTTCATATAAGATTTTGAAGTGGATAAGAGATGTGGCGTATCAGATTTCCTTGCCATGACCACTTGCTAATTTTCATGATGTGTTTCACGTGTCTTAATTGAGAGATACATTCTGGATCTGTCTCATGTGATCTAAGTGAACGATGTACATGTAAGAGAAAACCTGACAGTTGAGGCATCGCCCGTGCAGATAGAGGATAGGGAAGTGAAGTAATTGTGTGGTAAGGTATTTCCTTGGTGAAGGTAGTGTTGGGAACACCAGCTGGTGAAGCATGACTTAGGAGTTGGAGAGCTAGATGAGAGAGTCATATCCGACTCGGTTTCTTTCAGGTGATTTTCTAGGGAAAAAACTATTTAAGTGAGAGAGAGTTGTAACACCCCAAATTCGATAAATTATTTGAATTGGATTATTTAGAATTTATTTAATTATTTGGTGTTTTCATTAAAATAAATTATGTGGTTATGGGGGTGTAATAATATTTGTAGGTTGTGGTGACAAATAGGTGCTTAGTAGAATGATTAAAAAATAACTAGAATATTGGAATTTTAATTAATAATAGAATATATTTATTTATTTAGAATAAAATAGAGAAGGATATTTTGATGGAAAATAAGAAAATAAAAATAGTAGAAATAAGGGAGAATAATAGTAGTATTTTTATTAAAATAAAATGAGAGATGAGAAAGGCATGTTGGTAAATAAGAGGATAAGTGATGGTAGTGTTAGAAGAGTCTAATTGAGAGAGATTAGGTTACTAATAAAAAGGTTACTAAGAGGGTTTTGAGAACTTTTCTACATAAAATAGAATTTTGCAAAAAGAGGAAGAGTCAATGGATAGGGCTTAGAGAAAAACTCCATTGTTAGAGCTTGAAGTTTTCATCCTGCTAGAAATCTAAGTTAAAGGGGAGATTACTCCTAATATGGTGTAGATTGCATGAATTTGACAGAGGGAAGTCCTTAATCCCTTTAGGTTTTCATATATTTTTACTCTTTGTTGAATGAATGATGAACATGATGTAAATTATGTGATAACATGTCTTATATGATGCATGATATGAAATTTGTTTACTATTTTGTTGTAGAATTTATATGTTCTTGTGGATAATGTTGGTATGAATTTTTATTCCTATGTTGTTGTGAATTGATGAACCAAACATGGTAATCCCATGATTAAATGAGTGAATTCCATGATAGTTTATAGATAATTGATGAGGTATTGTCGACTTAGATATTAAAATCATGTTATAATTGTTATATGATGAATTCTAAGCATTCTGGTTTTACGGGGCTGAAATCAGAGCTCCGGAAGTGCTCATATAAGGGAAATTCGTAAAACAACATTTTTGGGTCCTTGGTACTGCTATGGGTAGTACCAATTGCTACGTACGGCCGTAACAGCTCCCTATATTTTGTACCAATTGAGACGTTTTCGAGCGTAACTTGAGTTTTGTGACTCAGATTGAGGCGCAGTTCTAAATGTTGGATAGATGACGTGTAACCCTATCTTATAATGATGTTTTAAAGAGTAAACATGTACATGAAAATATGAATATGTGATTTACTTGTGAGGGTACTAATATGTGTGTTGTTGTTGTGCTTATAATATTATGCATAAATTATGTTATGTGATGATGAATTGATGTTATGAAATATTGATGAATGTTGTTGTTGTCATGCGTGTATAAATTTTGCAATGGTGAGTCATAATCGAGCATGATCATGTATATTGTGTTAATGGCCATATTTGGGATATAGTTGCATGTGTTATATATCATGATGTACAGACTTTGGTCTAGTTTTTGGTGTGCTATGGTCCGGTGGTATGGATTAAGGAGCGATTAGATGATTTCAATGAGGAATTAGTGAAGGGTTGCTTATGGTGATGGCAACGATTTTTTGTGTGTTTTGATCTGGTGGTGTGGATTCAAGAGAGAGTAGCTAATTCCAATGAGGAATTAGTGAGGCATTGCTTATGGTGATAACAATGATATTTGGTTTACTTTGATCTGATGGTATGGATTCTGGAGCGAGTAGCCAGTTCCGTATTATAATTGGTGAAGCGTTACCTATGGTGATGGTAATGATTTGGTGTGCTCTAGTACTATGGTAGGGATTCAGAAGCGAGATGGACATGTGTTGTCCATAATAGTACCACATGCATTAATGAGTAATAGTATTGAGTTCATTGTATTTGTTGTTTGTATATGCGTTGAAGGACTACGTTGATGTTAGTGATTGAGAATGCCTTGGTGATGTATGCATTTAGAATGTGTTGAATAATTGTTGTTGTTTGTTTAGGCTACCTTTGCATACTTTTGCACCGTTAATTATTGTGAGCGTATTCTTACCTCTTTGTATTTGCGTGGTTGATTGCTCCTTCTTGGGGTACAGACGAGGAGGTAATTAAGTAGCTTCTTAGAAGCTGAAGGATGACGTTGAGGTTGTTCTTCTTTTTCCTGTTATATGCGGTATTTAAATTTTCGTTGCTCTGATCTGTACCACTAGGAAGGTGAATGATACATTTTGTTAATTGTTATTATTTGTGATGTTGCTGATGTTGAAGGAATTTTACCATAATCATGTTTTAGGTTATGAGACTTATTTGGTTGTTGATTTATTTTTAATTGATTTGATTCCGCTGGGATGAGCCTAGGTAAAGGAGAGCATGTGTTGACAGATGTTTATATTATTTCATGTTTTATTTGAACCATGTTATAGAGCATGTGTATGTTGTGTTTGAGTGACACCTTATGTGTGTAATTGTTTTATTTTCACATTATTTTGAATTTTGGGGTTTAGGCTATTATAGTACATGTCAATTACTTAGTAACTAACTTGTCTCATAGCATTGCAATAAATAATTAAATGTAGCGTTATCCACATGTGAGGAAAAATACATTGTTATTTGTAGCTATTGCATGTATATTATCTAGATGAAACATCAACAAAGTAATTATGCAGTTAACCTCAGAGTGGTCCTGATAAAATGTGACAAAAATAGCACCAAAAACCTTATGAAAAATTGGGTACTTTACTCTCGGAATAAACATATTGAGGTTAGACAAAAAATGTCATAAGAGATCATGTCTAAAACTAGAATTATGTAATCGAGCATGTGTCTTCATTTAATCAACTCATAGGTATTTTTGCTAAACCTCTTCCTAATGAAATTTGTTTTTCATAATAAATGAATTAGGGATATTAAATTAATCATGTATGGATTAATATATGCTAAATGACTTTTCTCCTTCTTCTTCTTCTTAATTTTCTCTATCTTTTATACATGATCTATGTGTTTGCTTTGTGTTATTTCCCGCCTTTTTTATTAATCCAAAAGGATATAAGTATACTCTTAGGGGGAGTAGGGAATACCTTGTATATTTGTCAGGGAAAGTTTAACCACTCCAATCAATTATCCTTGTTTATCTATTTTTCCACCTCTATGAGATATGTGTTTTCATCATAAAATATGGGAAGAATGTGGAGTTGTGTGCTTACAGTTATAAGTATCTGCATATGATCTCAATGGCATAGGATCTTGGTGATTTTGATGTTGAGAACACTATAAGTGTATAAGTACACCTAAGAAGGGGGTGAATTAGGTATCTAAAATTTATCTGGTTTTTGTGTGGTGTATCTTTCTTTTCTTTCTTGATCTGAAAAGTGATGAAAGTAGTAAAAGAAGAAAATAAAGAACACCAAGAATTATTCTGGTTCCCCTCACAATCACAGAGTATATCCAATCCCCTTACCTAGTAAGAGATTTCAATAGTGTCAGAACTTTTGTACAAGCCTAATCTAGACTTCTATACATTGGGTTCTAACCTAATCACCAAGAATAATCATATTGTGATTTATAACTTAAGAAAAGAAAACTGTCATTCCTTTTCTTACACCCTTGTTTCTCACAGTCTCGGATAACAAGTACAATAACCACACAATCTTATATCTAACAATCCTGGAAAAATAAGATGTTGATACAATAATGAATTTGAATAGTAATAAGTTTGATAAACTAAATCATGTATGTAGGACTTCTTCTCTTTCAAATATGACAGTTTAATATCATAAAATCTCTAAGTGCTCAATGATGTTTTTAGAATGATATGGAAGTTTTCAAAAAGCATCTAAGTATGGAACGAGTGAATTGAAAATTATGCAGAGAGTTTTTGTATAATATGATTGAAAGAGGTGATAGTAAAATGAAATTTGAATTATATTTATAGAGTAAGAACAACGTTTGGTAAAACATGGCAATGGTTGGATAATTTTTCTGAAATATAATGAGTTTTAAAAATTATGAGATTCCATGAAAAGGAGTGAATGAAGTAGTGAACACGTTTCAGTATTTTTCAAAATTTATCCAGGTGCAATCGATGGCATGGAATAAAAATTTGAAAATTTACACTGCTGCAATCAATTGCAAGGTTTAAAAAGTTATTTTTCACAGAGCCACTTAATCGATTTCACAAAGGCTACATGAATGCATTCAATCGATTACACTACTTCGTGAATGCATAACATCTAATTTTCAACCAATTATAGTAAAAACATAAATATTTTAACAAATTATAAAGTGAATTTCTTAAATGCATGATCGAATATATTGAGCACTTCAAGATTTCCTATTATAAGAATTTCATATACCTTGATTGATGATCATAAGAAATTTTTCTTCTTCTTTGATAATGAGACTTGAGCTTTAAAACATTGTATTCATCAAAACATGTTGGAAGCTTGTCTTCACAAATACCTAATGTCAAACGGCGTTCGGTGGAGTCCTTGAGGATCTCTGATCATGTAACCTTTGATTTTGGTGTCTATCAAAGAAGCTATATCAACCTTGTCATATAGAAGAATTAAAGTCCCAAATAAAGTGTTGAATCAATGGTGAATCTAGCAACGGATCATGAAGCTTCAATGTTGTGATTGAGAAGAAGTTTGAATGTTTGTCTGGTCATGCGTATGAGTGATTAGTGTATTGTAAAAGTATAAAAGTATCTCCTAATATACTAAGGCAACTCACATATTTACACTCAAATTTTTTTGAAGCCTCTCTCAATTTATAAAATCGCCTAAAAATGTTTTATGCATGCACCTAGTTGGATACTAGCTTGGTTAAACCTATAAGACTGTTATTTACACTAGATAATTGATTAACAAACTAGGGTTAATCAATAATCTCTCTTGTTATAGCTCTTAATCTTTTAAGAGAGCTTCTAATCGATATTATTGATAATAAATTTGAAAACCTTCCATATTGGCCTACATAATTGATTAAAACGGGTACATGATCGATTATGAGCATTAAAAATCCTATGGATCATTTTTCTTTTTGAGTTATATTTTCTCTTGTAAAGAAGGGGTTATCCTCATTTTAAAACACACTAGAATTAGGATTTCAACTATCCTTTTCTTATTTTTCTACACTTCTTTTCTCCTTTTTTTTTATTTTCTTTCACTAAAGTTGTCTTAGTGCATTGTGAGTGAAAATACTTGTGAGAGTTTGGTTGTACTAGTGTTCATGCTTAAGTTTTCTTCATCAAAAGTGTGATTCTCTTGTTTTATATCTTTTTATCTTGAGATTTTCTTAGTAAAATATCAGTGTAGTTCTTGAGCTTAGCTGGTAAAATCTATGTTTGGTTCATGAGCTTAGCTGTCAAAAGCTACATTTGGTTTGTAGGATCGGCTTGTATAAAATTTATCATCTGTTGTAATAAGGTTTGTGGGCATATCTTTAAACTCTCAAGATATTATTTTAGTGGAACTCTCAAGAAGAAGTTAATGGAGAAAAGAGTATGTCAAGTGGTAGGCTGAACCTCTATAAATTTTAGTGCAATCTTTTTATCATATCTCTTTAATTTTTATTGTTTATTTTTATTTTCTCTCTAAATCCCTCTTCTATTTTATATTTATTTATCTCTCACTAACATAAATGATTTTCAAAGTAAAATACTTTTTAAATTAATCACGATTTTTGCACTTCACAATCCATCCCCTCTTGTGTTTGGAGTCACTTGGTCGCCACTTTCCATTTTACATTTTACTCCTTTTTGTTGCCATCTTTCCTTTTGGGCATCTTTCTATGGAGAATCAATGTGCCTCTTCAATTGTCTTCTTGGGAAATGCACCACCTAGACGGGGATAACACTTTCTCCACAAGGATTCACTTAGTTGGGCATCTTTCTATGGAGAATCAATGTGCCTCTTATTGTTCCCTCTTCGGGTGTCTTCCTTAACGTATCTACCAAGTCTTTCCTTTTTGATCAAATTTTTGTTTACATCCTTTAAACTGATGCTCTCATCAGTTTCACGCCCATGGAATTTATGAAATATGCAGTTCTTTGTTTTATCAATAAGTGCTTATTATTTTACATCATGGAGATATTTCATATTGACTTCCTTGAACTCTTTTTTTGTGCATCCGTGCGAGATTTTCTCCCTATATTTGCTTAATTTAGTGTACCATGAGAACCAATATTGAGGTCGCTTGTGATTCTTATCTGATTCATCATGACGCTTGTTGTCTCCTTATTTACCATTTTCGGATGTCTTACACCTTTCAACGTCTTCGGCTAGTATCTTTTATTCATAATGGTTATAGGTTTCGGCTCGAGCAAGAGTTCTGGTCATGCTCTCTGGCTCCTTCAACTCAAGCTTTTCGTTGAACCTGTAGTCTAACTTCCACTGCTTCTTTGGTGAATTTGTCAATGTACTCCTAGAGCATCTTTTTCTTCCTCCAGTTAATGTCGCATAGTAAGTCCACAGTCTTTGACTGGCGTCTTCGGGTTGTGAATTAGAAATTAAACTCGTTATATAATTTTCTTAAAGAGTTGATGGAATTGTTTTTTTACCAGGTTATGACAGCTCCTTTGAGTGTTATAGCACAAAAGATTGCACTTTACTTCACTTCTAACTTGATCAAGTACGATATCCACGTGTTCATCCGGGTAAATAGTACCTTCATAGATCTCCAACTTTATAGATCCTTTCAAATACTTAGGGATGCAACAACCAATGATGTGTTTGGTGAACTGATTATGTCGACGGTGAGTAGAGGCGTGTTTGACATAACCAAGCTTGTGTCCATTTCAATAATGGTAGGAGGAATATTTTCTTGGAGGATGATCTTTTGGTGGTGTATCTTTGTGGTCTTTGCCTCCACAATCATTGGAGCAAAGACATTATATTAAGATGCATGTAATTCTTCTTGAATAACTTTTGAGCTCTTACGGGTTGCAAACCGAAGACAAAGAGAGCATCCCTAAGCATGGGTGCAACATCACTATGTTGCAGCATCTCCAATGTTGGTTCTATTCAAAGTGAGTGCACCTTTTGCTTTGTTGTTGTAACACATTGAAAATATTTAAAACGAGTTCGTTTGTATTTGGTGCTCGAAATGAAGCTTAAATTTGTTAAAAGTCATATGGTAGTGGTGGATCTAATGGTCGAGGAAATATGATGAGGAGGAAGATGATGAGGAGGAGAAATAATGTAGGAATTGGTTGAGAATCTTAAGCAATCAGTTGAGAAATCACGACCGAAACTTTGAGATCTCATTGTTGTAGAGGTTATTCACCGTGGAGTGTTGACAACCGTTGAATGTGAATAACGGTCGAGATGGAGGAGATCTTGCATTTTTACAATGCCATCAGGGAAGGTACATTTATACTTCTTTGAATTAAATGTCTTTTGAGGATTTCTTAATGCATCCTATATGTTTCTTAGGCACCACCCAAAAATCCAAAAATGCCCCCCGTTTCTGGAGATGCATCTCCAGACGCACCCCTACACACACTTAACACATACCATTCAGATTGACCCCCTATTGTTTGGTTTATTTTATTTCGGAGATGTATCTCCGAAAGTTTCCCGTAGTTACATTTCTGTAAGACATACACATCAGTACCAGATCCAAAAACATGTAATTTTCCAAATTGAAATTAAAATTCATAAAGTAAAATTACGATTACATAGATGAGTTCAACATCAAATGTAATATTAAACTTAAATATCCAGGTGGACGCTTCAACATCTTCAGAATATCTTCTCCCGATATTGAAATCGTTGCTTCCAACATGAGCGGAACTTTTGTTTCGAAATGGAAATACGTATTCCACATAGCCCTTACATTTGCTTGCGTCTTGAGCTCAAATTTGCTGAACTCAATCTTTCATTTGTTGCCAATGGACGGTGAAAGGTACTAGAGCTTCACAATATTTCTATTGTCTCCGTAAGGTAGGAGATAATGTATTTCGTATTTGATATCTTCGAGGGAGGTGAAATCGGCGAGCTTAACCGTGCGCTCGGGTGTAGGGATGGAGAACGAGACATTTGCGACATAACAGTCAATGTTTATTTGTGACATTTGAGACACTTCCACTTTTTGTGAAATATAACGTAAGAGCACCTTAATTTATAGAAGCCATAGATCAATATGGACCACTCAATAACTGGCATGCTAATTCAGGAGATATATCTCCGGAAACGCAACCTTTTATCTTGTTTTGGAGAAGCATCTTTAAGAATTCTCCTGAACCAGTTTCAAAATAGAACCTTTAAAACAAAACATATTTTTTACAAAAGAATAATTGTTGTTATGGGGAATATCAAAAATGCATTAAGACACAATATGAACAATTGTTGAATATATTACACTTCATTTATATTGAGACACAATTACATACACTTATTTGTCCGACTACACAAGAATTTAAATAGAATAGAAACATAGGTCGCCGGATAAATCTATGGGTGGTACCCCCTTGAACTTTTATCCATTTGATTCTCTTTTAATGTTGCTCAATTTCTCAAACTCTTGTTGTCGTACCTCAAAAAAAATGGGGATACGACTTTAAAGCGAAGCGCGATCGCACGCTCGCAATGATGGACTGAACAGAGTCGCCACCGAACTTTATTTATTCCTAAAAAGGAAAGGGGAAATATCGATAAAACCTCTAAAAGAAAGGATAAGATATGGTCATTCGAACCAATATCAGGGTTCGGGAGTCGATTACGCAAGGGGAAGGTATTAGCACCCCTTACGTCCGTTGTACTCAACGGGAACCATTAGGTTAGTTGTGTGCGTTAGTGTTAGTTGAAATATTAGGATTTTCGAATTATTAGGTGGGAAAGAAAGAAAGGATGAGAAGAGAATGTTTTTGTATTTTTGACGAAGGACTAAACCTAAGTTTTTTTATTAGTGGGCCTGACAAGATTTATAAATCCTGCTCCTACGTATCTCAAAAGAGAAATCAAGGCTTACGTAGTTCTGGGTAGAAAAATGTTTGTTTGTTGGTTGATTTTAGCGAAAGCTATACTGTATTAATCGATAAAAACATTGTTTTACCCAAAACAGATGAGGAGTGGACGCATACCATACATCGAACGGATTTATAAATCTACATTCGGAAAAGCGTCACTTGTCTCGACTCAACAATCGTGGCCGAAACATTGTTTTGTATCACTTAAGACAATATATCTTCCATTTATGAAAATATTCTTTGATTAATCGCACAGCGGCGAAAAAGAGTTTGATTGGTTGGATGTATTTTGAGTGATGGCGAGAGCTTGGATGAGCGAGATATACATCTCGAATCCTAGCCTCAGGAGTGCACCGTATACACCATGTTCCATTTCCATCTTTATTGGCAAAAGTGTTTACTAGAGATTAAGTATTTTAAGGTTTGATTTAGAAAGGGTTTGAAGAAACCGCATTGACAATTTTAAACGATGGCGAGAGCTAAGATAGGCGAGGCATCCGCCTCGAATCTTAATCTCAGGAGTGCACGGTATACACCATGTTCCATTTCCATCTTTATTAAAAGAGGTTAAGATAGGAATTAAGTATTTTTGGAGTTTGAAAGACGAGCACTTATGACTTGCAAGTTCTTACAGCTTGGGTCTAGTACTCGGGACAACGTCTGGACATTCCACCCAGGCAGTCTGTTTCTTTCAAGTATTGCTAAGAAAATGATTCGAATATTTACGAATGTTTTGGAGGGAAGACAAATATTTATGGCTTGCGAGCTCTTACAGCTTGAGCCTAATATTCGGGATTATAACTGGATATTCCATCCAGGATAATTTTTTCTTCACGTTTTATTTAGAAAAAGATTTGAATATTGGAGTGTGGAAGAGAAGACGAATATTTATGGCTTGCAAGCTCTTACAGCTTGAGCCTAATGTTCGGGATTATGACTGGATATTCCATCCAGGATAATCTTTTTCTTCACGTTTTAGAAAAGGGTTTGAATATTATGTTTGATTTGTGAAATGATCTTGAAATGATTCACATTTATTTTTGGAATGTATTTTGAAATTGAGGAAAGTTGAAATTGATTTTGAAATCGAGTGAAATTTAAGTATGATTATTTACAAGTGTAAAAGTATGGATATGGGTACTAATAACCTAACTAAATTAGTTAACACACAAAAATCGACTAATCGAATAAAAAAAAATCGGAAATTCAACCACTAACTAAATCTAAAAGGTAAACATTTAAAAAATACAAACCACTAAATAACAACCGAATTAAATTAATAATAATAAAATATTAAAATAAATAGCAAGATACTATATAGAAAAAGAAATTAAATAAAATAGTAAGCATAACAAATATAAACACAAAGATTTGCTATCCCCAAGTATTGAACTCACTCCACTAAAGGCAATGAAATTGCCCTCTCTCCACTAGACCACTTATGATTAGTTATTATTTACAATAACAACTTGGATATATAAACCAGAACAGATTGAAATTAAAATTAAAAAAAAATAAAAACTAAAATAAGATAGTCTGTTGGACTACTAATTAAATGATGGAGGAATCAAGAAATAAACCCTAGCCGCCTGGCTGTTGGGTTTTCAAAAGAGAAATTAATGGGTGCACTAAACAACATACCAACAATTAAAGGGAATGCCAAGGGATACCAAAGGTAAATGGTCTTTAATCATATTTTAAATGCTATTTTCTTAAAAAGTAAATAAAAGAAATTTGGGAACAGAGACACGTGAAACACTCAAAGTCCATTCGTCTTCTTCACGAAGACTCTCTCTTGCTTCCTCATTCTCATCCCCTCAATCTCGTCATTCTCTCTCCCAATTGTGCCTTCCACCTCTCCGCCTCTCAAACCCAACCTCAATCGCTCATCTCTCATCAAACTCGCGTCCTCTCAATCTCACTTTAAACATGAAAAAAACCAAAGCTTTAAGGAGAAACAAATAAGGAGGCTCACCTTCGGCGGTGACGATGGCGACGGTGAAGCTTAAATCTTCCTTCTTCGCTTCCTCAATCCAGGTTTTTTCTGCCGTTTTTGGGATTAGGGTTTTGTGGTGTTTTCGAAGTTAGGGTTTTTCAGTCTCTTGTCTGCCTCCTTGATTTTTCGTCCTCTCCTCCCGTCCTCACCTCTCACCTTTTATATCCAACAAATTAGGGTTTTGGGTTGGCGTATTGTAGATTGAAACAGGTATCTGCCAAATCCTTTCGGTGCTCAGAATTTTGGTCTGCCTCTTTGATGCTTGGATTTGGAAAAGGTAACCTGAACCTATGCTTTTTTCTTCTACTTTGTCTCAACTCCATTTTGGGATATTTTTGAATTTTAACTGCCTTCGCTAATTGCTTTATGTTTTACTGCAGTGAATTCGGTGAAAACATGAGGAGCTTTTGTTCTTCACATGGCTTTGGTTTTGAACTCGGTTTTGGATGGCTTGAAGAATGTCAAACCCATACTTAACGCTTCCTGCAGTTATCACATACTGTAATTCTTTGGTAGAAGCTTCAAGTGAACGCATAAGATGATAACAATGATCTTCTCCACATCTAACAGTAATTTAGTTTTTATTCATTGACTCTATCCATCTGATATCATTGTTGCAAAGAAATCCAAAATTAAAGACATGTCATTTTCCTCATTTTTTGATAAGAAGTGTACTGTCTGTAATTTTTGTTAGGCCATTTGCTTACATCTGCTGTATCCAAATTGATTAAGTTGTATCGGTTTATTGGCTTGACAGGTTTGGTAACAACTTGACATCAGTTTTACCTTGTTGCAGAATATGGTTGTTTAGTGTGTGAACCAATGATTTTTGACAAGGTTTATGATGGATTGGTGTATGTATGTTGTGGTCTGCAGGTTGTTGTTGTAGCTCTGTTGTGCAGACTGATGCAAGTTAGTGTAGATTGCTTGCAATGTTAGGTGTGTTGACTGCATTGTGGCCTGGGGATATTGTAGGACATGGTTGCTGGTGATGCTGCAGAAGGCATAGCCTTGGTTCGTGCTGCATCTTGCAATGGTTTTGCTGGCAAGATTGAACCAATGTATTGAATTGGTCTGGTTATAGGGCCAAGGGGTGTTAACTGCTGATTCCTTAAGATGGTTTTGTTGTATCAATTTATATTGTGCACAACTAGTTTGATTCTTCTCTCGTGATGCAGGTAAGGCCAAGTCCATATTGCTGTTTGCATGGTTTCAACTGGAATTGATTTAGCAGGTGGTCATTCCTACCCAATCCATGTTGCTCTTTATTTCCTTGTTGTAACAAAACCATCATTTTCTTTATTTCAGGTACATGCTGAGCTGCCCGTCGAGGAGCTTTTAGATAAACCTGTGTTAATGTCAAGTTTCTCAGCTTGGATTTCAACTTTTGATTTCGCTTCTTCTGTACCATGCTTTTGTACCAGATTTGGAGGTCTCATTGCACTTGTATGAGTGTCCAATGACATAAAATGTGCTTCTCCATTACAACCAGGACTTCCACAATTCCGGTTCACCGTCTCATTGTGCTTGGTTGAACCAAGACTGTATTGCAGTTCCTTAACTTGCATGCATGGCTGCAAAATCTTTTCCAAATGGGAAGTATTGGCAGTATTTATATTTTTCTTCATTCCATAACTAACATCAAAAGAGCTATTATGTTCAACACAAACTTTCGGCTGCACAATCTCAGTCTTGGTTTCATCTTTATGCAGGGATTTGCGTTTTCCAAAAGAGGATTCTTCGAGAGTGAAATTGGAATCCAGATTGGGAGATTGATACTCATAGATTGAGAACCAATTTCCAACATCATGAGGCTCAGAAGGACATGAAAGCGACGAGAATGATTGATTTGTAATGAATATGATATTGATGAAAAAATTGGTGTTTGGATGCGGCTACGAAGCGCATTGGATGGAGGGGCTATTTTGGAATTCTTATGGGATTGGGTTGGAAACGTATTGAATTGTTGGATTATGAGTTGAAGGTTCTATTAGGAAATGGAAAGTGATGTTGAAACCTTCTGTTATGATATTGATTTGTTATCATGTGTTGTTGAACTCTTTTTTTTTTGAATGAATTATTGGAATGCTTGAATTTGGATTCTTGATGAAGCTTTGAGCGCATGGCTTGGCTTGTTAATGGAGCTTTGATTGTTCATTAGGATTGTACTTGTAGGATTCATGTAATATGATGAACTTGTAAGAAAATGTTGTGAAATGTAATTTAGAACATGACTTTGTAATTTATGGAAATGTTGTAATGCTTGTGTAATGTCATGGTTTTTTGATTTATGCGCTTTGAGCGCAAATGTATTTTGGAATTGGAATGAAATTGGCAAATGCAATGGTTATCTAGTGTCGGAAACTTATGACATTTACAAAAAAAATGGTTGTAACAAACTTGGTTTGAATGAAATGAATTTGTGGTTATAGAGATGGATATGGATCTTAGAAATAATCTAAGACTCATCTAAATGTCAATTTAAAATCAAAAGAACCAATAAAACCAATTAAAATCAAATTAATCTATAATTTGTTAAGATTACTTTGATATCAATTCTAACATTTATTTGGAAATTAAAATCAATTAGAGTTTGAATCATTAGTAAAAACACAATTAAGATTAAATTGAAATTTGGAATTAGACTTAATTTGAAATTAAAATCAAATTGAAAATTAAAAAGTCAAATAATTAGAATCCATTTTATAATCAAAAAACACCGTGATCAAAAAGCCTAGATAATGACCAATGTTTATCAAAAAATATGGATTTGGGAATGGACGGTTGCCTTTGGTCATGAATGTATGCAAATGAACTTTAGGCCACGTGCCAAATAAAAAATGAAAAAATTCAGGACCAAAATCGGGATATAACAGTTGCCCCTATTTAAGCCTCTTCAACTAGAGAATATGAAGTAGGACACCCTTCATATGATCATAGTGGGAGATGGTTAAATACTAAGAAGATCCGGATTTTGATCCTGAATCCTTATGACATGATATGATATGATATGATACGACATGATATGATATGATATTATATTATATGATATGACATGATATGTGTTGATGCGAGATTCTCTTTTTTTGTAATTTTTATCTGCTAGGGATATGGTGAACCCTTAACAGGAGATGCTACTAGGCGGACCAATCTGTGGGGAATGCTGATGACCCACAGGGAGACAGACAAATGGTAAAAAAACAACTTTGCTGAGGAAAACAATCCTGCTGGAGAGTCAGACACACACCGGGGAGTACTCAAAGTGAAATTTGATAAACGATACTTAGAAAACAAGAGATTTCGGTAGTAAGTTCACATATGACTTACTAAACTCGAATAAGAAAAAAAAGCTACAACAGGTTCATATATGACCTGGAAATACTGGAATAAAACACAACAACAGGTTCATATATGACTTGACAATGCTGGGGAATATCAAGAAGTTCTGACAGCAGGTTCAGATATGACCTAACAAACTCAGGAAAATTCAAGAAGAGTGTATCAACAGGTTCATATATGACCTGGTAATACTGGAATGAAAGCTCAACAGCAGGTTCATATATGACCTGACAACACTAAAACAATCATAGAGAAAGACTCTTCAGAATAGGTTCATATATGACCTGACACTGAAATAAAGCTCAACAGCAGGTTCATATATGACCTGAATGAAGCTCAACAACAGGTTCATATATGACCTGACAATGGAATAAAGTTCAATAACAGGTTCATATATGACCTGAATAGCACTGAACAATAGGTTCATGTATGACCTGATAATGGAATAAAGTTCAATAACAAGTTCATATATGACCTGAATAGCACTGAACAACAGGTTCATGTATGACCTGACAACACTGAAACAATCGTAGAGAAAGACTCTTCAGAACAGGTTCATATATGACCTGACACTGGAATAAAGCTCAACAACAGGTTCATATATGACCTGACAATGGAATAAAGTTCAATAACAGGTTCATGTATGACCTGACAATGGAATAAAGCTCAACAACAGCTTCATATATGACCTGAATAGTATTGAACAACAGGTTCATATATGACCTGACAATGGAATAAAGCTCAACAACAGGTTCATACATGACCTGAATAGTATTGAACAACAGGTTCATATATGACCTGACAATGGAATAAAGCTCAACAACAATTGGACTCTGACCGTAAGCAATGGATTACAACCAGCTTTTAACAGATTGGTGCCAATCAACAATTGGACTCGAAAATGACTGCGAAAATCGGATGTTGGTTTAAGGGTACCAAAGACAAACTGGAATTAGAGGTCAAAGGATATAGGATCAACGACAAGACCTGGGTCAATGCAAAATGAGCACGAGGTACATCTTGGCTATGCATGATTTGAATTTCCTTTTATGCATGATATATGAATGATCATGATTATGAGAATGCTGACACTTGGCAGACTGGGAGTTTGTAGGGATTGATTACAGAGATTCTGATTCCTCAACACCGATAACTCAAACCCGTACAATTAACAGGCGCATCCAGAGGAGAATCTGTCATGATTGACAGTTATAAATAACCAAAGGTCCATCCTTCTAGAGGATTAATAAGTTATATTCCATGGGGACTTTTGTTGGTGATCCAGGAATATTTATGCAACCTTAAGGCTTTCGGGGAAACAAATGATTTTCCTTTGATTTTCACATATATCAAAGTAATTTTGTTTTTTTTTCACTAAATTTCAAATTCTTTTTCAAGTTTCAAAATTTCATTATTAACAAATAAATTACATTTTGCATAACAAAGAAAAGCGTAGATGAACACAACTAACAATGATTGGGAAAACTTGTATTTTATTCAAGAATGGTAGCACACAAATGGCGTAGCTCCATAGAGTGTTACAATTTTTTGGAAAATGGCAATAAGGAAAGATTTACGTTGAATTCAGTGACCACTAACATCCCTACTAGATATGATTCCCCAAAACCTTGCTTCTAAGGGGAGTAACTGGATTGATCTTCCACCTCAAATTCTTCGGTGTTAATCAGTAACAACTTATGCAGTTTATGCCTTTTGCCTGGATCGCCCTTTCGGGTTTTCAATCCACCGGGACGCTCCTTTTTGCCTAAGTCACCTTTTCAGGTTTTCAACTTAGTGAGCTACCACTTTTTTTATTCATCCCTAACTTTTGCCTGGACCGCCCTTTCGGGTTTTCAGTCCACCGGGATACCCTTTTTTTTTGCCTAAATCTCCCTTTCAGGTTTTCGACTTAGTGGGTTTTTATTAAGCATAGTATTTTTTAACTGCATCAGAGTTCACGGGGTGTGAGAGTTCTTCATCATCCATAGTTGTGAGAATCAAGGCACCTCCGGAGAAAGCTTTCTTCACAACATATGGGCCTTAAAAATTGGGAGTCCACTTCTCACATGAGTCCTTGTGTATTGGCAAGATCTTCTTAAGCATGAGGTCTCCTTCTCTGAATTCCCGAACACGTACTTTCTTGTCAAAAGCCCTTTTGAGTCGTTTCTGGTATAATTGTCCATGGCACAAAGAAGTCATTCGCTTCTCATCTATGAGATTTAGCTGATCAAATCTATTTTGAATCCACTCAGCCTCTTCTAGCTTGGTCTCCATCAAGATTCTCATTGAAGGTATCTCTACTTCAATTGGGAGAACTGCTTCCATCCCATATACCAAAGAGAACGGGGTTGCCCCTGTTGAAGTGCGGACGGAAGTCCGGTATCCATGCAGTGCGAAGGGTAGCATTCCGTGCCAATCCTTATAGGTTTTCACCATTTTTTGCAGGATTTTCTTGATGTTTTTATTAGCGGCTTCAACAGCACCATTCATCTTTGGACGATATGGTGAAGAGTTATGGTGCTCAATCTTGAAGCTCTCGCATAATTCTTTCATGGTCTTATTGTTCAGATTCGTCCCATTATCTGTAATGATCCGGCTTGGAATTCCATAACGGCAAATGATCTCTTTCTTGAGGAACCGTGCAACCACTTGTTTTCTCACATTAGCGTAAGAGGCGGCTTCTACCCATTTGGTAAAGTAATCAATGGCAACCAGGATGAAGCGGTGACCATTGGAAGCTTTAGGCTCGATGGCGCCAATCATGTCGATGCCCCACATTGAGAAAGGCCAAGGTGACGTAAAAACATTTAGTAGGGTCGGAGGCACGTGTACCTTGTCGGCATAGATTTGGCATTTATGAAATTTTCTAGCATAATTGAAGCAGTCGGATTCCATGGTCAACCAGTAATAACCAGCTCTCAAAATCTTCTTGGCCATGGCATGCCCATTGGCATGAGTTCCAAAGGATCCTTCATGAATCTCCTTGATCAACAGGTCCTCTTCATGTCTATCCACGCATCTGAGCAGAATCATGTCGTGATTTCTCTTGTACAACACACCATTGCTTAAAAAGAATTTAGATGCTAACTTCCTCAATGTTTTCTTGTCAAGGGTTGTTGCATCTGTTGGATATTCTTGATTTTGCAAAAAGCATTTGATGTCATGAAACCAGGGCTTACCATCGGCTTCCTCTTCAACCGACTGGCAGTAGGTAGGCTCAACTTTCCGCTCGATCTGAATGAGAGGTGCTTCATTATGGAATCTGACTTGGTACATTGAAGCCAACATAGCCAAAGCATCAGCAATTTGATTCTCAGTTCGTGGGATATGACTGAAAGTGATTTCATCAAAGTATTTTATTAGTTCCATGACATAGGCACGATATGGGATTAACTTGGTATCGCGGGTTTCCCGTTCGCCTTTGACTTGGTATATCACCAAAGCTGAGTCTCCACATACTTCGAGGATTTTGATTCGGAGATCAATTGCTGCTTCAATGCCTAAGATGCACGCCTCATATTCTGCTATATTATTTGTGCAATCAAAACACAACCTTGCTGTGAAAGGAGTGTATCCACCATTCGGATTTAATAGAACAACTCCTACGCCATGCCCCATGTAATTGGAGGAACCATCGAACATGAGCTTCCACCGAGATCCGGGTTCAGGTCCTTCATCAAGTCCTGGGATTTCACAATCCTTTACTACCATAATGTCTTCATCAAGGAAGTCAAACCTCAACGGCTGGTAGTCTTCAACGGGTTGGTTTGCCAGGTAATTAGACAACACGCTTCCTTTGATGGCTTTCTGAGATACATATTGGATGTCATACTCAGATAGTAACATCTGCCAACGGGCGAGTCTTCCAGTTAAAGCAGGCTTTTCAAAGATGTACTTTATTGGATCCATTTTTGAGATCAACAAAGTAGTGTGGCAAATCATGTATTGTCTTAAACGACGAGCGGCCCATGCTAAAGCACAACAAGTTTTCTCCAAGAGTGAATATCGGGTTTCACAATCGGTAAATCTCTTACTTAGATAGTAGATGGCATGCTCCTTTCGGCCGGTTTCGTCATGTTGTCCCAGCACACATCCCATTGACTTTTCAAGCACAGTTAAGTACATAAAGAGTTGTCTCCCCTGAACAGGTGGAATTAGAATAGGGGGCTCTTGCAGGTATTGCCCGATCTTCTCAAAATCCATTTGACAGTCAGAATTCCATTCAACCGCTTGATCTTTTCTGAGCAACTTGAATATAGGTTCACACGTAGCAGTCATATGAGATATAAACCTAGAGATGTAGTTCAAACGTCCTAGGAATCCTCTAACTTCTTTCTCTGTACGTGGAGAAGACATTTCTTGTATTTCCCTAACCTTGTTTGGATCTACCTCAATTCCTCGTTGATTGACAATGAAGCCAAGCAACTTCCCAGATCGGACACCAAAGGTGCATTTAGCAGGATTCAGCCGTAGTCGAAACTTCCGAAGACGCTCAAATAGCTTTTTTAAGTGGTCTATATGATCCTTTTCACTTTGGGATTTTGCAATCATATCATCCACATAAACCTCAATTTCCTTGTGCATCATGTCATGGAAAAGAGTGACCATTGCTCTTTGGTAAGTTGCCCCAACATTTTTGAGACCAAATGGCATTACCTTGTAGCAAAATATTCCCCAAGGGGTGATGAATGTGGTCTTTTCCATGTCTTCTGGATCCATCTTAATTTGATTATAACCCGAGAACCCGTCCATAAAGGAGAAGACTGCGAACTTAGCAGTGTTGTCTACTAGAGTGTCAATATGTGGCAGGGGGAAATCGTCCTTTGGACTAGCTTTGTTTAGATCCCTGTAATCAACACACATCCTGACCTTGCCATCCTTTTTGGATACTGGCACAATGTTGGCTACCCATTGAGGGTACTTTGCAACTGCTAGAAAACCGGCATCAAATTGACGTTTCACCTCGTCACAAATCTTTAGAGCCATGTCGGGTCTCGCTCTTCGGAGCTTCTGCCTCAATGGCGGACAATCTGGTTGTAGTGGTAGCTTGTGGACAACAATATCAGTGTCTAAACTTGGCATATCCTGATACGACCAAGCAAATACATCTACATATTCTTGTAGCAACTCGATCAATCTTTCTTTGATGCTTGCCTCAAGTGTAGTCCCAACTTTGACCTCTTTCTTGTCTTCCTCGGTGCCAAGGTTGATTGTTTCCACTGGTTCTTGATGCGCCTGAAGGGCCTTTGTCTCGTGCTTGAGCATCCTTTCCAATTCTTCAGGGAAATCACAATCTTCCTCACTCTCTTCCTCCGCTTGGTAGATGGGGAGTTCAAAATTATAGGAAGTAGTGGGGTCATCGAATTCAACTGGTTTATTGATTATTCTGCATGTTTTTTAATGATGGTTTTTTTAGAAAAATGGAAATAAAAAGCAAAAGAAATAAAAATATTTTTTGTAGTTGTTAAAAGGATTGCCATTTTAAGGAAGGAAAAACAAATAAATGAACGACAAGAATTTGAACAAAATGCTCTTTATTTGTCATAATGATTTTTTAAAATTAAAAGGGGCCCTACAAATGATCCATTAGCCTTGGGCAGAGCTAAGGATTTTCAAAAACACAAAGGAAAACACAATTACTTTGACACAGGAAAAACTTCTGGAATCTCAACTGCTTCCCAATTTGTTAGGGCTGCTTCACACCGGTATATCAGATTTGATGTTTCTCCATCTTCAGTGTCATCTTCCACTGCACCAACTTGATCTCCATGGATAAATCCTGTGCTCAGGAATACTTCTTGTATGCTCCGCACACGGTCCTTTGCAGGGACCAGGGCTTTTCCATTAGCAGAAGGCTTGTACCCCAAACCAAAACGATCATTTTTCTCACTGACATTGATGACTTTCCCCTAACCTGCAGGGCCTCCACTTTCAACGGCTGATCTTGCACTCTTCAAAGAAGCGAATGACAAACTGGTTTTCTCAATAGGATCCTTAACCTCTTCAAGTGTGGCATTAGATATTTAAAGTGCTTGAAAAGAGGTTTCTAAGGCATCCTCATCAACCTCAATATAACGGAAAGAGGAGAGTTGACTGATGATAAAATCTTCTTCACCCGAGACAATGACGAGCTTGTCATCGACAACGAACTTCATCTTTTGATGCAGAGTAGAAGTTACTGCCCCAGCAGCATGTATCCATGGGCGTCCCAAAAGGCAGCTGTAAGCGGGATTTATGTCCATGACTTGGAAATTGATGGGGAATACATGCGGTCCGATCTGTATTGGTAGCTCTACCTCCCCAACTACTGTCCTTCGAGAACCATCAAATGCTTTTATCACAAGTGCACTAGGTTTCAATTCCGAACCTTGGTAAGACAATTTAGCCAGTGCCCTCTTTGGTAGAACATTGAGGGATGATCCAGTGTCAACTAAAACTCTTGCCAGAGCATCTTCTTGGCACTTTATGGAGACATGCAAGGCGCGGTTGTGATTCTTCCCCTTTTTGGGTAGCTCTTCATTGTTGAAACTTAGAGTGTTTTAGGCTGTGATATTGGCGACCACTCCATCGAATTGGCCGACTGTTATATCTTGGGTAACATGAGCCTGAGCAAGCACTTTTAGTAGAGCCTCCCTATGAGCTTCGGAATTCAGAAGCAAAGACAAGATAGATATTTTTTATGGTGTTTGATGTAACTGATCAACTATCTTGTAGTCATATTTCTTTATTATCCTTAGGAACTCACTTGCTTCATCTGTTTGCACAGCCGGTTGTGCCCCTCCATGCTCTGGGGTAGGATTTACATTTGCAGCTTCCCTTGTTGGCTCTTGAGGGTTCACATTAATATTGGGAGTATAAATCTGACCACTGCGGGTCATCCTGCTTGTCCCTGTGATGTTAGTGATGTCGGTGTCAACATTCTCCAAACCTTCCTTATTTTCAGCAGCTTTGGGTTTTCCCTCCACCACTCCATCTACCACTGTTATGTCGTACTTCCAGGGTACCGCCTTGGTGCTTTCAAAAGGAAATGGGGTAGGCATGCAAACTACCACGGGTGATGGATGAACAACATCTCTTCTGTGATAAGTTACCTCAAACGGTTCTGGTATATTAAAAATGGGTTCAATGACTGAAACTTCCTCATTTGTTGTTGGACCACAAATTTGTAAAACACCTTGATCCATCAAGTTCTGAATGTCATTTCATACCACTTTACATCCTTTTGGATGAACGACACATTCCTCACAGTTGTCGTGACATGTATCAATCAATCTAGCCCTCACCAATCTTGCATGAAGCGCTAGCAACGGAGTTTTATCATCTTCCACGTTTTTTATTATACACACATCAGAAGCATCCTCGACGGCATTAACATCACCATGCGCTGGCAAAGGGTTACTTTTTACATTGGGTCCGACGTCTCGAAATGAAAGAATCTTCTTCTCAACCAGGTCTCGCACAATATGCTTTAAAGCATAACATCCTTCTAAATCATGTCCAGGGGCACCCCCATGGAAAGGACAATGGGCATCTGGATTGTACCATGGAGGTAAAGGATTTGGTGGAGGACCCAAAGGTCTGGGAGTCACCAACCCTCTCTGTAGTAACGATGGGTACAATTTAGTGTATGTCATAGGGATTGAAGCAAACGGAAGTCTACCTCTTTGTACCCTATTTTGATTTGGAGGATTTTGTGGACGAGGAGCCTGTGCCCTTGGTTGTTGATAAGCAGGTGGCGCGGGCGCTTGCTGGTATACTGGTGCTTGTTGAATAGGTTGATAGACAGGAGCTTGTGATTGGTTGAAATTTGGTGTGACAGCTGCCACATATGGTTGTTGAACATACTACATTGGATAAGTTGGTTGTTGTTGAACAAATTGATGTTGCTTCTTCCATGAAAGACTCCTCCTTTGACTGGTTGACACTGCATTTGTATCACCCTCTTTCTTTCTTTGAAATCCTCCAGGAAACTTTTTGGCACTGTTACTAGATGTTTCAGAGGTGGTTATCATTTTTCCATTCTTTAATCCAAGCTCGACCTTTATGCCCACGACAACCAAGTCAGAGAAGCTTGCAGATACACTACTCACCATTCTTTCATAGAACATAGGTTTGACCGTATCCATGAACCAATCTGCTAACTCCTTCTCAGCAAGGGGTGGTTCGACTTGCGAGGCCACTTCCCTCCATCGTTGTGCATATTCCTTAAAAGACTCATTATTTTTCTGGGACATGCTGAGCAATTGCCTCCTATTTGGGGCCATATCCATGTTATACTTATAATGTTGGATGAAAGCATCAGATAAGTCTTGGAAACAACGAATCCTACTTTGATCAAGGCTTAAGTGCCACTTGGAGGGAGCACCCCTTAAGCTGTCTTGGAAGAAATGTATCATGAGTTTATCATCCTCCACGTGCGCAACCATTTTTCGATAAGACATAATAAGGTGACTCTTAAGACACGAGTGGACCTCATACCTATCGAAATCTGGGGTCTTGAACTTCGCAGGAATCACAAGACCTGACACTAAGCACATCTCCTTAGCAGTAGCACCAAAAACTTGGTCACCTTCCATAGCCCTTAACCTTTTCTCAAGAATCTGGAAATTCTCCTTCGTCCCTCTTATGTCTTCCTGCCTTTCCTCATCTTCATCTGAAAAGTCCGGAGCATGTTTTTGATCCTCAAAGTAAGGTTGCACATGTGCACGAACGAGAGGTGGTGCGAACGTGTGGACCACTGGATGATTTTCATTGATGGTTGGTAGAGGAGTCATTTGCTGAGTTGATTATGCAAAACCAGGGGCGCCTTCAACTGGAGGTGTGAAACCGGGAGGTAAACCATAGGCTGGCCAGGTTGTTGGTACTGTCCTTGCAGGTTGGGGTTCAATCGATGGACCGGCGATTTCTGAAACGACTGTTGTTTGGGTGTCCAACTTTTCCCTAATGACCTGTAGTATCTCCATGACTTGACCCATGTTTCCTCGTAGGTCTTGAGTTCTGAGCTTACTCGCTCCAATTCTTGTTCTTGATCTGCCATTCTTTGACGAGCGCTGGCTCTGGTGTTGTAATGGTGTTGAAGACTCAGTGTGGAACTGAAGAAGACACAAAAATGAGTTTTTTGTTTGAAGAATGACATGAGTGCATGTTATGGGTTCATTTTATGCAAAGCTCTTAGTTATCTTTATTGTTTATTCCAGCAATGTTAAAATATATTAAATAAGAACAACACGTAATAATTGAGACCCAAAATGACAACTTCCATTAATTAAAATCAAATTCGAATACAAAAGATTTAACTTCAAGTACACATGATTCGAATACAAAAAGATTTAAACACCAACAATTCAAATTCAAGTACAAGTAAACTTAAGCTCTGTCTCAGCTCTTATGATCGTAGCCAAATCTGTGGTGAGCTCATTCATCATTTTCTTGATAAACTTGACGAAATTTAAAACTTGAGGAGGCGTGTTTTCTGGACACATACACCAATCCGCTTCCTGGAGTTTTTCTGGGAGTTCCAACATATTGAGGTTAACAAACCTAGCTAAGTTGCGGAACTTGCCATTCCATTCAACATAAAGCTCTTGGAGTTTCTGGATGACCTTTTGATCTTCATCTAAGGTTGCTCTAGCCTCTCTATACAACCTTTTCCAGTACACACAATCATTCTTTAGGAGTAAGTAGGCTGCATCACCTTCTTGGCTCTCCAAAACTGCAAACCTCCTAGTAGCTTCTTCCAACTGGTACCTGAGATGGTGACAGTTTCTTTCAGCTTCTTCCTTTTGGAGTATCTCGCGAGACAACTTTTCCTTGCATTTCTTCAGAGCGTCCCTCAAGTCACGGATCTGTGCCTCAAAGTCGAGCTTAATTTCTTTTTTATCCATAAGAGATTTATCCAACATTCTCCCTAACTCACAGATTCTATACTCAGCTTTCTTGAGCTCTTCCTTCCTGGTTCGGATCACTGATGTGGAACCTAATAGGATATGATCAAGATCATCTTTCTGGTCTTCCAATAGCTTGGCTCTCTTGTTACTATCCTCAAGTTCTTGGGCCTTTCCCTTACGTTCCTCTTTCAAATTCTGATTTTCCAAGATAACTCGGTTCATCTGAACTCGTAATTCAGTATTCTCCAATTCGAGCTCCTTAACCTTAGTAGCGAGTTTCTCCATGTCCTCAGGGAGTATGGGCTTGGGCTCAGGAGCTTTAGGAAAAGCTGAAGCCTTTAAGATAAATGGCAAATGGATTTCCTCAACTCTTTCTTTCACCCATTGAATGTAAGGTTCTTTGGCGAGAATGTTTCTTTTTCCAAACTCTTTACCTTTCCTTACAACCTTTAACCAAGGCTTTCGTACTGCTCTTACATCAGGATTGCTTGCTTTGATGTCAGAGAGCTCAAATGGCTGTAAGTCCTTTGCGTCAGGAGGACCATCCATGGAGTAACCGTGTTGCATTCGAGATAACATAGGGTTATAATTGATGCAACCCTTGGTACCCAACAACGGTACATTAGGAAATTCCCCACAGCTGACTATAATGTCTGGGGTTTCCCACTCTCGGATATACCATCTGATGGAACTTGTAGTGAGAGAAGCTAATTTTTTAGGAGACTTAAGTTCTTTTGCCACAAAAGGACCTTCTTCGGGCATGTGTTGCATAAACCAAGTGTAAAGCAAAGGAGCACAACACAACAAAGTTCCACCCCTTTTTTCATGTCGAGCGTGAAGGGCATAGTAAATGTCAGCTAAGAGAAATGGTACTGGATTACCAGAGAGAAAGACTTATATGGCTACTTGATCCACAAATTTTTCAACATTTGGGAAGAGCACAATCCCATGGATCAATAAAGCCAACACAGCATAGAATGCATTCCAATTTCCAATTTTCTTGAACTTTAGAGCTAAATTTTCCAAAAACATCGCGGCAAAACCTTCGCAACCCCCTTTTTCAACCCAATTGTCTCGAACAGTCGGGACATTGATACTTACGGCTGAAGTTATCTTCTTTAGGCCCATATCTTCTTCGAGCTTTGGAAATGGATTAAAATCTTTCAATTTGAGACCCACGATTCTCTCAACTTCTTCTAAAGTAGGAGCTAGCTAGAAATCAGCGAATGTGAAACAGCGTAGAGGTGGATCATAATATTGTGCCAAAGAGCCGATAATTCCAATGTCAACTTTCTTAGTTAGAAGGCTCAAAATTTTCCCATAGTTTTTTTCGAACTCGTCACGTCTGCTGAGAGTCAAATCAGAGATCAAACCCTTCAGACTGTCCAACTTAGGTTCCTTGTACTTAAGCGGGAAAGTGTGTCTCCTTGAAGTTGTCATTTTCAAGTTCTCAATTCCTGAAACAAATAAGAGACAACTAAGAGCTTGCTTTTTATGATGTTGATGCAATTTATGAATGTGATGCATTTTTTTGTATAGGTTCAATAGGCTTAAGGCATGGATAAGTCTGATTGCTTTATATAGAACAAGGTTCTCACCAGGTGTGATCTAAGGTTTTTTTTTTAAAAGTTCCTAGAGTCATGGATCCATTAGACTGTTTGCTACCTGCGACAACATACTTGCCGGGTATCAACTCCATCTAAAGAATCTACTCTAAGTGAGGTTCTCGCATCGATCCAACGAGAAATTCATCTCGTAGACCCACACTACGCAACCATCTTTCCTAGTTGGATAAAGAACTAAGGTTCTACAAATGGTTCTCGGAGTCATGGATCCTAGAGAAAATCTCGAAGCTTATGGTAACTTACTTGCCGAGCGACAACATCCTCTCAAGAATCTACTCTAAGTAAGGTTCTCGTACCGACCCAACGAGAAATACATCTCGCAGACCCGCACTACTCAACCTCATCCTATCTTATGTTTTTACTCGAGACTCGGGTAAAAAGTCTTCCCCATAAGGTTTGCAATCAGAGTATCCAAGTACCATAATCGAACCAATACAACAGACTCATATCAATATGACAATAGAGATAGCAAAAACAATAAAGAAGAGCCACATAGGTAAACAAACAAAGGCACACAAACGACCTAACTAGGCTTGAATCACTTAGGGATTTGTGATCCCCAACAGAGTCGCCATCCCCAGTAGAGTCGCCATCTGTCGCACCTCGAAAAAAATGGGGATACGACTTTAAAGCGAAGCGCAATCGCACGCTCGCAATGATGGACTGAACAGAGTCGCCACCGAACTTTATTTATTCCTAAAAAGGAAAGGGGAAATATCGATAAAACCTTTAAAAGAAAGGATAAGATATGGTCATTCGAACCAATATCAGGGTTCGAGAGTCGATTACGTAAGGGGAAGGTATTAGCACCCCTCACGTCCGTTGTACTCAACGGGAACCATTAGGTTAGTTGTGTGCATTAGTGTTAGTTGAAATATTAGGCTTTTCAAATTATTAGGTGGGAAAAAAAAGAAAGGATGAGAAGAGAATGTTTTTGTATTTTTGACGAAGGACTAAACCTAAGTTTTTTTATTAGTGGGCCTGACAAGATTTATAAATCTTGCTCCTACGTATCTCAAAAGAGAAATCAAGGCTTACGTAGTTCTGGGTAGAAAAATGTTTGTTTGTTGGTCGATTTTAGCGAAAGCTATACTGTATTAATCGATGAAAACATTGTTTTACCCAAAACAGATTAGGAGTGGACGCATACCACACATCGAACAGATTTATAAATCTACATTCGAAAAAGCGTCACTTGTCTCGACTCAACAATCGTGGCCGAAACATTGTTTTGTATCACTTAAGACAATATATCTTTCATTTATGAAAAAGGTTCTTTGATTAGTCGCACAACGGCGAAAAAGAGTTTGATTGGTTGGATATATTTTGAGTGATGGCGAGAGCTTGGATGAGCGAGATATACATCTCGAATCCTAGCCTCATGAGTGCACGGTATACACCATGTTCCATTTCCATCTTTATTGGCAAAAGTGTTTACTAGAGATTAAGTATTTTAAGGTTTGATTTAGAAAGGGTTTGAAGAAACCGCATTGACAATTTTAAACGATGGCGAGAGCTAAGATAGGCGAGGCATCCGCCTCGAATCTTAATCTCAGGAGTGCACGATATACACCATGTTCCATTTCCATCTTTATTGAAAGAGGTTAAGATAGGAATTAAGTATTTTGGAGTTTGAAAGACGAGCACTTATGACTTGCAAGCTCTTACAGCTTGGGTCTAGTACTCGGGACTACGTCTGGACATTCCACCCAGGCAGTCTGTTTCTTTCAAGTATTGCTAAGAAAATGATTCGAATATTTACGAATGTTTTGGAGGGAAGACGAATATTTATGGCTTGCAAGCTCTTACAGCTTGAGCCTAATATTCGGGATTATAACTGGATATTCCATCCAGGATAATTTTTTCTTCACGTTTTATTTAGAAAAAGATTTGAATATTGGAGTGTGGAAGAGAAGACGAATATTTATGGCTTGCAATCTCTTACAGCTTGAGCCTAATGTTCGGGATTATGACTGGATATTCCATCCAGGATAATCTTTTTCTTCACGTTTTAGAAAAGGGTTTGAATATTATGTTTGATTTGTGAAATGATCTTGAAATGATTCACATTTATTTTTGGAATGTATTTTGAAATTGAGGAAAGTTGAAATTGATTTTGAAATCGAGTCAAATTTGAGTATGATTATTTACACATGTAAAAGTATGGATATGGGTACTAATAACCTAACTAAATTAGTTAACACACAAAAATCGACTAATCGAATAAAAAAATCGGAAATTCAACCACTAACTAAATCTAAAAGGTAAACATTTAAAAAATACAAACCACTAAATAACAATCGAATTAAATTAATAATAATAAAAAATTAAAATAAATAGCAAGATACTATATAGAAAAAGAAATAAAATAAAATAATAAGCATAACAAATATAAACACAAAGATTTACTATCCCCAAGTATCGAACCCACTACAAACCACTAAATAACAATCGAATTAAATTAATAATAATAAAAAATTAAAATAAATAGCAAGATACTATATAGAAAAAGAAATTAAATAAAATAGTAAGCATAACAAATATAAACACAAAGATTTGTTATCCCCAAGTATCGAACCCACTCCACTAAAGGCAATGAAACTGCCCTCTCTCCACTAGACCACTTATGATTAGTTATTATTTACAATAACAACTTGGATATATAAACCAGAACAGATTAAAATTAAAATTAAAAAAAAAATAAAAACTAAAATAAGATAGTCTGTTGGACTACTAATTAAATGATGGAGGAATCAAGAAATAAACCCTAGCCGCCTGGCTGTTGGGTTTTCAAAAGAGAAATTAATGGGTGCACTAAACAACATACCAACAATTAAAGGGAATACCAAGGGATACCAAAGGTAAATGGTCTTTAATCATATTTTAAATGCTATTTTCTTAAAAAGTAAATAAAAGAAATTTGGGAACAGAGACACATGAAACACTCAAAGTCCATTCGTCTTCTTCACGAAGACTCTCTCTTGCTTCCTCATTCTCATCCCCTCAATCTCGTCATTCTCTCTCCCAATCGTGCCTTCCACCTCTCCGGCTCTCAAACCCAACCTCAATCGCTCATCTCTCATCAAACTCGCGTCCTCTCAATCTCACTTTAAACATGAAAAAAACCAAAGCTTTAAGGAGAAACAAATAAGGAGGCTCACCTTCGGCGGTGACGACGGCGACGGTGAAGCTTAGATCTTCCTTCTTCGCTTCCTCAATCCAGGTTTTTTCTGCCGTTTTTGGGATTAGGGTTTTGTGGTGTTTTTGAAGTTAGGGTTTTTCAGTCTCTTGTCCGCCTCCTTGATTTTTCGTCCTCTCCTCCCGTCCTCACCTCTCACCTTTTATATCCAACAAATTAGGGTTTTGGGTTGGCGTATTGTAGATTGAAACAGGTATCTGCCAAATCCTTTCGGTGCTCAGAATTTTGGTCTGCCTCTTTGATGCTTGGATTTGGAAAAGGTAACCTGAACCTATGCGTTTTTCTTCTACTTTGTCTCAATTCCATTTTGGGATATTTTTGAATTTTAACTGCCTTGGCTAATTGCTTTATGTTTTACTGCAGTGAATTCGGTGAAAACATGAGGAGCTTTTGTTCTTCACATGGCTTTGGTTTTGAACTCGGTTTTGGATGGCTTGAAGAATGTCAAACCCATACTTAACGCTTCCTGCAGTTATCACATACTGTAATTCTTTGGTAGAAGCTTCAAGTGAACGCATAAGATGATAACAATGATCTTCTCCACATCTAACAGTAATTTAATTTTTATTCGTTGACTCTATCCATCTGATATCATTTTTGCAAAGAAATCCAAAATTAAAGACCTGTCATTTTCCTCATTTTTTGATAAGAAGTGTACTGTCTGTAATTTTTGTTAGGCCATTTGCTTACATCTGCTGCAGCCAAATTGATTAAGTTGTATCGGTTTATTGGCTTGACAGGTTTGGTAACAACTTGACATCAGTTTTACCTTGTTGCAGAATATGGTTGTTTAGTGTGTGAACCAATGATTTTTGACAAGGTTTATGATGGATTGGTGTATGTATATTGTGGTCTGCAGGTTATTGTTGTAGCTCTGTTGTGCAGACTGATGCAAGTTAGTGTAGATTGCTTGCAATGTTAGGTGTGTTGACTGCATTGTGGCCTGGGGATGTTGTAGGACATGGTTGCTGGTGATGCTGCAGAAGGCATAGCCTTGGTTCGTGCTGCATCTTGCAATGGTTTTGCTGGCAAGATTGAACCAATATATTGAATTGGTCTGGTTACAGGGCCAAGGGGTGTTAACTGCTGATTCCTTAAGATGATTTTGTTGTATCAATTTATATTATGCAAAACTAGTTTGATTCTTCTCACGTGATGCAGGTAAGGCCAAGTCCATGTTGCTGTTTGCATGGTTTCAACTGGAATTGATTTAGCAGGTGGTCATTCCTACCCAAACCATGTTGCTCTTTATTTCCTTGTTGTAACAAAACCATCATTTTCTTTATTTCAGGTACATGCTGAGCTGCCCGCCGAGAAGCTTTTAGATAAACCTGTGTTAATGTCAAGTTTCTCAGCTTGGATTTCAAGTTTTGATTTCGCTTCTTCTGTACCATGCTTTTGTACCAGATTTGCAGGTCTCATTGCACTTGTATGAGTGTCCAATGACATAAAATGTGCTTCTCCATTACAACCAGGACTTCCACAATTCCGGTTCACCGTCTCATTGTGCTTGGTTGAACCAAGACTGTATTGCAGTTCCTTAACTTGCATGCATGGCTGCAAAATCTTTTCCAAATGGGAAGTATTGGCAGTATTTATATTTTTCTTCATTCCATAACTAACATCAAAAGAGCTATTGTGTTCAACACAAACTTTCGGCTGCACAATCTCAGTCTTGGTTTCATCTTTATGCAGGGATTTGCGTTTTCCAAAAGAGGATTCTTCGAGAGTGAAATCAGAATCCAGATTGGAAGATTGATACTCATAGCTTGAGAACCAATTTCCAACATCAGGAGGCTCAGAAGGACAAGAAAGTGACGAGAATGATTGATTTGTAATGAATATGATATTGATGAAAAAATTGGTGTTTGGATGCGGCTACGAAGCGCATTGGATGGAAGGGCTGTTTTGGAATTCTTATTGGATTGGGTTGGAAACGTATTGAATTGTTGGATTGTGAGTTGAAGGTTCTATTAGGAAATGGAAAGTGATGTTGAAACCTTCTGTTATGATATTGATTTGTTATCATGTGTTGTTGAACTCTTTTTTTTTTGAATGAATGACTGGAATGCTTGAATTTGGATTCTCGATGAAGCTTTGAGCGCATGGCTTGGCTTGTTAATGGAGCTTTGATTGTTCATTTAGGATTGTACTTGTAGGATTCATGTAATATGATGAACTTGTAAGAAAATGTTGTGAAATGTAATTTGGAACATGACTTTGTAATTTGTGGAAATGTTGTAATGCTTGTGTAATGTCATGGTTTTGTGATTTATGCGCTTTGAGCGCAAATGTATTTTGGAATTGGAATGAAATTGGCAAATGCAATGGTTATCTAGTGTCGGAAACTTATGACATTTACAAAAAAAATGGTTGTAACAAACTTGGTTTGAATGAAATGAATTTGTGGTTATAGAGATGGATATGGATCTTAGAAATAATCTAAGACTCATCTAAATGTCAATTTAAAATCAAAAGAACCAATAAAACCAATTAAAATCAAATTAATCTATAATTTGTTAAGATTACTTTGATATCAATTCTAACATTTATTTGGAAATTAAAATCAATTAGAGTTTGAATCATTAGTAAAAACACAATTAAGATTAAATTGAAATTTGGAATTAGACTTAATTTGAAATTAAAATCAAATTGAAAATTAAAAAGTCAAATAATTAGGATCCATTTTATAATCAAAAAACACCATGATCAAAAAGCCTAGATAATGACCAATGTTTATCAAAAAATATGGATTTGGGAATGGACGGTTGCCTTTGGTCATGAATGTATGCAAATGAACTTTAGGCCACGTGCCAAATAAAAAATGAAAAAAATGAAAAAATTCAGGACCAAAATCGGGGTATGACACTTGCATCCTTTCTATTTAATGATCTGACCAAGTCTCGAATTGTTATTGAATGTGTTGTCCACTCAGGTGATATAAGTGGTATATAACATCCCTGTTTCAAGTAAACTTTAAAAAAATGACTTGATTTTGATAGCCACCTAATACACATAATACGGTCATTTGGATTATGATGTGGGATAATATACAGCGGAAAAAAGATTTCTGAAAAACAGTATCGTGTCAAATCAACACACACTCGTTCATACACATACGCTATTAGGTGACCCATTTTAGAGAAGCGCATCCATTTTGTCTCTGAAGCCGATCCATTAAGGAAAGAAATAAGATACTTATAAACTTCATCAAGTGTTCTTTATTTCCGTGTAACCGTGTGTATGATTCTTTATGAGTCCTCAACTCTTGGATAAGTTGATGGCAGACAAATGTATGATTATCTTCACCTTTATCGAGTAAATTCGAAACGAATCGATATCCATAATTACCACCCCCCTAAACATTTATGACCCCCTCGATGTATTTGTGCATAAAAATCAGAATCTAGTCAATGAATGGAATCTTTGGTGGAAACGGCGTAGGAGGTGGTGTGCTAATGCAAGCTCCTTTGACAATTTTTGAGATTTTGGAGATGGTGAGTCAGGAAAAAATTTGTCAACATGGTCAAAATATGAAGGTGACCGTGTAGTTGAATTGTCATTTGATGTAGGCTTCATTTTCTTCGAAGCACCTTTTGTTTTTATCGGTTGAGAGGGCGGTTTCATGTTGGTGGTTTCCGGATAGGCAATCTTCCTCAATTGTTCTTTGATGTGCAGTTTCATGTTGTCGTCTACTTTCAAAAATATCTCTTGTATCACTTCTCATTCGGTCAAAATAGAGATATTCGATTTACCGTCAGTTGTGACACCATCATCATCAAACCTAAGTCTCTTCCAATGAGTGCAAACCTCATCCATTCTTATTGAATCACCAAGTTTCACCTTTTTGCAATAACACAAGCACATGGGAAACATGTTGAACAACATTATGGAATCAGGATGAGTCCAAAATATATCTCTAACAATAACTTCATCCTCGCACGTTTGGTACCTAAACACGTAATTGTTATCATCCATTAGTTTCAAGAGTTGTTGCATTTCAGTTCAATCCCGCCTAAGTGCATTATTAGTTAGGTACCAAATATTATACGTTTGCTTGATATTTGATATATTTCCGGGTCTTTTATGTTTCAATGTTACAAGTATATTTTTTGGTTGAACTAGATTCAATGTCATGTCAGCAACACATTCCTTCTCTTCCGACATGAGCCACACACTAGGATGATCGGCTAATTTTTCATACAAATCATGGTTATATAAACCACATATCACATTAAATCTCTAGTTTTTATTTGCCAACATGTAACCACGAACCTTAAACGAAGACTCTCATTTTCTTGAATCGGTGTCGTCTCTTTTAAAATTCCGGAGAAAAGTTTTATATTTCCCGCTTCTTTTGAATGGCATTGTCACAAAAAAGCGTGTTCTATCCAAACAATTATCGGACCTTCTGATAACCATACCAAATCCAAGTTTAATGGTCTCCATGGACTTCATTGTAGCCTTTGATCACGAGATTCAAACTCTTGCTCATTTTTAAATTGGTTCCCAATATCTACCGCCTTCACGACAACACCTTGGACATCCGGACAAATAATTTGTTTTGGAAAAACATTAGGATGCACCATATCTAATGAAAACAATTACAACATAAGAAAATATAAGTGGCACTACTAAAAACAGGACTGGAAATTGAACACAAACTAGTTCCGAAAATTCATACTTGTTCCGGAGTTACATTTTTGGACACGACACTCATTTTTTTCTAGAAAAAATGCATGATTAATATGAACAATGCAGTGAGAAATAAATGATATTTACCTGAAATTCTATCTTCTATTGTTCCCTTTGATGTGATGAATCAAAAGATTTGAGATTTGGAGTGAAATAGTGTATCGAGAATGAAAGAGATTTTTATGAGGGTTTGATTTGAAATTAAACAATGACAACAATGGCGGTGTGATCATGCAGTTGATGCTAGTATCAACTTATTCCGAAGATGCATCTCTAGAAGTATCTGACATGCAAAGGTGATAGAATATTTCAAAATCCCGTCCAAACCTCCCGCTATGTATCTCCAAAATTTCTATTGAATTGATCATTTATGAATATATTTCATGAAAAATTCTGGAGATGCATCTCCGAAATAAAAACAACACATCTTATAGGATACCACTCAGATAATCTGTGATGAATATATAATGAGTGTGTCCGGAGATGCATCTTTAGAAATAAGAGACATTATTAGATTTTCGCATGGTGACAAAAAAATTTATGGGATCCATTAAAAGATCCTCATGTCTTTTCTTTTTCTTTTGAATTGAACTTATAAGTTAGATAATTTTTAATGGGCTGTTGACCAGCCCACATATTGAAAGTGCAATGCAATATCACATTTTGGTCCTATAATTTTAAGAAAGGAGAATCTTATTAAACGTTTTTTTAATACGTTGGTAACATCCCATTTTATATTTGTTTAACTAAAAATGAAAATTATGATATTATCAATATGGTCCAATTTATTATTACCACCTAACAAGAATTTCTCAGCTGCATTATATATATAATAGACCTCAAATGAATGTTCCTTTTATAGATGACTATATTCATCCATCATTTTTTGTAGCGTCTCCATTTCCATTCACATTTTACTGTTGGTGAACTTAGTAAGGTTTATCCTAGTTTAAAAAAAACTACCTTAAAGTAGTATATGTTTGATGTTTATCCCTGTTGCCGTCATTAAGAGTTTTCTTAGATCCAAAATATGACGACATAGTCTAAAACTTTAGAACCTCAAAAGTCACAATCACAAACAACGTAAACACCCTCCCAATTCCATTAACAAAAACAAAACAAAAGAGAATCAATCAGCCTACAGTTATCAACAAACCCAACACCAAAAAATATGGGAATAGTGGAAGAAGCACACAACGTGAAAGTTTTAGGAACAGGTTCACGGTTCATAGTTCTAGCTCACGGATTCGGCACAGATCAATCTGTATGGAAACACCTCGTACCTCATCTCCAAGAAGACTTTCGTGTCATACTTTATGACAACATGGGAGCTGGTACAACTAATCCAGATTATTTCGATTTCGAACGTTACTCAACGTTAGAAGGCTATGCTTATGATTTACTCGCAATATTACAAGAACTTGGAGTTGATTCTTGTATCTTTGTTGGCCATTCGGTTTCTGCTATGATTGGAACTGTTGCATCGATTTCTCGTCCTGATTTGTTTGCCAAAATCATCATGATATCTGCTTCTCCAAGGTAATTAGTCTTTGGTTATTTGAAGTTTAAGGTTAATCATTTTGGAATGATTGTTAGTTTGACTTTTTTCATTGAATGCTTCTGTTTCCAGAAATAGATACTATTATATTTTATGTTTAAATAGTCTTTTTCTTTAACCACTAAAATTTTCTATATGATTTTAGTCATTGAATAAGAAAAAACTTGAGTATTTGTATCTAATTAAAAATTAAAATATATAAATATATTTATTTAGTGTCATGATAAAGTTAAATGATCTGCTAATACATTTTGTGACAAAATTTTCATATCATTTTAACTAGTTTCAATATAGATATTATTTGGGCAATGTTAAATTTTTTTAAATTAATGTTTTAGTGTTTGTTCAGATTATATACTCTCTTTCTCTTAAATTAGATTATATACTCTCTATTTTGAGTTTTTGCTGATTATAATAATCAATTAAATTATTTAAGAAAATATTTTTATAAATCATAGTTAATAAAGTATTTTCTTTAGCATTATTTGTAAGCAAAATTTTCGAGAATTTTTTACCTTATGCACATTTAATACATTAGTTGCAAAACTATATATGCATTATTTAAGAGATGATAATTTATTTAGGGATAAGTTAATAATTGTATTTGTTCTTTAACATAAAATAAAAATCAAATATACTTGATTATTATTTTTAATAATGTGAAAATTGATTTTTTTTATTTATATTTAAGGATTGAGTTGAAATGCAATAAATAAATATCTAATAGTAAAAAAATTAAAAAATACTTTGATATGATAAATAAATAAATAAATAATTAGAGACAAAAATATTGTAAGAAAACACTTAATATGAGACAGATATTGTTTTAATAAAAGTTTTGATCATGTTAATTCTTGTAATGTAGTTCTAGATAATATAATAATTTTAATCATAAAATATGATTCATAATTTAATGACATAATTTCTTATTTTTTATTTCAGACCTTATTTTTTAAGGTACTAAACAAAATTAGTATATTTATGTAACTCAATTCATTAATTTTTTCAAATTCATCATTAAAAATTAAGTCATTAATGATTAATGATGTTGTGTTGGTGATTGTGTATTTGTATTTTGTGAAGGTATTTGAACGACAGTAATTACTTTGGAGGATTTGAACAAGAAGATTTAGATCAATTATTCAATGCTATGGCATCAAATTACAAAGCATGGTGTTCAGGCTTTGCTCCAATGGCGATTGGAGGGGACATGGAGTCAGTGGCAGTTCAAGAATTCAGTCGAACTTTGTTCAACATGAGACCAGACATAGCCCTAAGCGTGTTACAAACAATTTTCAAAAGTGACATGAGACAAATATTATGTCTCGTCAGTGTCCCATGTCACATTATACAAAGTATGAAGGACTTGGCTGTTCCCGTCGTAGTGGCGGAGTATCTCCACCAACACGTCGGCACCGAGTCAATCGTGGAGGTGATGTCGACGGAGGGTCATTTACCGCAGTTAAGCTCGCCGGATGTTGTTATTCCGGTGATACTAAAACACATTCGTTATGATATTGTAGCTTGATGTTAATGTGTGGTTGGTGTGTGTTTGTGGTGCATGATTGTATTGTTTAGGTTCTGAAAAAGAAATAAAATATTGAAAGAGCCAAAGAGAGTTGCTTTTTGTTTTGTGTCTTTTTCGTAGATGAACAAGAAAAATGGGGTTGGCAACACATGGTTCCATATCAATTATGCACTGTTGTTTATTAGTAGTTTTTAATATAGTTTAGTTTTGGTAGGTGGTGATGCCATTCGATAGGTATTGGCATCAATGGTTGTTATCTTTGTATGAATAATGTGGAGATGGAGGCTGTGAATAATAAATAAATAGTTTGTTGTTTTGCTATCATATATTTACCAAGTTTTTTTATTCCAACAATTAATCTTTCCTTTAATTGGATTTTTACATTATACTTTTATATCTTTTTATCATATATAGATAGGATCTTTCCTAAAGTGATTGAATCAAAAACCACTCACTTGCGTAATGTTTGTGCAGAAAAGGTAACAACTATTAATAAAAGAGAAAATACCAATACAAATTGCAAACATTAATTATGATTGATTTGACTAGGTACTTTGACAAAGTGACATATGTAGGCAACTATAAAGTAGTTGTAATTCTTTATTATTAATGGAATGAATTAAATTATTCAGTATTATATATATATATATATATATATATATATATATTATATATATATATATATATATATATATATATATTTTGATGTTTTTAGGAAATAATTATGAGTTTAGTTCACTTAAAGAATCAAATTCAAAATATTTTAAAGGATACATTGTGTTAAACGTTTGAGAAAATGGTGATAGTGCTTAGAGGTTTTCCAACGTAAGGAAATAAATGTATAAATACTTGAATGGATAAAAGAAATAAAGAAAAAAATACAAAAGTAAAACAATTGGGTAAAGATTGCTTGAATTAAAAATGAGACGCAAGTTCATACATTTCTCACAAATTATTTATCTCTATGACTCGGATTTGGGAATTCTAAAGAGAATAAACTGAAAATGTGAACCCCCGTTACAGAAACGAAATCTACTTATATACTATGTACATCAATAACTGTCAACAATGGTTATATCTTCAGATATCGTCTTGTATCTTTTACGTGGACTTTTGTCTTCAGATGTGTTTCCAAGTGTCTTTGGTTCTTGAACCTCTCCTAACTGTTACTCTTGTCAAAAACGTCTTCAAGTTAACTAATCATATATGTCAAAAAACTCCACTTGTCGAATTTGCAACTTGGTGTTGAAAACATGACTTAGCTACCTACACTTAGTATTTATATCCACCTAGTATCTCACATTCATGTAGAAAAGACTAAGTCGAAAATCTCAGGCAAATAGATGCCCCCCAAAATGCCATTTTCAATTATATTTGCAATATGATAGAAAAATGGCGTTTTTTAGTAAACAATATTCAAACTATTATGCATATCTCTTGGTCGTCTGATCGCTCGACTGTGCGAGTCGAGAATGGGATACAAACTGCAAGTGCACAGTTCTATCGCGTAGTTTTAAAAGATATCGATCCCACAGGGACTTATGAATCGATGTACCGTTATCTAAGGTTACTACGTAAATCTAAGGTGAAAATGTTTGATTGTTTGGGGAAAAGGGAGCTAAGAGCTAAACTAATATCTAGATTAAATATTAATAAAACGGATATCGGTATGTGGTTCGTCAAAACTAGGGAATCAATTCCTTGTCGGTCTCTCGGTTTTAAAATAAATCGTTTCGACTAACTTTATTGGTTAAAGGTTTTATCTCAAACTCTCGCTCTGTTGAAGAAACCATGATCTTATGTTAATGTTGCTGTCACTTATAATTAAGTCAAAAATCATATTTTGAAAACAATAAAGTTGCAGAAACTCTTTTTAAGAAAATACTGACCGTTTTAAACACCCTTATCTCAAACTTTCGCTCTGTTGACTTAGGTTATACAATTAAATCTAAATGCTTAACTCTCGTCCTCACATTCAATCTTTAAAAATACTTTTTGGAAAAAGGTCAGAATTTAATTAATTCTAAAACTTGCTCTCGCCCTGAGATAGATTTAATGACTAACTTACACTGTCCAGTTAAAACCTCAAACTCTCGCTCTGTTGGTTTCAACTTCTTTATGTCTTTTACCTTTGTAAAAAATCTTGTTATTAAACCTGTAAGTTAAGACCGTAAAAAGATTGATTCTAATTTTAAGTTTGAATAGACCGACTTAGTTTTGATCCCTCTTTCTGCTTACTTTACATACCGATACCTAGGCAAATTAGCCAGACATGCTTACTAAATAATAATTAATATCATGCATACACAGACTCATTTCAGGCAGGCAATGCAAATAAACAATAGAATAAAGCATAAAAATTAAATAACAATTAAAGAACCTGAATGCGTAATACAATGGTCTTGAACACTCCACCACAAGCCGGTAGGATTTGTTCTTCGATTCTTCAATTAAACAGTAAATTAAATCAAGGAAATAAAAAAACTCGAATATAACGTAAGGTTAAATCCGGTATAAAGTTGCCCAGTAGTTTCCGGTGTAGAAACTACTACGCGAAAAATATCTAAAAGCTAAGAACGGGGGAAAATAAATTGCAAGGGAAAAAAGAAAACAAAGCTTGCAAAATAAAATAAATAAAATGGACGATGCTGGAAAGGAAGAAAAATAAGCAAAGGCGTGAAAAAAAAATAAATTTGGCAGAGCTTCCGCAAAACTGAGCGTGCAAAAACTGTGTAACTTTTGGTTTGTGAGACGGCTATTTATAATAGCCTTGGTAGCAGCATTCCGTTTCTCTCCTTCTTCAGCGTGGCTATATCCACGGCGTGCATATAGGAGACCAATTCCTTAACGTTATTCTTCAAGTCCTTCTGAGGGCGATACTTGCGCCACAAAGGTAGTGGGGTTGCGTGACGCTCGTCACGCTATGTGTGACGTCCGTCACAAGGCTCCTTCGCGTGACGCTCGTCACGCGTCCTGTGACGTCCGTCACAGGCACAGCATTGGTGACTTGTGCGCTTTGGGCTGGGCTTTGGCCTTTGGTTCCTTTTCTCTCCTTTTTGTTGCTTTTTACACCTCCTTTTCTTCCCTTTTTCACTTTTGCTTCAAAATGGGTACCTGATATAAATAGAAGAGAAATACTGCATAATATCTGATAAAATGGGATAAATTAGTGTAAATGATAAAATAATTTAATTGAATTAAGTCTTAAAAAGCGATATAATTTCGTGTTATCAAACTCCCCCATACTTAAATCTTTGCTTGTCCTCAAGCAAAATTCAGTATAGAACTTGTTAAAAGTTTTAGCCGGATGAAATTTTAAAGCACACATCAATTCGTACTAGGTTGCCAATGGGTTTTTGTTTAGGAGGATTTGAGTTAAATCTTGACATCAACAACTACCGTTACAACTTAGATAACCCTACCTTATGCCAATCAGTTCAAGTACCTTATGATAGCTATCCTGGTTCCTTTAGTCTTATTTTGCCCGTTTTCATTCTAGCGAAATCACATTAAGCCCTTTATCCTTTCGCGCACATAGTGGAGTAACCGGTTAGTGTCTATGATCCGCTTTTAGCTAGAAGTTCTGGTACATATGTCGGATAACTTCATTATTCAGTCCATTGCAAATTGCGGGGGATCGAACCGTAGTCCGCCCTACCAAGTTCAGTACCAGATTCCTACTGAACCAATTCATAATGGATCTTTCGTATTGTGCTTTTGCATGATTTGCAACCTTTAGATTAAATGATCCGGTAAGGGTCACCTAATTTAATTATCTTAGGTTACTTTGGGGATCATTCACTTATATTCATCGGCTCTCCACGTAGTTTGCTATTAAGATGGTGCTGACTTCTGTATAAACTACTTGGGGTTGCCATAGAACTAAAAGTTCGAGGAATCGGTATGATAGGTACTTATCCTGATCTAACATATTGAGGTTCTCAGAGCGTTGTTATGGTAATGATTTTGTTTTGATTTCACTCAAATTTTATAAAGTAGGCGACCTTTATACTTATTGGGTGTGTTAAAATTTTTGTTATGGCTCAAGAAAGTTGAGGGAAATAGATAATAGAAACTTTTTCACATTCAGGACTTAACTTAAAAAAAAAAATTTGTTTTTATAAGGAAATAACAATGAAAAGGGAGAGTACAAACTTGAAACAAAGATGGGAATGGAAAGAATAATTTCCCCCCATACTTGAACTAAACATAGTCCTCGATGTTTGAAGGGAAAGAAATACAAAATGGAAAGGAAAAAGAAAAAATACAACTAAGGCTGCCTTCCACCTCTGGTTCTTGGTCCTGGTGATCTTTGACGTATGTCTAAGCTGTCGAATCTGCTAAACAACTCAGTAAACCGCTGGTCGGTTATGGCATTCCGAGCATCCTGTTGCTGTTGCATTTGACGCATCATCTGCATCATCTCTGTATTCTGTGCCTGCATTCCATCGATAGCATCCATAATGTCATCGTTGGTCGCAGGCCTTCGTCGTCGACGACGTTGGGAGGATGGGCCGGCTGCATTACTGGAAGGGTTGAGCGGGACTGACGGTTGTGTTGGCGGATGATCGCCTTGTTCCATTTCTTCAAACTCATCTGTTTGTTGGTTTGTTTGTGAAGGCTCGGTGGTTTCAGGAGCGCTAAGATCGTAGAGGTGGCGGTTCGGGTTTGTGACATCGGTTAGGGTGGTATTGGGTAGCACAACACTTGGGACTGCTTGGTTGTTCACCATCAGATAATAGCCTCCGCCTACTCTGTTTTTAATCAGGCGGCTGGAGCGACAATAGCCGATATCCATAGACAGGGGTGGAAGGGATTCTAAAGTTTGGAGTTTATCCCCTAGGTTCAGGCCAAGTGCTATGGAGGTTATTAATCCGCCAATTATGAATGGTTGCCGGCCTCTAGCACATAAGGTGCGGATATGATGAAGGAGAAAAGAGGCGGCGTTTACCGTAGTATCCGATTCGAAAACGCACTGGAGGAAAAAGAGTTCTTTTGAGTTGACCTTACTGTTGTTTGGTCTTCCAAAGAGTGTGTTTTGCAGGATACGGAGAAAATAACGGATGGTGGGGTTATGGATGTGGGAGAGAAGGAGTTCTTCCCAGTTGTTGGTATTTATACCGGAAATTTTCTTAAAAAGGTCGAAAACTAGAACTGTGTTCCAGTTTGAGGTTGGGGGAATTCTGGCATGGAGCAGACCTTCTGTGGGAAATTGTAGCATGGCACTCAATTGGCGTTGGGTTAGAGAGTACTCGGTGTTAAACATACGGAAGGTTGCTGTACCGGTTAGGAATTCACCTTCACCGGCGGGAGTGGTGTAGTCGTAAGAGCTTAGGAATTCTAAGGTTAGGGAAGGATAGGTGGGTTGGTTATGGGTGCAAAGGAAGGTTAAATCGGCTCTACGGAGCATCCACTCGATACCGTGGAGTAAGCCCAATTGTTGTAAACAAGTTAAATCGGGGTACCTGGTGGGAGCGACGCCTCGCTGTTGGAAGCGCTCGAATTGCTCTTGCTGATAGTTGTCATCTCCGGATCGGAAGATGATATTTCCGAAGTTTTGACTTCCCGCCATTGTGATGGATTTTTGAATGAGTGATTTGGAAAGGAAAAGAAGTGTATATTTGATATGAGAGAGTTGTTTGTGGTGAAAGAAGGAAGTTTGGAGGGTATTTATAGGTAAAATGTGGGAGGTGAAAAGAAAGAGTGGTTGAAAAGTAATTAATTGTGGTAAATGAAAAATGAATGGGGAATGTAAAAAGGTGGGGGGTGTAACGTTCGTCTCCAACGGCTCCCTAACGTTCACATATCTGAGAGGCGTTACGCTCGTCACAAGGCTGTGACGCTCGTAACAGGCACTAAGTGTGCCGCCCGTCACGGGTGGTGTGACGCTCGTCACACTTCCTTTTGGAAAGGCTTAGTAGCGCTTCACAGAATCACTTGGTAGCGTAATTAAATTTTATTCTGCTTATGAACGTTTTAGTCTGTAGCTTAATTTAGTATGCATGCTTACTTGCTTTGTATAATAATAATAATTGCTTTGTATAATAGTAATAATAAGTAATAACAGTAGAGCATAATAGGCATTGCAAAATAAATTAACTAAACAGCTTCAATAAAAAGGATCATAATGTATTACAGGAAGGGAAAATAATAAAATGAAATAGAAATAAACATGAATTCAAATAACATTAATGAAAAAATCTAGCCTAAAACTAAATAACTTAGAATGAAGAAATAACTAAATTCCATCTATCTTCGGATCTCTGGCCGGAGGAGTAAAAGAGTTAACATGATGCCGTAACATACGTAACTGACTTGCCGTGCTGCTCATGTGTTCTAGGACTGCAAGTCTCAAGCTGTGGAAATCTTCCCTGAGGGCGTTTTGTTCTGACATCAAGGCTTCAATGACGGTTTTAATATCTGTTCCTGGCATATGATGTCGGAGATCAGGCATGGCTGATTCTTCGGTCAGGACAGGCTGAGGAGGAGGATCAATATCATGGTAGCCGGATGGAGTCTGAGGGTCAGATTCAGCAAGAGAGGTATGGTCAATATAGTGCTCATAGTCATCACAAATCTCATAATCCTGGATGGATTCAGTGGATCCAGCAGGAGTTGGGGTTTCATTCAGGTTATAGAGCCAGTTCCTTTGGTTATGAACACTAGTCCTAGGATCGGGCAGGGTGAATAGGCAGAGAACCTGGTTATCAATAACAAGCTCAAACTCATCAGACCCTATGTTTGCTATAAACATAGTGTTGAAGAGGAAAGGTATACTCATAGTGGTAATGCCACAAAAAGGGTTCAGGTCAAGCATAGGCTGACGTAGTCCAATAGCATTACCTATCATAGTTATCAGGCCGCCTATTCTAATGGGTGCTCTCTCATCCTGGATAAGGTGGTCCAAATTAGCTAACATAAAAGTAGCACCGTTTACTGGACGGTTCTGGGAAGCACAAAATATGATGAAGAGTTCATCACGTGAAACTGAAGTACTATTTGGCTTCTTCCCAAATAAAGTGTGGGTCAGGATCTTATGGAAATAGCGAAAAGCCGGGTTATGTATGTTTCCAGAGAGAAACTCATGTTCTTCGGGCTCATCATTTCCAGTCAGCTTACCCCAAAAGTGTTCAAGCTCTCTATATTCAAGAAGTTCTTCCTGGCTTATAGTGAATGTATCAAAGGAGGTAGGAAAACCCAAAAGGTTGGTGAAGTCTCTAGTATTAAATTGGTACTCCATATTGAACATTCTGAACTGGATAAAACCTCTGGTAATTCCTTTTCCATGGCTAGGTAGATAGATTAATGAACTAAGGAATTCTAGTGTGAGCCTCCGGTAGGTGGTGAAAGGTCTCAGGATAGGGGAGGTCTCCCATCCTATCTGATTCAGCAAAAACAGGACACTCTGTCTCAGTCCAAGGGCAGTCATAGCCCAATCATCAGCATATAAACTAGGTAGCATCTCCCTAGTGGCTAGTTCTTCAAACCTTCGTTTCTGAGCCATTCCTCTGAACTTGATACCCATACGGTCAGAATGTCCCATCTGGTTAGTGTTAACTAGAGAAAAGAAAACATGAGTTTAAGTCAGGATTTGGCCAAATGCCGAAAGAAGAATAGAATTATTATTATAATATATAGATATATTTTTTTTCTTTTTGAATAAATCAATAATGAATACTAAATAGAAATTAAAAGAATAATTAAGAGAAGAATAGAGAAATGATAATAATAATAAAATAATAAAATAACAGATTAATTTGTGGGTTGTCTCCCACTAAGCGCTTTGTTTAAATGTCGCAAGCTCGACAAAGAAACTGTTAAATATAGTCTATGAGTCCTGGGGGCGTTTCGTCTAAGTGTAGAATTTGCGAATCCTCGTTGGTTTCCGCATAGTGATAATGTTTCAGACGTTGCCCGTTTACGGTGAACGGTTCTGTAGATTGTCCTTTAATTTCTACCGCTCCACTGGGAAAGATTTTAGTGATATGGAAAGGTCCTGACCATCTGGATCGTAGTTTTCCCGGGAATAATTTTAGTCTGGAGTTAAATAAGAGTACTGCGTCGCCTTGCTTGAAGATTTTCCTTGATATACGCTTATCATGCCATTGTTTTGTTCTTTCTTTATAGATTTTGGCATTTTCATAGGCGTCTCTTCTGAGTTCCTCTAGTTCGTTTATGTCAAGGATTCTCTTTTCACCGGCGGTTTTATAATTCAAATTTAAATTTCTAATAGCCCAATAGGCTTTGTGTTCTAATTCTACCGGGAGGTGACAGGATTTTCCATAAATGAGCTTAAATGGGGTCGTCCCTATGGGAGTTTTATAAGCAGTTCGGTATGCCCATAAAGCTTCTGGTAATTTCAATGACCAATCTTTCCTTGAAGTGGCGACCGTTTTTTCTAATATTTGCTTGATTTCTCTGTTAGATACTTCCACTTGTCCACTGGTTTGAGGGTGGTAAGGTGTTGCTATCCTATGTCTCACTCCATATTTAAGTAGTAGTTTTTCGAGTATCTTGGATATAAAGTGCGATCCACCATCACTGACTACTATCCTTGGGATGCCAAATCTCGGAAATATTATATTTTTAAAGAGTCTAGTTACTACTCGGGTGTCATTAGTTGGAGAAGCTATAGCTTCGATCCACTTTGATACGTAGTCAACCGCCACGAGTATGTACTTGTTACCGAAGGAGGATGGAAACGGTCCCATGAAGTCTATTCCCCACACGTCAAAAATCTCTACTTCCAAAATACCTTTTTGTGGCATCTCGTCACGTCTAGATATGTTTCCCGTGCGTTGACATCTGTCACACTCCTTAATAGCCGCATGTACGTCCTTCCATATAGTTGGCCAATAAAAGCCAGCTTGTAGGATTTTAGAACAGGTCTTGGATGTACTTGTGTGTCCACCATAAGGCGCGGAGTGACAGTGTTGGATTATATTTTCTACCTCTTCTTCGGGTACACATCGACGGAAAATACCATCGGGACCTCTTTTGAAAAGTAAGGGATCATCCCAGTAATAGTGTTTTATGTCATGGAAGAATCTTTTCTTCTGCTGGTAAGATAAAGTAGGTGGAACTATTCCGGCAGCTAAATAATTGACTAGATCAGCGTACCATGGTATGACAGATATAGCTAAGGTGGTTTCTACTTGCATGTCGGAGTTGTTCTCTTCCAAAGTAGCTATGAGTTTGTCATACGAGAAATCATCATTAATGGATGTTCTTTCTGGTTCAAGGTTCTCAAGTCTAGAGAGGTGGTCTGCTACTACGTTCTCAGTTCCTTTCTTGTCCTTGATTTCTAAGTCGAATTCTTGTAGTAACAAGATCCATCTTAGGAGTCTAGGTTTAGCATCCTTTTTTGTTAGAAGGTACCTGATAGCAGCGTGATCAGTGTAAACTATTATTTTGGCTCCTACCAAGTAAGAACGAAATTTATCTAGCGCAAATACTACTGCTAGGAGTTCTTTCTCGGTTGTGGCATAATTCATCTGTGCTTCATCCAGGGTTCTGCTAGCGTAATATATAACATGAAGCTTTTTATCCTTTCTTTGTCCTAAAACAGCACCTACAGCATAATCACTGGCATCGCACATTATTTCGAATGGTTCATTCCAGTCTGGTGTCTGCATAATGGGTGCGGAGATCAATGCTTGTTTAAGAGTTTGAAATGCTTTTAAACAGTTATCGTCGAATATGAATTCAGCATCTTTCATTAATAGTCCGGTTAAAGGTTTAGTTATCTTAGAGAAGTCTTTGATGAATCGTCGGTAGAAACCGGCGTGTCCTAAAAAGCTTCGTACTTCTCTCACGGTTCTTGGGGGTTGAAGATTTTCGATTACCTCTATTTTGGCTTTGTCTACTTCAATTCCTCTGTTCGAGATGATGTGTCCTAAAACAATTCCTTCTTGTACCATAAAGTGGCACTTTTCCCAATTAAGTACTAAGTTTACTTTTACACATCGTTCAAGAACTCTTTCCAGGTTTTCAAGGCATTCTTCGAAACTTTGTCCGTATACAGAAAAGTCATCCATGAATACTTCCATGATGTTTTCGAGAAAGTCGGCGAAAATTGCCATCATGCATCTTTGAAAAGTTGCAGGGGCATTACACAGACCAAACGGCATTCGTCTATACGCGAAGGTACCAAAAGGGCATGTGAATGTTGTCTTTTCTTGGTCATCAGGGTGAATTGGTATTTGAAAGAAGCCTGAATAACCGTCCAAATAACAGAAATGTGAATGTTTAGCTAGTCGTTCTAACATTTGGTCAATGAATGGTAAAGGGAAATGATCTTTTCGGGTTGCTTTGTTTAGTTTCCTATAATCAATGCACATTCTCCATCCCGATTCGATTCGTTTAGTTATAGTTTCTCCTTTTTCGTTTTCAATAACGGTTATGCCTCCTTTCTTTGGTACAACGTGTACGGGACTGACCCATTTGCTATCAGATATAGGATATATAATACCTGCTTCTAATAACTTGGTTATTTCTTTCTTTACTACCTCACTTAGGATCGGATTTAGTCTTCTCTGGTGTTCCCTAGAGGTTTTACCGTCTTCTTCTAACATGATGCGATGCATACAAATAGAAGGGCTTATTCCTTTAAGATCGGTTATGTGGTATCCTAGTGCGGTTGGATATTTTCTTAAGATATGTAGGAGTTTTTCTGTTTCGAGTCTTCCTAGATCTGCATTGACTATCACAGGTCGTTCAAGTTCTAAGTCTAGGAATTCATATCTCAGATTTTTGGGAAGTGTTTTCAAATCAGGGGTTGGTTTGTTAAGACACTGCGTAGGATCTGGTGTTATTGCTAAGCATTGTTTAGATTTGTCTTCTAAAAGATAGTCTGATGATTTGTCTTCTCCTGACTCTGCTTCTTTTATGCATTCATCGATGATATCCATGAAGTAACATGTATCTTCTATTGCAGGTGCTTTCAAGAATTTGGAAAGAATGAATTCAATTTTCTCTTCACCTACTTCGAAGGTGAGTCTTCCTCGTTTTACGTCTATGATTGCACCGGCAGTTGCTAAGAATGGTCTTCCTAGTATAATAGGTGTAGTATCATCTTCTCTAATATCCATAATTGTGAAGTCAGTGGGAATGTAAAACTGACCTATGCGTACGGGAACGTTCTCAAGGATTCCTACAGGATATTTGATGGAACGATCTGCTAGTTGTACAGACATCTTGGTCGGTCTTAATTCTCCCATTTCCAGTCTCTTACATATGGATAAAGGCATAACGCTAATTCCGGCTCCTAAATCGCATAAGGCTTTGTCGATGACAAATTTTCCTATGTGACAGGGTATAGAGAAGCTACCTGGATCCTTGAGTTTAGGGGGCATGTTTTGGATTATAGCGCTACATTCGGCAGGGAGTGTAACGGTTTCACTATCCTCAAGTTTCCTTTTATTAGAAAGAATTTCTTTTAAGAATTTAGCATATGAGGGCATCTGCGTAATAGCTTCGGTAAATGGAATTGTAACGTTTAATTGCTTAAGGAGATCAACAAATTTTCTAAATTGACCTACATCTTTGGTTTTAACAAGCCTTTGAGGGTAAGGTATAGGTGGTTTGTAAGGTGGTGGAGGTACATAAGGTTCCTTCTTTTCTAGGGTATCCTTATTACTCTCTTCCTTTTCCTTAGGTTCACTTTCCTCAGTAGATTTCTTAGGGCTTTGGTTTTCTATCCTTGGATCAGACGGTCCTTCCACTTCCGTTCCACTTCTTAATATAATTGCATGAGCTTGGCTTCTCGGATTAGGTTGGGGCTGTCCAGGGAATGTACCAGTTGGTGCAGCAGTAGGTGCTTGTTGTTGAGCTACTTGAGATATTTGGGTTTCTAACATTTTGTTATGGGTAGCCAAGGCATCTACTTTGCTTGCTAGTTGTTTAAGTTGTTCGCCAGTGTGTATGTTCTGGTTTAAGAAATCTTTATTGGTTTGTTGTTGGGAAGCTATAAAGTTTTCCATCATGATTTCCAAGTTGGATTTTCTAGGGGTATTATTGTTAGGATTTGGTTTCTGGTACCCCGGAGGTATAGATGGGGTTTGATTCGGAGACTGTCCAGGTGCGTATAAAGCATTATTACTCTTATATGAAAAGTTTGGATGATTCTTCCAATTTGGGTTATAGGTATTCGAATAGGGGCTTCCTTGAGCATAGTTTACTTGCTCTGTTTGGATTCCAGTCAAGAGTTGACATTCCGCAGGAGTGTGGCCTTGGATTCCACAGACCTCGCAATTCTGAGCTATAGCAACCACGGCGGTTGGTGGTGATACATTTAAACTTTCAATCTTCTGGACCAAAGCATCCACTTTTGCATTGACGTGATCAAGGTTACTTATCTCGTACATGCCAGTTTTCGGTTGAGGTTTTTCCACTGTTGTTCGTTCGGTTCCCCACTGATAGTGGTTTTGGGCCATGCTCTCGATAAGCTGGTAAGCATCAGCATAAGGTTTGTTCATTAATGCACCACCTGCAGCGGCGTCTATTGTTAACCTTGTATTGTATAAGAGACCATTATAAAATGTGTGAATTACTAACCAGTCTTCCAAACCATGGTGTGGGCAAAGTCTCATCATGTCTTTGTATCTTTCCCATGCTTCGAAAAGAGACTCGTTGTCTTTCTGTTTAAATCCGTTTATCTGGGCTCTTAACATAGCTGTTTTGCTTGGCGGAAAATATCGGGCAAGGAAAACTTTCTTCAACTCGTTCCATGTGGTGACTGAGTTGGAAGGTAGAGATTGAAGCCATCTTCTAGCGCTATCTCTTAATGAGAAAGGAAAAAGACGAAGTCGAATTGCCTCTGAAGTGACACCATTAGCTTTAACAGTATCAGCATATTGAACAAATACGGATAAATGAAGGTTTGGATCTTCGGTAAGATTTCCAGAGAATTGGTTCTGTTGCACAGCCTGCAGCAGTGAAGGTTTAAGTTCAAAGTTGTTTGCTTCGATTGCGGGCGGAGCAATACTTGAATGCGGTTCATCTTGCGATGGAGCGGCGTAATCTCTAAGAGCACGAGCTGGTTCTGCCATCTCGGTTAAAGAAGGAAAAATGTTTTTGATATCAGGAAGGTTTATAGGAGGGAGATTGTTTTCAGCACGATATTCCCGAATTCGTCGTAAGACTCGGAGATATAGTTCGATATCGTTGATTCGTAAATAGAGCGGTTCGCCTTGAGAGCGAGTGCGTGGCATACAAATCAACGAAAGAAAGAATAGAAGGAAAAAGAAACCTTAGTCTCTACAGCGTAACGGAAGAGTTACGATATCGATTGAATAAAAGTCCCCGGCAACGGCGCCAAAAACTTGATCGCTCGACTGTGCGAGTCGAGAATGGGATACAAACTGCAAGTGCACAGTTCTATCGCGTAGTTTTAAAAGATATCGATCCCACAGGGACTTATGAATCGATGTACCGTTATCTAAGGTTACTACGTAAATCTAAGGTGAAAATGTTTGATTGTTTGGGGAAAAGGGAGCTAAGAGCTAAACTAATATCTAGATTAAATATTAATAAAACGGATATCGGTATGTGGTTCGTCAAAACTAGGGAATCAATTCCTTGTCGGTCTCTCGGTTTTAAAATAAATCGTTTCGACTAACTTTATTGGTTAAAGGTTTTATCTCAAACTCTCGCTCTGTTGAAGAAACCATGATCTTATGTTAATGTTGCTGTCACTTATAATTAAGTCAAAAATCATATTTTGAAAACAATAAAGTTGCAGAAACTCTTTTTAAGAAAATACTGACCGTTTTAAACACCCTTATCTCAAACTTTCGCTCTGTTGACTTAGGTTATACAATTAAATCTAAATGCTTAACTCTCGTCCTCACATTCAATCTTTAAAAATACTTTTTGGAAAAAGGTCAGAATTTAATTAATTCTAAAACTTGCTCTCGCCCTGAGATAGATTTAATGACTAACTTACACTGTCCAGTTAAAACCTCAAACTCTCGCTCTGTTGGTTTCAACTTCTTTATGTCTTTTACCTTTGTAAAAAATCTTGTTATTAAACCTGTAAGTTAAGACCGTAAAAAGATTGATTCTAATTTTAAGTTTGAATAGACCGACTTAGTTTTGATCCCTCTTTCTGCTTACTTTACATACCGATACCTAGGCAAATTAGCCAGACATGCTTACTAAATAATAATTAATATCATGCATACACAGACTCATTTCAGGCAGGCAATGCAAATAAACAATAGAATAAAGCATAAAAATTAAATAACAATTAAAGAACCTGAATGCGTAATACAATGGTCTTGAACACTCCACCACAAGCCGGTAGGATTTGTTCTTCGATTCTTCAATTAAACAGTAAATTAAATCAAGGAAATAAAAAAACTCGAATATAACGTAAGGTTAAATCCGGTATAAAGTTGCCCAGTAGTTTCCGGTGTAGAAACTACTACGCGAAAAATATCTAAAAGCTAAGAACGGGGGAAAATAAATTGCAAGGGAAAAAAGAAAACAAAGCTTGCAAAATAAAATAAATAAAATGGACGATGCTGGAAAGGAAGAAAAATAAGCAAAGGCGTGAAAAAAAAATAAATTTGGCAGAGCTTCCGCAAAACTGAGCGTGCAAAAACTGTGTAACTTTTGGTTTGTGAGACGGCTATTTATAATAGCCTTGGTAGCAGCATTCCGTTTCTCTCCTTCTTCAGCGTGGCTATATCCACGGCGTGCATATAGGAGACCAATTCCTTAACGTTATTCTTCAAGTCCTTCTGAGGGCGATACTTGCGCCACAAAGGTAGTGGGGTTGCGTGACGCTCGTCACGCTATGTGTGACGTCCGTCACAAGGCTCCTTCGCGTGACGCTCGTCACGCGTCCTGTGACGTCCGTCACAGGCACAGCATTGGTGACTTGTGCGCTTTGGGCTGGGCTTTGGCCTTTGGTTCCTTTTCTCTCCTTTTTGTTGCTTTTTACACCTCCTTTTCTTCCCTTTTTCACTTTTGCTTCAAAATGGGTACCTGATATAAATAGAAGAGAAATACTGCATAATATCTGATAAAATGGGATAAATTAGTGTAAATGATAAAATAATTTAATTGAATTAAGTCTTAAAAAGCGATATAATTTCGTGTTATCATCGTCATGACTCTTATTACCTAGTCGTCATGTCAGTAACGTGTGTGTACATGTCATCATGACTCCGATTTCCAAGGTCATCGTGGGCCACAAAAATTGATTGTCTTAAATAAAAGAAAAATCATTAATTAGTAATGATTTAAATCAAAAATCAAAATATCAATTTTTTAATCTCACAGGAAAAACCAAAGAGTCTCATTCCAACAGCTATATAACTTCATATCCTCTTCTTCCTTTTGTTTCATCACTTTACTCTTTCTGAAGCATAAGAAATTTTAATCTTCTGCAACATCGACTCTCACCTTTTCTTCTACTCTAGTTCTACAAAAAATGGCATCTTCTTTTGGTATATAAAAAAGCAACCTCAAATCCCTTTTGCTGTTGATATTCAGGGTCTCATCTATACTAGCAACCACACTTATGTTCTAGAACCACCAATGAAGAAGACAAAAAGCCATCATATGGGCCTTCCAGGACTTAATCCCCTTCTTTATTATAGGTAGTGTTTATGCATTCCTGGTTCACTTACCCAGATCATCTGTAAAACCTGTTAAATTGAACAATTTCTTTCTTTGTTTGCCCTATTGTAAATCTCGTGCATTTAAGGACACAAGCTTTGAATTAGGGTTCATTGAACAGCCGCATAGTGTATTTTGTTCTTCTCCTTCTACCAATAATGAAACCTATCTCAACTGGTTGAATAGAGTAGAAAAGAAGAAAATGAAAATATGGCAAGATCAAGGCATCTTTGACCTAATTCAACTAACAAGAACTGTGTCAAGGTACAATGCCAACATGCTCATATCTTCCCTTTATGTGAAGGTTCAAATAATACATTTCAGCTTCGTTGTGTGATGGTAACTCCTACTCTCTTCACTGTGGTAGCTATTACTAGTCTTCGACCAACAGGGGAAACTTTCGACCCCTTAATAAAAAACAAAATCAAACTTAGCTTTACCTTTGACCATCCTAACTTCAATGCTTATATAAAAGACCACCATAACTAAACTGAGGAAGTTTGTGACTATGAGCACATTTCTTTCCTTACCCTCTAGTTATCTCATTTTGTTTGTTGTTCTAGTTCTCTTCAAATGGCTAAAATGTGCATATCTTCAGCAACCCAAATTCATGAGGGGCGAGATGCTTGTCTTAGCAGGTTGATCTTAGGTTGTCTTTATGAATCCTTAGGGATTTCTTCCCTTGAACTTAAAACTCAAACTAGTGCTGACAATAAACTCTTGATTTCTGACTCTATGTGGCTTTTGCAATATTCTATTAATGGGACTTTTGAACCCTCACTGAATGTTACTATTCCATATGATTTAGAAAGACAAGTCGAAGGTAGACGAGTAGAATATACTGGACTCACTCTGCTGACCCCATAAGATGTTGACTTATCAACTGAAGAAGCCTTCACATAATATTTATTTATGTATCAGGATTGTGCCACATTCTTTTCTTCTATGGTGCCATTTGTCGATCGAAGCCATGAACCAAATTGGGTTTAGAAGAGAGTTTCCAACTTCTTCACCTGAAAAATAATCTTATGCTCTTAACATCTAGGTAGCTTTTCTTAAACCTATTGTCATCTAGACTATTCTATGGGGAAATCTGGCTTAGGACTTACTAGTTATCATCCAAATTTGATGGCTAGACAATTTGGTTTTACCAAGTTCTTACCAATATCTCTTTTTACTAATGAATATGAAATCTGCTTGGCTAATACCACATTGACGGAGAGAGGCTACAAAGTATGGTTAAACTTTTATGCCCAAATAATCATTAATCTGAGCCCTTTCTAATTTGAAGCTTCTTACCTTTGTACCACAAAATTCGAAGAGTGATGGACAACGTATCGTAATGATGTTGTTGTGGATAACACAACTCCGATGCAACCTCTGACCGATCCTTTTTCCCCTCTACAAAAACAAACCAAGAAGAAAGGTTGAGGAACGTAAATCAAGGAGATTCAAGCTTTTCAAAATTACTTCGAAATTGTGTATAATCTTTGCCAACTTAGTCAAACTATTCATCAAAATGGTTTTTCTTTAAAATAAAAAATTATTGAAAATTTTCAAAACTTATTTTTCTTCCTTACGTAAAAGATAGATATGAGTTTGCTTTGGAATTTCATCTTCCTAAAATTCCACCATTACCTACTTGTGAACTTGGCTTAGCTTTCCAACTGCTACTTCCAAAATGGTGTTTTTTCGGGTCTTTGTCTGACCTAAATATTGAGTTAAAAAGCCTTCCCAAATAGTAATTTTGACTAGTATCACATACACAATTATTCATGGCCTTTAAGAGTCGATCTCGATCATGTTCAAGTCAGATCCACCATTCTAGAATGTGAGATAAAGGGAATCTTAAACCTTATTAATTCCTATTTTGGGTACATACTATTTACTTGTGTCGAAATTTTGTAGCTCGAGCTCTTATTTCTCTAAAAGAGCCAAAAAGAAGAGATCTGAATCAGTTGAAGGAATTGAAGAGTCTGGCCCAGTACTTGGCTAGTCAAAATAAACAAAACAAGCATTTTGCTAACCCTTTATCCTCTTTATGTCAAGTCCTTCATCTTTACTCACCCTTTCTCTCATTTTCTAGATTTGAAAAAGAGGAATTAGTTCCACTGCTATTCCGAGTCAAAAAAGGACCAATAAGGAAACACTGCCTATCAACAATGAAGGAACTCATGTCTAAACCAAACTTCAATTTTTATTAGCATTTTTCATCTCTTTAACTCAACTTATTATACTAATAATCATAAATGTTTCAGTTTGATCGAAGACTTCAAGAAAAATACAATGAAGTCGAAAATAATAATGGGAGTGACGATCCTAAAGAAAGTGAAAAGATGATTTCCATTGCATCCATAACTACCAAATAATGGAGTAAAGGGAAAGGAGAAGTTGAAGCTCAAAAACCTGAACACATTTTTTTTCTAGTCCAACAGGCTAGTACACAAGAGATATCAAAGAGAAAATTCATTATTGGGTATGATGAAGAAGAAGAAGAAGAAGTTGAAGGTACTCATCTAACTCGAAAGAAAGTAAATCGACGAAAACAAACTACTCTTGACGAGCATTCAGAGAGTGAAGATTCAAGCCTTAGCCATAGAGAATCCAAGGTACTTTGATTTTCATCCATATCTTCTTTTCAATCTACATCAAACAACTTAGAATATCATTCCACTTCTACCTCCTTGTAGAAAATTCCTATTCCTGCTACTTCTCCTCCAGCAAACATTGTTTCAGGCATCCACCAACCCGTTCCACAAACAACAAATTCATCACTAAAATAAATAATAGTTGAAAATCCAATTAGGGAAATATGTTTGAAACAATTAAAGGAAGTTGTTGAAGATCAAAATCTTGTATAACAATCGATTGGTTCAGAAGATCAAGACCCTGAACAACCATTGACTAGTCCAATCGACGATGCTCAAATATAAGAGGGTCGAGAGCATGTTGATTAATCACAAGAGGACAAAGATGTTGATCAAACACAACAGGATCAAGATCAAAGAGAATCTTAAACTGCTACTATCGAAAAAGAACAACCACATGTTGTTCAAACTTCACAAAGTTCACTAGCAGCCATTGAGATTCATTATTCGACTACAACTACGATTGTTCACCCTTAAATTGGTGGTTGTTCATCTAAAACCTATAACACTTCTCTCAGCTGGGAGGAACTAAAAGTTGTAAAATAGAGAAATAATGCATAAGCTTTAAGGAAACTTATGAGCATTGGTCCTGTTGAAAGATCCCCAAGTTTTTCAACTTTGTCAACTAGTGAGCTCTTTGGTAACTCTGCCACTCTATTGCTTCAATAATTGAAAGCAATAGTTTTCGAAGAAGATATATTCAAAACCATCGAAGAAAATACCTCTGTTGAGTCTGATATTAGGAATTTAATGAAACAACTTAGTGATCAGGATTTACCTAACCCCATTGTTCATTTCATGTTAGAGTCTGAATCATTTCTTAACCAAATTAGTAATAACATGATGATGAAGCAGGAGTCTGCAAGCAATCTCAAGCAAAAGAATGAGATTGTGTCCAAACAATGGGAGTCAATTGCTTAATCTTATAGTAGTATTGATCAATTGGATGAACAAGCTACGAATAGTGAAGATCAATTAAGGGTCTACAATAAGCAAATTTCAAACTTGATGAAATAACTTGAAGAATTACAACGAAACATAAATGCACTTGAAAATCCTAGCGTGGCTTCTTTAACATAACATATAGACCAAGAGGCCACCATTGGTCTTCAGTATGCAGATGTCGGCTATCTGTTGGAAGAAGAAATCCAAAAATTAAAAATTGAAGACTCAATGAATGACACGAGGATTGAGCTTGCAAAAAAATTGTTTCAAAAGGGTCAACGTTGAACTTCCTTTCTGAATCGACTTTTTGTTTGTTGCGTAACTATATAATTATAATATACCATGTTTGGCACTTTTAATTTTAATGCCATTCTGGCACTTCATTCTTTAAGCATTATCATTCTATTATTCGTATTTCTTGCAATGTAGGTTTGTACTTCTTTAAGTACTTTCCATTTATTTTCAGAGTTCTCTCTTCAGGACCCAACTCTTTAACTTCATAGGCATTATTTGAAAACACCTAGGTGATTCGAAAATGGGTCTTCCTAATTTGTTGACCATTTACCTAAAGTTCTATTATTCGATGCATAGGCATAATAAATTTCCAACCATAGTCACCAACTGTAAAGGCTTTCGACTTAACCTTCTTATTATAGGCTTAGTTATTCATTCTTTTTATCTTATGAGAACGTTTAGGGAAGCAAATATTTACCCATCTAAATCAAATAATTCATCTAACATCATATTCCAATAATGGTCAGAAGGAATTTCAACTTCGCTTTGAATTTTAATTGACTGTAAATAAATTTCGACGGGAAAACTGCATCATTACCAAATGTTAGTCTAAATGGAGTAGAATTAGTTGCCTCTTTAAGGGAATTTCGACAAGCCCATAATATTTGGTCTAAAGTCTTATGCCAATTATTTGGATTTTGACCCATATGTTTTTAATAAGGCCATTATAATTTTGTTAGATACTTCGACTTGGCCATTTGATTAAGCATATTAAGGAGTAGAAGTTAAAAGTTTGATTCCTGAGTTTGAAGAAAACTCAACCATCTTTCGACCAGTAAAAATTGTTTCTTGATCAATAGCTAATGTTTCAGGAATTCCAAACTTATAGATAATGTGATTTTGAATCAAATTAATTAATGTTTCCTGATCAACATTAATCAAAGGAACAACCTCTACCCACTTGGTAATATAATCTATTCCAAGCAAAATGTATTTGTAATCTTTGGTTAATGTAGGTCGAATCTCACCAATTAAATTTAAAGTCCAACCTCTAAATGGCCAAAGTTTAACAATAGAGTGTAACTTACATGCAGGAATATGTTGAATACCTATATGTTTTTGACATTCTTGGAAACTCTTTGCAAATTCGATACAATCTTTTACTATATTTGGCCAGTACGAACCTTGTCAAAGCAAAAGCCATTTCATATTGTGGCCTACTTGATGTGTATCATACCCCCAAATTTATCCTCCCTCTTTCTTCCTTTAACATACCTCATTTTCATACATCAAATCATACCATGCATGGCCATTGCATTTGGTCATGGAATCATAAGCATGACCACCTTGTATATTGTCTCTTAACTCCAGGGTTTCACTTTGTTTTACTTGTCAACTAAGCCTAACTTCATGAAGAGATGGTACTTGTTTATTCTTGTTACTCAAGTAGGTAATCATGCTTCAAAGCAAGGAAAAGTCAAGGTCTTTGATCAAGGGAAATGCAAGTTTATTCATGTTGATTTAAAGGTGGTTCATATGTTTATTTCCAAACATTATAACTCCTTCAATATTTATTAAAATATTGTGATTCTTTGAGAATAATGTGCCTTTTGGGATCCTCTACAACTTTTATTCAAGGGTTAAACATCAATTCAGCCATTAAGAACCTCATTTATGCAAAGGACCAAGTTGCCAAATTTGGCCAAAACCTTGTTATGACACCTACTTACCACCCTTGCCATTTTTAGTCCAAGCACTATTTTGATCCCACTCTTTTTAAATTGTGTTAAGATTACGTCAAAGATCAGTTTGACCATGTTTGGCTCAAAATTCATGAAGGAATCAAAAGTTATGGCATCATGAACATGGGACCTCAAAATGACCAAGCATGCTGCAAAGTGCTTGACCAATTGCCTAGCCCAATTTTGCAGGTCACGGCCTCAACTTCACAAGACTACAAATTTCACCTTAAATTTCCTTTTGGATTTATTCTTTTTTCATCTTATTCTACTCCATGAAGTGATGATTTGGCTCAAAGAAAATTGGAAAATTCATGAGTGGATTGGATTTGGCCTAAGCTTGAACATGGTGACCTAACTTTGTTTGGAATCGTGACCTATAATGTTGAATATTGCACAAATACACTTGGGACCACTTCTCACGCGTTCAAACCAATTTCTCATGACCAAACACATCTGATGACAACTTGAAATGACTTGAGAAGCTCCAAAATAACGAATTTGGCACCAAAATTTCACACGATAGGGATCTGAAATTCTCCAAGTTGATTCAAACGAATTCAACTCTATTTCATACGTCTTTGAATCCCAACACATTACCTATAAATATAGGAAGCTTTTGCCTTCATTTTCAAGCTTTGAGAGCCAAAGAAACCCTACCACCATTGAAGTCTGATACCTCAAATAACCAGTCAAGCTCTTTTTCAATTCAAGCTCTTTTACTTCCAGTTCTTTGCCCAAAATCCTTCGTCAGCATCCTTTGAACGTGTATGAAGCACTTCCTTGGTCTGAATCCGTCTGCAGCCTAGCCCCTGGATCCACCATTGTTGACTTATGAAACTTCATTCGAACAGGTAGATACGAGTTGCAACCTTGAGCAAACAAGTTACCAAACTCTTCTCCTTGTTCCTCTAATCAAAAACCCTCTCTTACTTGGCATTTATTTTCAGTATTCACCATTTAATTTAATTTTGAAGAACTAGGATTCTTCGAGTTTTTGAGCAAATTATCCCTGCTCAGAGAAAATCAACTGCTCTGATGTAGGGAGACATGAACGATGAGGTGTTTAGCAATTGAATCCAAGCTTGGTTCATGTTAAAAACACGAGTTCATGAAGTTGCAAAATCACAAATCTAGAGGTTGAAGATTAAGTGCTCCGGGCACTTCAGTGGGAAAATTCAAATCCTTGGGCAATCCATAAAAATATTTTTTGATCCAATTTTTTTCCATAATTGCAGAACAATATTTTCTATCACATACCATTTTTTTTGAATTTTTTTAAAATTATTTTTGCATTTAATTCATATTTTCTTTTCTTTTTCATTTTATTTTATTTTTGCATTTTTATTTTAATCATTTATGAACATTTTTTATCCGAACTTTTTGTTCAATTCACTCTTAATTTTATTAACCTTCCAAATTTTTGTTGGACTTTTGTTTGATCTTTGATCCCTCTTTGACATTTTCCATTATATTTTCTTTGTTTAATAAATATTAAATCATTATTAATTTATTTTTATTTTCTTTTGATGATCATTTGATGTTTTGAGTTGAGTTTGACTGCTTGGTTGTTGAATTCTTCCTCATCTCAAATCATTGATAGATAGACTTGAGGTTGATCGACCTTCTTTGATCCAAAAGTATTGATAGATGATTATGAATCATCTTCAATACTTTGCATCAATGATAGGTTAACCCTCGATGCGCTATATTTTGAGTCCTTTGATTTGTAGATAGAATGATCCCTATGTGATTAACTTGGTTCCCCTTTTCATTTCTTTATACTCTTTCTTTTGTTTTAACCATTATGTGACATGTTGTAGGAGATTAACTTTGTTTTAATTATCTAACATGTCTGATATATACATTTTTATTGATCGACCTCAGATAGGTATCACCTCTACATAAGCCTGCTTATGATTGTTTAACATAGCGCTAAATTGTTCCGACACAATTGCCTAACCATTAACTCGTAACATTAATTCTGGCTCTTTACCTTATTGCCATTTATTTCTTGCCATTTAATACAATTAATTTAAGTTTATGTCATTTAATTTTATGTCATTTACTTAATGCACTTTGATCTCATGTCCCCTTATTCATTATATCATTCGATAATCTATTCATACTGCTTTATTCATCTGTTACTTCTTATCTTGTTGATTGATTGGCTTGTTAAATCTTAATGAATCAAGACATGATAAAGTAACTTGGACCTAATCTTAACCATATGCTTGATTTGGAGTGTTGAAGACCTTTTGACTTTGGGACTTTGACTTAGGATTTAGGCCCTTTGCTTGACTTGGAGTGACCTTGGACCCTGGGACCTTGTGGACACTTTAATTTGCTTTGCTCCTGATGAACCTTTGTTTGTAGTTGTTATGCCTCTTCCTTATTGCATTCATATGCTTAGGTTTATCACATTCTTCCACACACATGGCTTTCTCTTGGGCTACCTAACAATGAGACATAGAATAGTACACTTTGCACACACATGGCTTTCTCTTGTTTTACCTAACAATGAGACCCCAAGCTAGTTTTGTATGATCATTCATCCTTGTATGTTCGTCAATCCCTCCCATTGATTTGGCCTGATCAAATTCACATTTGATATACTAAATCCTTTCATTTGTTACATTTCCCCATTTGTCTTTGTTAAGTGGCGATAAGTCCCTTGGTCACTTGATGAGACTTGCTTATGTCACCTTGGGACTTATGGTCACTTAACAAAGACAACCACTTGATGAGTCTTTGTTAAGTGACCATAAGCATCTCTGGGAACCTGCTTCAACCACTTGTCAGATATGGACTAGGCTTGCGTGCCATGAGCCTTAAGCAATAGAGAATGATGATATGGGATCTTCCCTACACTTGTCTATAATATCTCTGAGTACGTGATGAATGACCCAGTTGCTTAGAGTATTTACCTCTGTTCATAGGCTTTAGTTCAATTCCAGTTAATTCACTTTCAAGTCTCCAACTAGCCATGTGGCTCCTTTTATCACCCCTTTTGGTTTAAACACCATCACATTCATATTTTCCCTAGGAACAAACCTTCATGGTTATTCCTTTTTCTTGGTTTTGACACCACTTTTACATTTTGGTTCTTGGTTATGACACCACAATTCAGAGATACACCTCATGGTTATTCCCCTTTCTTGGTTTTGACACCATATCCTCTTTGAGATACACCTCATGGTCATTCTTATTTTCTTGGTTATGAAACCATTTTATCTTTGAGATACACCTCATCGTCATTCTTATTTTATTGGTTATGACACCACAATTCAAGGATACACCTCGTGTTTATTCCCATTTCTTGGTATTGACACCATTTCTTCTTTGAGATACACCTCACGGTCATTCTTATTTTCTTGGTTTTGACACCAATTTATTTTTGAGATACACCTCATGGTCATTCTTATTTTCTTGGTTATGACACCACAATTCAGGGATACACCTTCATGGTCATTCCCCAATTCTTGGTTTTGACACCACTTTTATTTCTATTCTTGGTTATGACAACACTTTCTTTTGAGATACACCTCATGGGCATTCTCATTTTCTTGGTTATAACCATAATTCAGAGATACACCTTCATGGTAATTCCCAAATTCTTGGTTTTGACACCACTTTTATTTATGTTCTTGGTTATGACACCACTTTCTTTTGAGATACACCTCATGGTCATTCTCATTTTCTCGATTATGACACCATAATTCAGGGATACACCTTCATGGTGATTCCCCAATTCTTGGTTTTGACACCACTTTTATTTCTGTTCTTGGTTATGACACCACTTTCTTTTAAAATACATCTCATGGTTATTCTTATTTTCTTGGTTATGACACCACAATTCAGAGATACACTTTCATCGCCAATCCCTATTTATTGGTTATGACACCAAAATTCAAGGATACACCTTCATGGTCATTCCCTATTTCTTGGTTTTGACACCACTTTTATTCCTTTCTTGGTTTTGACACCACTTTCTTTTTGGGATACACGTTATGGTCATTCCCTATTTCTTTGTTATGACACCACTTTTATCCTTTTCTTTTTGGTTTAAACAATCATATATTTTTCTCAGTCTTTGTCCTCCGAACTATGGAGCTCTGACTTCCTTATTTCACTATGAAGATACATAGACACGAGGATGTGAGTCCTGGGCCAACACCTTTCTCCATCCTTGTTCCCTATCCCCCTTTTTTAGTCCTTGTTCCCCGAACTACGAGGCTCTGACTTTCTCATTAGCATAATGAGAATATGTAGGCATGAGGGCCGCAATCCTCCTTGAACACTCTTTTCCTAACCCCTTTCTTTTCTGCAGGTACATGAAGATTATAACACCCATCCAAGCAAGAACATTCAAATTGGTTCCTATGGAGTACCATGTATACGAGGGGTGCTAATATCATCCCCTTGCATAATTGATTCCCTTACCCGTTTCTCTGTTTCTTTCCCTTGGGTTTTATCGATACTTTCCCATCCCTCTTTTGGGATAAATAAAGTTCGGTGGCAACTCTGTTATACCTTTGAACGTGCGATGCGTTCGATGGGCATATTTCAACTAGCTTCAATGAGCTCCACATGACCCAATATGGATAGCAGAAGTTGCCATATCAGCTTCGCTCTCACTATGACATTTAAGTAATATTCTGTCATGAATATTTTTAAACAATTTGTTCCCAATAATCACATAACTTAATGCCTTATATTTGATTTTTCTGTTTGTCACCCAAGTTGGATTATCCAAAAAATCAATAATTGATTTTTGCCAATCATTTGTCGACAGACTCCCAATGGCAAAAATTTGTACTGAGTTTTACGAGTCATCAAACCCTTCTACCTCCACTAGTTTTATCTTTGACAACTCAAACGGGAAGGGATTGGTCGAAATTAACTTCTCTTTTACGTCAATTAATTCTTCTAACCTTTCCTTAGAAACTTTGTAACAATAAGTAGTTTATGTATACCATTAGCTCCTTGGTTTATGATTCGAGGAACATTTTTTAATACAACTTCATCAAATCTTCCTAATAATTAATTGGCCTTGATAAAGTACATTAGCATATTCTCCTTGATACATTTGTACTCTTTGGTCAATTGTTTCACAACCAACACTGAATCACATTTAATTTTAACTCTTTTTGATACCAAATCTAAAAGGATCGCAAAGCATGCTATCAAAACTTCATACCCAACCTCATTATTTGAGCATAAACCTTTAATTTTAAGTTTGAAATTCGTTGGAATTTCTTGAGGGGGGATGATCAAATTTCCAATAACAATTCCATTTTTATGTCTGAAACCATCGAAGTACAATTCTCAAGGTTTTAGACTGACATAATCATGTTTTACTTCAACTATTGCATGATCAACAATAAAATCAGCAACAACTTGGCCTTTCATAACCCTTAAAGGTGCATATGTTAAAGAATATCCGGTCAAAGCTAAAGCCCATTTCCCAATTCGACTATGTAAAACAGATTTTGACAACATATGATTAATAACATCAAAATGGGAATAAACAAAACCATCAGTAGGCTTTATATAACATTTCAATTTGGTACATGATAAATACAAGCACATGCATAACTTCTCTATTGGGCTATACCCAGTTTCAACATCATTCAAAACTCGACTAAGGTAAGAAATGATCCTTTCGACGCCATCATCATCCTCTTGAGATAACATACTACCTATTGTTAATTCAGATACAAAAATATAGAATTTCATAAACCTATTTCTCATATGAGATAACAAGATAAGAGGATTCATCAAATAATTTTTAATGTCATCAAAAGCTTGTTGATGCTTTGGTTCCCATTTGAACCCTTCTTCTTTCTTTAAACGAAGTAGTGGATAAAATATCTTTGTTCTACCACTTAAATTTGAAATAAACCTCCCCAGGAAATTAATCTTGCCCAACAAAGACTAAAGTTGTTTCTTATTTATTGGAGAGCTTATATTGAGTGCCGTCTTTGTCTTATTTTGATTAATTTATATGCTCTTTTTATAAACCACAAACCCCAGAAAATTGCCTACATGGACACCAAAAGGGTAAAACCCCGAATTAAATTAATTTATTTAATTGAATTTGGTTAGATTTTATTTAATTATTTAAATTAATTTATACGTTTTTATTTGGATAATTGGTGAATTTATGCATTTTGGTAGGTAATGGAGAGAGTTAAGGGAATGGTAGAAATTACTTGAATTTATATTATTTAATTTAATTTGAGAGGAAGGATTAATAATAAAAATAAGATAGTTGTAGAAAAATAAGTGAAATAGTAGAATTTGGTGGAAAATTGAATTATTAGAATTAAAAATTAAAATAAAAGAAATTAAAAGTTAGTAAGAGGAGTATGGGCAAGATAAGGGATATGAGAGTAAGTTGAGGGTAATAAGAGAATAACCTAATTAAAGGGAATTATGTTTTGGTTTAAATATAAAATAGCGGGGGTTGGAACTTTTACACTACATATTATTTTGGAACAAAAGAAAAGAGGCAAGAGAGGGAATCTAGGGTTGGGGAAGAAAAACTATTGTTGAGGAGCTTAGCGTTTGCTTTGCTGGAAATCCAAGGTAAGGGAGGAGATTACTCTAATATGGATGTATATTGTATGAATGGTAGATGGGGGTTCTCACCCTCTTCTAGGTTTTTCTTTTGATTCCACCATTATTGATGTCTTCATGTGTTCTTGATGAAAATAGTTTAAATTACATGTACAATTGTTGTGATTTATAATTTGATTTGCATGTTATGACATGATTAATTGTTATGAAGTTGATTTATGTTGCTAAAGTCATGGTATGATGTGTTTGGGGGTTACAATATGAACTGGTTTGATGTATGAGGGTTAAGGATTGGAGGAGAAGAAGTGAATATGATTAAAACCGGGATTTTTGGAAATTTTGCTTATGACAATTGATTAACCCCCAATATCAATCGATTGATCATGGAAAAAATTAGAAAAATTTGAAAGAAAGAATGATGTTAATCGATTGATTACTTGCTGCAATCGATTGATGCTAGTGTAAGAAATAAAAAAATTGGAAAATTAACATGTGTCAATCGATTGACACCCTGGGATAATTGATTTATGGCAATTGATTAATTCACTTCTTTATGCAAAACAATGTTGAAACTAGAAAATTATCATTTTAGTGTTTTTGCCATAACTTTAGTTCCGTAAATCCAAATGGGGTGCAATTCAAAGTGTTGGAAAGCTAACACGTATAGATACCATGTAGTGATGTATTAATAGTCTATATGGGTACTAAAATATGTGATATTTGTTGGTTTTACTTATTTCATTATGTTTGCCGGTAAAGAACGAGCGATTAGTCATTGTGAATGTATGAATTAACGATGAAGCGATGATAAGATGAATTGATATGATTGAGTACTATGTGGGTCTTTATTCTATATGTGAATATATATTGTTAATTGCAACTATAATTATGTGAATATTTGTAAATACTTGTTGATGATTACTTATATATGTTGCTCGAAGTGAGAACTATTGTTGATGCATTTAGATGCATGATTGTTTACAGTCATATGTGGGGCTGTAATAATTGTTGTGTTGTTGTCGTTACATGATTGTTTACACTCAGATGTGGGGATGTAATCATTGTTGTGTTATTTTTGTTGTATTATTGTATGTCATGCATCATATGTTGTTGTTGTTATGAACGAGATGAGTCACAAGTTCATATGTTCATATGTTCATATGTTCATATGTTCATATGTTGAGACTCGGTTCGTATGAAGAACCATTATTGAGTTGGTACCACATGCATATAGTCGCGATATTGTCATATTGCATACAAGTTGGCATTTGTGAATTGGTGATTGTTGTGTGAATACATTATATATTGATGATTGTTATTATTGTTGTTTTTTATGCTACCATTCTCGATCTTTTGCATCGCTAACATATTTGAGTGTATTATCACCCCCTTTGTTGTTTTGTTTGCGTGTTTATGTACGATGTGTATAGATACTCTGGAACATGAGTAGTAGCTGTTGTGAGTTGAAAGATGGCCTTTGAGCTTATCTTCCTTTATTTTATCATTTATCGCTTTTAATAGGTTAAATGCCATGATATGTAACATCGGGGATGAGGCATTTTTACTATGTTTTGACTTAATGTTGAATTATGTTGTTTAAAGTCTAATACTTTATTTGAGAAATTTTATTTTGAAGTTGTTATTATTTTAATTTATGTTGCAAGTTGTTAAATATTTTCGAATGTTTTTGGATGGTTTTCATAGTGATACCTTAAATGGTCGATTAAATCTTTTTATATAAGTCTCCGGGTTTAGGGTGTTACAAAAAGAACATTTTAGTGGATTCATTTTCAGTCATATTTCCTCATTCTTTCAAATTACTATCGAATGTGGTTTAAATGTCCATTTTTCTACGAGGATTTCACAACTATGTCATCAAAATAAACCTACATAATGGTTTCAATGAAATCATGAAATATAATAATCATTACCCTTTGGTATGTTCCACTAGCATTCTCAAGCCAAAAGACACCACTACCCATTGATAGGTTTCCAAGGCATCAGGACATCGAAATGTCATTTTCGGCACAACTTCCTCTGCAATGAAAATTTTGTTATACCTTGAATAACCATTTAAAATACTTAAATACTCAAACCCTGCTGCTGAATCGACCAGCATTTCTGCAATAGGCATTGGATATTCTTGTTTTGGAGTGGCAACATTTAAATCTCTAAAATCAATACAAACTCTAACAGTTCCATTCTTTTTAATAACAAAGTCTATATTTGATAACCATTCAACATACCTTATAGTCCGTATGAATTTGTCCCTTGAAATCCTTTTAATTTCTTCTTTGATCTTTTAAATCACCTCTAGTGCAAATATTTTTAGCACTTGCTTCATTGGCTTCTTATCAAGTCAAATTGGCAACTTTAACTCCACCAAGTCTCGATTGAGTCCTGGCATTTCATCATAATCCAAATCAAAATAAACCTTGATATCTTTAAGCAACTCAATCATCTGGATCTTCAGGCTTGGATCAATATTTGTACTTTGTATGTTAGTTTTTTTATCATTACATCTCCTAAATAAGCTTCCTCTAGAGGGTCTTGATCTTGGATCTTCATGGTTGAAACCAATGGATATTTTTCAAATCCCAAAGGCTTATCGTCATAGATGCAATCAAGCCTTTGGATTTCTAACTTTTTTCTCTCAACCATTGTTACTAGCCACTCAGTACCTGCGGTGGCACCTTCGTCAAACCCATTTCCCATGACCTCATGTTCGCACATGAACCCATGAGTGGGATGTAGCTTCATTGAATAAAAAAACTTCTCCCTGCATAGAGAATCATGTTCCAAAAGGAAAACAAGGTGAAATGTTAGCTAACCTTTTGTCAAATGTTCTTTTACCTACTCAATCAACTCCAACCTAGCTTTTATCTGCTTCGACATTTTCCATGATGCCATCAGGCCTCTAGAAAGAAATTGTCTGGTGTTGAGTTGAAGGGATTTCCCCTACACCATGTATCCATTCTCGACCTAGCAATAAATTATAATTTTCTTTGGACGAAATGACTACAAACAATGTTGGTCTTACAATTGTACCTACAACAATGTCAACTTGAATAACTCGTAAAGCCTTGCTCGTCTTGCCTTTATAATCTGTCAAAAACATATTGTGGGGCCTTAAATCTGTATCTTTCTTGCCAATTTTCCCCAATAAGGAAATTGGCATTAAGTTTATCGCAACTCCCCCGTCGACCAAGACTTTATTAATACCTACTCCATCAACTTTAGCTCATGTTAAGAGAGACTTAAGGTGTTGTTTCATTCCTTCACCAGGCCTATCAAAAATAGAATTTTATTCCTCCATACAACCATTATTCATGACAAAATAACATAGAGGTTTATGATTTTCTATCTCTTCAGCAAAACAATCATCCTCATTTTCTATCACCTCAGTAATTCTATTGAACTCTATAGGTAGAACATAAACAATGTTGCATATGATGCCAATCTCATATTTTGACCCTGATTCAAAATTATTAGTAAGCATATCACCATCTTCAGTTGACATGGAGTCTTCTCCCTTTGTCTTAACTACTGTTGGAAGAGGGGGAAAAGTCTTTCCTTCATGGGTCTCTTCACCATTTGATCACCTATCGGTTATGGAAATTTTCTATTATTACTTAAACCTACAAACTCGAAAGCAGTTTTCTTTCTCTGTTAATGCCTCCTTCATTGGGTCCTTGTCATGAGCTTTTTACCTAGGTAATTATTAGAACCGTATGAGTAATTCTTCGACACCTGAGAATTATTGTGGTATGATGAGCTTCCACCAACTTTGATCACCTTCCATTTTTGTTGACTAGTATTGTGTTTGTTTGTAGGTGAGATCCATTCACCAAGAGGAACACCAGTAAGTGAACATAAGTCTTTTTACTAAATTCTCCAATGATGTGAAGGTTCTTGGTACCTCTGGTAAGGGACACTCCTTTTTACAAATGAAAATTGGGGTCTTTTGTCATCCTGAATGCTCTTCCTTGGTTGTTAAGGCTTGATATTTTTTAGGCCTTTTTTTGCCTCTTTGTCGAACACTACACTGCAACGATGACATATCATTACTTCAGAACTTTTGATTTCACACCATTTCAAGATGTCAATTAATTCCTCGTCGACCTTTGGATATACCACCTTGATTTTCCCAGTGTAATCCACCATACTAACTTCTTCGACCTCCGTGATGAGACCTACAGTAGCTTTTACCATCATGATATCTACAATATCAACGAGATATACCTCATTGACTTGTAGAGGATATGTGTCGATTTTCATTGATGGCTTCGATTTATCCCCAAACTTTGGCATGCCATCCTTTAAAGCATCTTGCACCAAATCCCTGAAAAGAAGACATTGAGATATTTTATGACCAAGGAAATTATGATATTTACAAAAACATTTTTTCTTCCTTTGTTCCAATGGTGGCATTTTTAGGCCTTTCGGCACTACAATTTGACCATCAACAACTTAAAGATCGAAAATTTCATCACGTTTAGTTACAATAAAAGTATAATTTTTTGTAATAAATTTTTCATTTCTATTTGGTTCTATAGGGTTCTCCCTATTCAAAGGTCTCAAAACTTTACAAACATATAGAGGTCCTAGCTGTAATTCTGCCAGATTAATCTCATTTTCTTCGACAGATTAATCTCATTCTCATATGTTTAAATGTATGAAAAAAATTCCTTTCTTGGGTTTTGATTTATTCGAGCATTTTCTTCCTTCAGGTGTTCGACTTGTCTAACCTTATCTGCTAATTGACCCATATTCCATAGATATTGTGTATCTAACTTCTTCCTAACAGAATAACCTAAATCACCTGCAGCCATTTCGAATAACTCATGTTCAGGAACTTGAGTAAAATACATTGACCTCATTAATCTTAACTTATTGAGATAATCATCTATTGGTTTATACGATTTTTGTTTCACACTAGCTAACTCTTTCAGGCTAATTTTTTACTACCCCATATAAAACTACTCATGGAACACTCTCTCTATTTAATTCAAATTATATATGGAATTTTGATGGAGAGTAGTGAACCATACGAAAGAATTCTTGGTTAAAGAGTTTGGGAAGTATTTCTTCATAATATTTTTGTTATTAGCCAGATCACCATCTTCTGACTAGTATCGAGCAATGTGCTCAATAGTGGACTCACTAATGTCAACTGCAAATTTAGTAAACGTAGGGATTTTCCAACCTCTAGGGAGTTTAGTTTGTAAGATATATTCAAATGATGCAAAATCAAAATTTGGCTATGAAGACCAATGTTAAGACAATTTTGAGTTACGATTTGTTCAACCATATTGGTTATGTTATTTTGGCCCCAAAAAATAGTTTTTTTGGACTCTCCCAACTTCGTGATCTACATATTCGTTCATGATTGCCAACACCAAATCTTCAACTAACTTGGGGGGCAACTTATTGTTCCTGTAGCGGTAAATTCATGATCATCAAGCTATGGATAAGCAAGACATCAAATAACAAGAGTCGCCATCGCATTTTTATTGTTTCCAAGGGAAAAGGGAAAAGTACGAACAAAACCCACAAATAAGAAGTTTTCAAATCAAAACTAATAAAATGCCAGAGATTACAGGTAAGGGGATTGGTTACACAGAGGGAAGGTGTTAGCACCCAAAGTGTCCTAGGTACTCCTAGGGAGCCCTTTCTTGTGTGCATATGTATTTTGTACAAAATGATGTTTACAAACAAAATAGAATGGGGGGATGAGAAAAGAATTTATTAATTATATTTTTGTGTTTCACAAGACCTTCAGACTTGTGCCTACGTACCAACATATGAATGAGGGATCAAAACCTTGTAGTTCGTGATACAAATTTCAAAGTGGATGCGTTGCTTTTAACAAAAAATTAAGTTTGAAAGGCTCGAGGGCCTAGAAAATGGTTTGAATGAGTTAGTTCTATTTGGCTTTTGAAAATTTTAAGTCAAGTATAGTTAAGTTTATTTATAAGTTTGATTTAAGAAAAGAAGTTTGAAAATGCAATGGCTTAAGGCCAAAGTTTCTAGTTTGCAAAAAAATGGTCAAAGTTTGAAAATCTACAAACACAAGCAAAGAATATTTTTGAAAGGAGAGAGAGATTTTGAAATTAAAGAAGTGGGTAGGATATGAAGAGACTAATCCTAAGCATAAATTTAAAAGTTAAGAGTTGAAAAGATCTGACCAATGAGCTGCAATCCAATAGGAAAGAATGCCATATAAAAACCCAAATTCCCTTGGACATTAGAATCAAACAAAAAACAATGCTTAACATATTAACATGAAGAGCAAGGCATCAAATAAAGATAGCCACAACCAAGCTTTAGCCACTCCATAATCTTCTTCAAATTGACCTATGTAGCAGATGAATTCCACGAGTCACAGGTTCAAAATAACAGTTTCATGATGATCATGTTGTAGATGAACTCAGATGGATCTTCAATGATGTATCAAATGAAGTTTCAAATCACAAGCACTTGACTACATGATAGTTGGCATTGGCCAAGTCCTTTTTCATAAGGATGTTGTATAAGTTCTAAGTCCAATTGTTCAAGATCAAACCAACAGTCCACACTAAAGTTTTTTAGGGTTTTTTGTTCTTATTATGTACATTAATGGTCAAAGACCACACAAACAAACATACACAAGCAAAATATATCACAAAATATGGTCCAAATGGACAAAGTGAAAATGACATTAACATAAACAATTAGAATGGAATGAATAATGGCAAATGGATAAGGCTTAAAGATAAAGTGCATTAAAAGTAAAAGACTTGAAATTAAATGTTAGTTGTTAATGAATTATAAGTTAGTATTGCTTTTGCTTTTTATTTTTTAAGTCATTCTTTGGAGAACACTCAACCCACTTATCACAAGCATGGATCCTTGAACCAAGACATCTTCCAAAGGAAGGAAAAAAGGCCAAGTTTTCACACAATACCATGAAAGAGGGGAGACTTACAATCTCACTAACTAGAATGTTATGCCTTTTGTGTCAAAAATTTAGCGTTATGTTAAGCAATCGTAATTGGACTTGTGTAGAAGTCACAACTATTTGAGGCCGGGCAATAGAATTTTGGTGTTAATGCATGTTAGAGACATAGTATAATGGACTATGCTCATGGAACATACCACACACAAAAAGAATATGCAAAAGAGGTGGCCTAGTCTCATCCATACTTATGTTGATTTTTAAATCAACTAGCCTTAGGACCTTGAGATATCATAGGCCAAATGAAAGGGATGCATAAAGAAAGGGAATTAGATGAAGAGGAAGGGGAATAGATCAAAACTCAAATTGGTCAAAGGAGGACTTTTACCAAATTAAGATTATTCATTCATTTTGGGAGATGAAATATGCATTCCATCAATCCCCTAAATCCTATGATCTTAACCTAACAAAGTCAAATCAACCTTGACCAAGACCCAACAACACAAGTCAAACTTATACAAATCATCAAGATAGCTCAACACAATTATTTGGCATTTATTCAATTTAAAAATACTAAAAATAATGCATTAAATTAAATATGGTTTGTCAAATTCCTAAAATCTCATCAAAACACCAAAGAAATGACCATGAGATTTATCATAGGTCAAACAAGGTCAAAAAACCTTGGAGAAAATTTTTCAGAATTTTTGGAAACTTAAAAGTATTTTTAAACAATTAAAAATATTCACAAAATCAATTAAATCATGAAAAATATTAATAATGATCCAAAAAATAATTTTAATTCAAAATATGAAAGAAAAATTTATTTAAACTTTTTTGGTGAAACTCTCATATTTTTTGGATCAATATTAAAATTAATATGAATTAATGAAAATCAAATGAAAATCAAAAAATCAAAAAAACGTGGACCACTTGATCTCCTTCATTAATTGAGGTGGCATATCAAGTGGACATGAGCGCGTGTTCCACCATACACCCGGTCAACTATTCCACACGCGTGGTAATTACTTTGGGCACTCAGGATTAAAACATTTCAAATGAGATCAATGGCTCAAAACCTATCTGGTACACTGTAGCGGTAAATTCATGATCATCAAGCTATGGATAATCTAGAGATCAAATAACAAGAGTCGACACCATGCTTTTATTCTTTCCAAGGGAAAAGGGAAAAAGGTACGAACAAAACCCAAAAAGTAAGAAGTTTTCAAATCAAAACTAATAAAATGTCAGAGATTACAGGTAAGGGGGTTGGTTACACAGAGGGAAGGTGTTAGCACCCAAAGTGTCCTAGGTACTCCTAGGGAGCCCTTTTTGTGTGCATATGTACTTGGTATAAAGTGATGTTTACAAATAAATAGAATGGGGGGATGAGAAAAGAATTCATTAATTATATTTTTTGTGTTCGACAAGACCTTCGGTCTTGTGCCTACGTACCAACATAAAAATGAGGGATCAAAACCTCGTAGTTCGTGATACAAATTTCAAAGTGGATGCATTGCTTTTAACAAAAATTAAGTTTGAGAGGCACAAAGGCCTAAAAACAGTTTGAATGAGTTAGTTCTTTTTGGCTTTTCGAAAGTTTAAGTCAAGTATAGTTAAGTCTATTTACAAGTTTGATTTAGAAAAGAAATTTGAAAATGCAATGGCATAAGGCCAAAGTTTCTATCTTTTTGCAAAGTGGTCAAAGTTTAGAACAAAATAAGTTCAATCAAAGAAGGTTTTGAAAAAAAAAGAGGGAGAGATTTTGAAATTAAAGAAATGGGGAGAAGATGAAGAGAGTATCCTATGTACAAAATTAAAATTTTAGAGTTGAAAAGAGCTGACCAAATGGGTAGCAATCCAACAAATAAGAATGTTAATAGAAACCCAAAATTCCCTTGGACTTTTAGAGTCAAGCAACACACAAATGCACAATTATGTTATCTTGAAGAGCAAGGCATCAAATAAATATGGCCGCATTCAAGCTTATCCATTCCATGATCTTTTTCAAGGCAACCCATGTAACAGATGAATTCCACAAGTCATAGGTTCAAAATAATAGCTTCACAATGATCATGTTGCAGATGAACTCAGAGAGATCTTGAATGATGTGTCAGATGAGGTTTCAAATTGCAAGCACTTGGTTTCTCAATAAGTTGGCATTGGCCAAGTCCTTTAGCATAGGAATGTTGCCTAAGTTCTAAGTCCATTTGTCCAAGATCAAGCCAACAGTCCACACAAACATTTTTTTAGGGTTTTTGTTGTTATTATGTACACTAATGGTCAAAGACCGCACAAACAAGCAAAGTATACACAAAACAAAGTATATCACACAATATGGTCCAAATGGACAAAGTGAAAATTGCATTAACATAAACAATTAGAATGATATGAACAATGACAAATGTATAAAAGCTAGAATTAAATGGCATTAAAGTAAAGGGCTTGAAATTAAAAGTTAGTAGTTAATAGGTTAGAAGTTAGTATTGTTTTATTTTTGCTTTTCATTCTTAGACATTCTTTGGAGAACACTCAACCCACTTATCACAAGCATGAATCCTTGAACCAAGACATCTTCCAAAGGAAGGAAAAAAGGCCAAGTTTCCACACAATACCATGAAAGAGGGGAGACTTACAATTTCACTAACTAGAATGCTATGCCTTTTATGTCACAAATTTAGCGCTATGTTAAGCAATCGTAATTGGACTTATGTAGAAGTCACAACTATTTGAGGTCGGGCAATAGAATTTTGGTGTTAATGCATGTTAGAAACATAGTATTATGAATTATGCTCATGAAACATACCACACACAAAACGAATATGCAAAAGGTGTGGCCTAATCTCATCCATACTCACTACGCCAAATAAGGGAAAAGAGGACGCTTTTTTTGGCCTATAATAGCGCTTTAAAGCGCCCTCTAATCTGGCGCTGGCATAGGTAAAGACAGCGCTTTTTTTCCTGGTGAAAGCGCTCTCTAAAGTGGCTCTTTAAGCCCTTTAAGGGCCACTTTAGAGGGCGCTTTTTAAAGAAAGCGCCCTCTAAAGTGGAAACTTTTAAGGGTTTAGAGGGCGCTTTTACTGGAAAGCGCCCTCTAAAGTGGAAACTTTTAAGGGTTTAGAGGGCGCTTTTACTGGAAAGCGCCCTCTAAAGTTGAAATTTAAAGGGTTTAGAGGGCGCTTATTTTGGAAAGCGCCCTCTAAAGTGGGTGGTTATTTAATTTTTTTTTTAAAAAAGTGCTATATTTTTTTATTTATTTTAGACAACCTGTATATTGAAGCAGTACACCTAAAACTGTATAATTTGAAGCCCTTTTTCACACATTGCATTCAACAAGCCTTATATACAACAATCCATACATATACAACAATCCACTGATATATAATCGTTTAACTTCTAAATATTCTAAATATACAACCAATTCATAACTTAAAAAGAAATAAAACTAAGTAGCAAAAGCATCTCTGAGATGTATGTTTTTTTTTGCTAGTCGCAGTCTTCTTAGCAACAACCTCTTTTTGTTCAATATCAATAGCATGAACCTAAAATATCATAAAATTAGTTAGGTGAAGTATAAGATCAAGAATTAACATTTTCTATGCATAAATATCATATAATTGTGTTTATACCTTTTTTTTTTTATGCAACTGACTCGATTTGCTGTAATAAAAGCCATTTTACCTGTAATAAAGAAAACAATTAAAATCATTTGACCTGTACCTTTTTCACTAAGTTCTCTTTCTTTTCTTGGTTGGAATGTGTTCTACATGTCTCTTAACAACACGGACGGTTGGATTGATCCAAATACCCTCATTATGATCATTTCTAATATATGAATCATTTGATATAATATTCTCATCTTGATCATTTCTGGTAAACGATTCAATCTCAACATCAATATCACCTTGATCTCCAGTGTTTTCATCAATTACTTTGTTGGAAAAAAGAACTATAGACCATTTCGTACTTTTCGGATAATTGACATAGAACACTTGTCTAGCTTGAGAGGCTTCTTACTTTTTCTGGAAGAATAGAACGTATACCTATTGGGAGAAAATGTTCCATTATAACATGGCAATCATGGGTCTTTAAACTCTTTAACTTGAGGTCTTTCATAGACACAAGTCTTCTAATATCTGAAGAGTACCCTTCTGGAACTTTAACTTCACTTAGAAACTTACACAATGTTTTTTTCTCCTTTCTAGATAGAGTATAAGCAGCAGGCAGTAGATATGTTCGTTTTCCTTTCTTCAAGGGTCCTAATTCAGTTCTTATTCCCATCGCTATCAAGTCCTTTCTTGCCTTAAGGCCATCCTTAGACTTTCCTTGTATATTGAGTAACGTTCCAATAACACTTTCAAATACATTTTTTTCAATATGCATAACATCAAGAAAATATCTCACATACAAGGACTTCCAATACGGCAATTAAAAAAAAACTGACCTCTTCTTCCACCCACTTTTGACAAGTGTGTGGGCAAAAGGCTTGCCAAACTGAGTATCCAAATCTTTCACCTTTTCAAAAATTTGATCACCCGTCAATATAGGTGGAGCTCTGCCTTTTATCTGACCATCCATTGCCCGCCTTTAAGTTGTACAACTTTAATACCGCAGACAATCTTGTGAATTTAGTGCAACCATCATACAAAGGTTTCTCTGCATCACTTACCAACGTCTCAAACATTTCGGGACAATCCTTAAGATCTCCTTCAAGTGCTTCTGCAATCTCTTCAACTCGATCACAATCGTATGTATCTGCGCCACTATAGTTTGAGGCATAGGTCGTACTATCCCCCGGTTCAACATTCTCGTTACTTTTCTCACCATGCAAATTCCAACATGTATAACTTCGATCAACTCCATGCCTCATTAGATGCGATGTCAACTGAACTGCGTCAACCCGTTTCCCATAACAACAACCCAAGCAAGGACATATCATTCTACTGGGGTCTTCGGCGTGCACAACGGCAAACTTAACGAATTCTGATACCCCATTCTCGTACTCTCTCGACAATCGATTGGAAGACATCCATGTATTATCCATTACTAATTAGAATAAACAAAAAACAATTTCAGAAGAGAAACCAAAAATGGGATGAGACAAAACAATTTCGCTTTATTGAGTTAGTCTCTGTGCAGGGCATTCATGTCTCCAACAACAACCCAAAACCAAAACAATTTTGGTTTATTGAGTTAGTTTCTCAACATTTTCAGATATCTCTGACTTCAATAGCATGAGAATGTATGAACCATGCATTAAGCATTAGTGGTATGCACTAATTTGTAGCATAGTTATATATCATCATATAGTTTTTACAAAAGATAAACATTGACTAGAAAATATATATGTAGAATTGTATAATGGTCTAACTGAAAGCTAACAGAAGAATAGTCGACTCTAATTTACTCTATCAAATAACATCCATACCTAAACTTCTTAAGTTACTAGCTACGCTATGTATGCTAGAATAAATACACTCATAAGCTGCATAGTGTACCTTTGATTGGTAGAAGGTGTTTTAGATATTGCTGCCTCCTTTTTCTACATCGAGAAACAAATGGAACAGTTGGTGAAATTTAACCCATAATGCCTAGTCTCCATTGCTAGCATTACAACACAATAACTATTGTTGAGAATACTCAATAAATGTATGAACCAAGAAAAATGAAACCAAAAATGAACAATAGCGAACGTCAGAAGAGAAACCAAGTAATATGAAGATTAGAAAAATACCTATGGTGTCAAAATCGAACAGCTAACAACGAATTAATAGAAGGAGGAAACGTCGTAGATCTAACAGAGGTGGAAGGAGAACGCCTTAGAAGTAGCGAAAATCGTAGCAGTGAGAACCCTAACGTGAAAAAGAACGAAAATAACAGAGAGTGAAATAACAAAATGCGCAGTATGTTATAATTTTAATGTTTACTAAAGGGGACCTTAGAGGGCGCTTGTGGAAAAAAAGCGCCCTCTAAAGGGGGCCTAAGAGGGCGCTTATGAAAGCGCTCTCTAAGGCTTTCCAAAAGCGCTTTATAAACTGGAAATGCACATGGACTTATAGAGCGCTTTTTTAAAAGCGCTCTCTAAGGGTAACCTTAGAGGGCGCTTTCTAAAAAGAGCCCTGTATTGTTGTCCCTCTATCTCCTCCTTATTTTTTCGCTTCACCTTAGAGGGAGCTTTATTACAAAAGCGCCCTCTAAAGTGCGCTGTCTATTCCAGTTGTTCGCTCCTTATTTTTTCGCTTCACTTTAGAGTGCGCTTTTGTAATAAAGCGCCCTCTAAGGTGCGCTGTCTATTCCAGTTTTTGGCGTAGTGACTCATGTTAATTTTTCAATCAACTAGCATTAGGACTTTGAGATATCATAGGCCAAATGAGATGAATGCATATAGAAAGGGGATGAGATGAAGAGGGAGGGGAATGGATCAAAACTCAAATTGATCAAGGGAGGACTTTTACCAAATTAATATCATCCATTCATTTTGGGAGATGGAATGTACATTCCATCAATCCCCTAAATCCAATGATATTAACTTGACAAAGTCAAATCAACTTTGATCAAGGCCCAACAACAAGAGTCAAACACCAATAAGTCATCACAATTGGTCAACAAAATTATTTGGCATTTATTCCAATTAAAAATACTAAAATAAAGCATTTAAATTAAATAAGGTTTGTCAAATTCCTAAAACCTCGTCAAAACACCAAATAAATGGCCATGAGATTTATCATAGGTCAAACAAGGTCAAAGGACCTTGGAGAAAAAAATTCAGAATTTTTAAAGACTTAAAAGTATTTTTAAACAATTAAAAACAAATGAAAAATCAATTAAATCATGAAAAATATTAATAATAATCCAAAAAATAATTTTAATTCAGAATATGAAAGAGGAAAATATTTGAAACTTTTTGGTGAAATTCTCATATTTTTTGGATCAATGTTAAAATTAATATGAATTAATGAAAATCAAAGAAATTAAAATAAAAAACAGAAAATAAAAAAAAAACGTGGACCACTTGATCTGCCTCATTAATTGAGGTGGCAGATCAAGTGGTTGAGCGCGCGCGGTTCACCATACACTTGAGTCAATTGTCCACACGCGTGGTAATCAACATGTACGCTCGTGATTAAAACATTTTAGCTGGATCCTATGGTTGTGAGAGATGCCAACACATCGCCGGAGCTGTAGCTCCGATCTTCTTCTCCGGTGGACCTCACCGGACTGGTCCACCTTCAACCATCACTAAAATAAAAAAAGGAGGACATGATCTGAAAGAAAAAATGGTGTAGATCACGAATATCACCTCAATTTTAACTAACTCCTCACATATAGAAAGATATGAGGATTTGAAATTTGAGGTATGTAAATTGAGTTGCTTCGATTTGACCTCTAAGCAACTCAATCTTCTTGCCTACATTGGTAGGACTTCAGACAACCAAAGAATCAAGAGAATTGAGCAAGATTGAGAGAGAATCAAAGAGATGAAAATTTCTGGAAAATACCTTCAATGTAGGTCTGGATTCAACTGTTCTTGCCTTGGCTCATGCTTGATCTTACTCAGAATGCTTGCAGAAATGGAATAAAATGCACAAAAGGTCTTGGATCCCTGGAGTTTTGAATCTCAAAACAGTGAGAATTCAAACTCAAATTCAAATGAAATTCTCAAGTTTATCCTTTGGAATGAGAGGGTTAGAGGTTTGGGATCAAAGCTGGCGCGAATGTCTGTGAAATTCCGAGCATATAGAGCTCTATTTATAGCCAATTTAATTGATATTTGCACACTTGAAGTGAGCTTCCAAAATTAGCAATGTGTGATGCATGAGTGCATGGGCGTGTACATGCCCATGAAATCACTCCATTTGATCCATAATTGAGTGTAAGCAAGGCTGAAGTCATGTTGCAATGCTAGGAAATTGTCCATGTCCATGCCATACGCAACCCTAGCAATTCTTTTCCAAAATGGATGAACTTGGACTTTTTGGAAAGTTTAGATCAAGAGGAACAACTTTCATGTTCAACACTTTTCCATTTGGATCTTGTATCATGATGAATTTTGAGGTGGAAGTTTGGAAATTTCAACATGTTGAAAAGTTTTTCCAAGTGTCAAGCCATATATCTCAATATCCCACCTTGCTTAACTTTTTATGTGAGATTCAAATGAGAAACGTGTACTCATCAAAGTTGTAGCTCTTTCAAATACCTTCAAAATAGTCACCAATTTCATGTCATTTGGATTCTAACTGATAGAGTTATGCATTTTTGAAGTTTGGAAAAATCACTTGTTCAATGGTATATGCCAAAAGTGACCTATAATGTAGCCTCATATCACATGCTTCTAAAAAATGAATTAGCTCTCACTCCCAACATCAAAGTTGAATTAGACATCTTGAATTTGATGTGCAACTTGGAAATATTTCATCTCATAAAAATTGAGCAAGTTATGGCCTTGGGAAGTTGACTTTCAAATTAGGGTTTAGACAAAATGACCTATAATGTTTCAACATAGAAAATGATTTTCCAAGCAAAACTAGCTATATGTCTTAACATGAAATTTGTTTGGAATGTCGTTTATAGTAACTTTGATTTTGGAATCATTTTCATATGGTGAAAATTGTAGGAGATAGGGTCTAAGGAGACCCAATTTTGATTAGGTGAATTCATCTGGCCAACCACCATCAACCAACTTGCTAACCTTCAATTCTCTTGACTCTCTAGGCTCATGGCAGATCATATATGCATAAGATGATGAAATTTGAAGTGTCCTTTGAGAAGTTTTATCAATTGGTGAGATAGCTTGTTGGAGAAGTTACTCAAGATACCCAGTCAAACTAGGGTTTCCAAGGTAAATCACCCAAACTCTTGAAGAAAACTTGATCAATATAACATGTAGGAATCAATGGAACTCATATATGATGCTCATAACCATTCTTGAATCAATTCATGGTAGTGTTCTTTGTCATGAGGGTCTCAAACCCTAGATATGAACTTGATAGATCAATGTGATCATGCCCTACCTACAAAAGAGTTAGGAAAATGCAAAGACATATTTTTGGTATTTTGGTTAGTAAAGTGATAATATATAAGTATGATACAATCACAAAGTGCTTGGTGATCTCTCCCAAAACAAACCCAATGAAAGAGGGGTAAGGAGGATGCCAAGGTATGATCTTAATGCTTATACATATGATGAAATTGCATGAGGGATCTTAGGGTCAAAATTGGGGTCTTACAGCTGCCCCTATTTAAGGACATTCTAACTGAGGAGGCGAAGGTTAAAATCTTCATGTCGACTCAGTAGAATGGGCTTAAATAACAACATATAGAAACCAACTTTGGTCCCTAAGAGACCTCATGATGCATATTATATGAATGCAAAAGTAAATTCTTTGTGGGGAAATATTGCCACAAAGGAAAAGAAATCAGAGAGACCGAAAGTCCGCAGGAGTAAAATGCATTCCGTAAGGAAAACTCACTAGGGAGACAGAGACTCTGGGGGAAAAAGGAGTTATGCGTATGCCAGACTACGACCTAAGACTACTAGGGGACTCAAGGGATTCCTTACAAACATGGAAAAGACTTAGTCAGGGAACTAAAAACATCTACAGGGGATATAAGTAGGTCAGGATAAAACTGAAATACTTGAATCATGCAGGGAAAAGCGATTTCATTAAGGAAATGCGCACTCAACTCAACTGGGGAGAAAATAAACTTCAACACAGGAGGAGCAGAAGTCTATTATCTACTACCTGTTACTGGGTGAGGAGATAATAAAGATCTGACATAGAGGACATCGTCACTGATTAAGATGAACATATCAAGGATGACTCGCTGGTAACCAACATAAAGGAATATTCATTACCGGTTACTGGGTAGGAATAGCCTTGCTGGGGAAACTGCAGAAAATAGGATTTACAACTACCAGTTACTGGGCAGAAGACGAAGGGTGAGAGTATCTGTCATCGGTTAGGATGGACATATCAAGGATAAACTCAACAGGGAAGAAAATCCGTCATCGGTTAGGATGAACATATCAAGGATAAACTTGCCTGGGACTGTCAAGGAGGATATCCGTCATCCGTTAAGATGAACATATCAAGGATAAACCAACTGAACAAAAAGTAGGAATTACATCTATCGAATGCTAGATAGAATACCGTCAAAGATAAAATTTGTCACCGGTTAAGATGAACATATCAAGGATAGACTCTGTGAGGAGATAAAATAGGAATTACATCAATCAGTTACTGGATAAAATACCAAGAGAGAGAATCCGTCACTGGTTAAAGTGAACATATCAAGGATCAACTCTGCGGGGGGAACAAAGCAGGGTTTACAACTACCAGTTACTAGGTAGAAGACCGCAAAGAAAAGGAAACCCGACATTGGTTAGGATGAGCATATCAAGGATTAACTCTCTGGGAAACAAGAATAGGGATTACAACTAACTTTTTACTGGGTAGAATACCAAAAAGAGAATATCCGTCATCGGTTAGGATGAACATATCAAGGATAGACTCAAGCAGGGGAGAGAAAGATATCTGTCACTGGTTAGGGTGAACATATCAAGGATATACTTCCTGGGGAATCAGATCCACTAGGGACTATACTGCTGGGAAAACTGGGGTACTTTTGCCGAGTATTGGGCAAGAAGTAAAAAACTGCAAGCTAAGAAGAATATTACCAGTTACTGGGGAATAAACTCTTAGGGGACTCAAAGCATCTATCTAGGTAGGAGCTAGAAAGAAACAGTCAACCAAGACTCAACCCTATGAGGACATAACTCAAGGGGAGCGGTTCCATCCAGATAAACGACTGGAGAGGAAACTGAAGAAATAATCATCCACGAGGAAATAACTTAGTGGGGAAGAGGAGAAAGGTTGAAGTCTTTCTGCCTAAGGGGATGACGCTCTACAATTGAGGGAGGACAAACACCGAAATTTGTATGGGGATCAAGTACCGCCATACAGGAAATGAGAATCTCAGACCAACAATTTAAACCGATATGCGAATATGCATTTATGAAATTATATGAATGATGATTATGCTGACAAAAACGATCACGAAGGATACAAAGGTGTCGCAGAGAAATTGAATCATCGGTATAATCCCTGGTCAATCCACAAAATATGGAGACAACTGCTAGAGACCAGAGAGATCAACAATCTGAAAAGGCTCAACCCTAACTGGAGAAAGAGGAGATCTGCTGAGGAAAGAGAAAATATCATCGGGCCTGTGGGGAATTTTAGATCAACACCATAAAAATGGGAGACAACCCTACAGGGAAAACAAAATGCTCAGGAACTAGGAGGAAACTCTAACTGGGGAGCAAGTCGACTGGCAATTGGCGGGGAAACCTGAAGGTGAGAAAAACAAGAAAGGGGGGTTTGAATTGTTTTCGAAAATAAAAGCTTTTTCAAAAAATAAGAACACACATAATTTTATACTGGTTTGCTTATAACACAAAGCTACTCCAGTCCACTCTGCCAAGGTGATTTCGCCTTCAAAAAGGACTTAATCCACTAATCTTGAAAGATTAATACAACCAAACATCTAAGAGAGTGATCTCTTAGTCCTCCCAAGTATACAGACTACGCAGAGTCACTTGAGGAACAAAAGCAATTTAGCAAAATAAGTATGTAATAGAGAGTGCTTCTAAGAGTAAGCGAATATTACAGTAGAATAATCAAGCAAGTGTTTTCACATATGAGCAACAGCTCGTGAAAAGCTTTTAGAGAGAATGTAAAGAATTTTCTATGCGTTGTTGTGTATCTCTCACTGAAGTAGGTTGTCCTTTATATAGTGGTGAAAGGACCGTTGGAGTGATGACAAAATATTGGCCTTTGATGAGTATTCAATGTCATTACTTCTGTGTTTCTTGCCATAACCAATTTGTCTCCCTGAATAACTTCTTTCTAAAAATACTTTCTTTCCATTTGAAGAAGTTCTTTCCGTTACTCTTTCTGGATTTGGAGAATCTACATCAGAGTCTGTATTATCTCGGAGTTTCTATGTCAGAAGGAGAATGTGTTGAGGTTACATCAGAGCTTCTAAAAAGTACTGGTCTTCTAGATCATCAGAACTAAGTCCAGTGGATGTGTAGAGCTTCTAGTTCTTTCTACTGTCTCGTTTTGCTCAGAATCAGAACTTCTGGAGCGCACTTCTTCTTAAGATGCTTCTGATCTTCTGGTACTTTGTATCTGATCAGAGTTTGTATCTGATGAAACGATCAAATTCCTTTGATGCTGTTCAGAGTCCTACATACTTAGAGAATTTTCGTTAGGGTGCAATTTTTGGTTTCATCCTTTGTTATCATCAAAATCCTGGAATTATATTGTAGAACTAATTTTGTTCTTACAATCTCCCCCTTTTTGATGATGACAAAACAATCTTAATTACGAGATGATACATTTAGAGATAAGAATATTTAGATCAGATAGACGTGAGCTCCCCCTGAGATAAGTCTGGGAGTTCAGAAGTTCTTACCGGAGCTTCCATGATATGATGTTTCTAGATACTCTTCTGCAAATTTCTAAGTCAAAAAGGATTAGAGCCAGTTAAAACAATGTTTGCAGAGTACTGAAGGATTTAGATATGTTTTCATCAGAGTTGTTTTTAGTTCTCCCCCTTTTTGTCAGAACCAAAAAGACTTAGATAAATGAAGGAAAGACAAAAATATATATATTCAGATAGAAAACACAAACAGTAGAAAGTGAGAACACAACAGAAAGCAACAAGCAAATCAACAATCAAAAGGAATCCTAGGTGCCTAAGGGTTTGGAGGAGGAGGCATCCTCTGAAGCAACTAGGTCAGCGGATTCTGAATGTTGACATTTACTGAATCCTGTTGATCCAATCTGGCTCAGACTTCTTTCTGCTCCTTCTGAAGATCTTCAAGTGTATTGAGAACTAGAGGGACAAAGGTGGAAGACTCCCCCTAAGTCAGAGCATCCGGTTCTACCCTGTCGGCAGATTCTTCAGCATGGCGAGCTTCAGCTTCAGCAACGGCTTTAGCTTCAGCTTCAGCAACAGCTTTTGCTTCAGCTTCAGCAGCGGCAGCAGCAGCCTCAGCTAGAGTTTTGGCTTCAGCTTCCTTGATCCGTTGTATTTCCTCTTGTCTGGCTTTCTCTTCTGCTTCCTTGCAGGCTCTCTCCTCAGCTTCTCTGGCTAGACGCTCCTGGAGTCTTAGCTCAGCGTCTCGGATGAAGTCATTTCGGACTTGCTCAGAGAGACTCTTCAGCTTGAAGGCTTCAGCGGTCATCCAGCCAATAACTCTGTTCCAGTGTGTCCTAACAGCTGAAGGATCATCACTGATGCCAGAGTTGATGGTCAGAGACTTGACCTTGTCAACTGAAGCTCCTGCAAACAACACTATTGCTTCCTCTAGGGTTGGCAGGGTGTTTTCTAGTTCAGAGGGTGGAGGTGGAGAAGTGGGAGGGCTTAGGTTGAGAGTGGGAGTTTGTGGTTCAGCGGATGTATTTGGTGGGTGTGTGTCAGAGTTGTTTGGTTGAATTTCAGCAGGTTGAGGGTCAAATGTTGTTGGGTTTGGTTGTTATGTGGGTGGTGAAGTGACTTTTGGTTTAGGTGTGGTTTGTGGTGGCTGTTGTGTGGCCAGAGTCTGAGCTTGGAGTTGGGCCAGAGTGGGAGATGAGGGGTCAGAGTGTTCTGTGTCTGATGAAATGGTGTAGTATGGGGGTGATTCTGGAGAAGAAGATGAAGATGGTGAGGTGGTTTCATTCAGCATTTCTAGGTCAGAAAAAGGTAAGATTGTAGTAGCAAGGTTAAATTTTTGGGATGGTTGGTGAGATGTTCTGGTGGTCGAGGGGGGAGTTTCTGAGTTTGTGTAGATAGGAGTGGGTTGAGGTAAATAAGAAGCAATATTATGTGTTTGTACAGAGGGAGCAAGTGAAATGGACTTACCAGAAGGTCCAGGTAGAGGTGTTGGAGGTCTTGATCCGAAGGATTCTCCCAGTCTTGCCTTCTTAGCTTGCTTCGCCTTCTCAGATGGTCCTCGTGGACGCTTCATGAAGTTTGAAGGCTCAGCTGGAAGCTGGCTAATGTTGAAGTCTGAGATATCCACTCCCTGTTTCCTCAGATCATCTAAGTAATATAGGATTACCTCTGGAGGGTCGATCTTTGAGAACAGATAAAGTCCATGTGGGATCTTCCTCTGATCTTTGAGAGCTTCCCAGGAGGTGTCCATAGTGGGTTTGAACTTGACCTGATCCAGAATCCCCATGCTCTTCAGATTTTTGGCGTTGAGAGCTTTTCCAGTGTCAATCATCACGTCTTCCATGAGTCTGAACGTTATCAGATGGTCCACGAGACGGCTTTCGATCAGGACGTCAGAGATTAGCCTTCCCAGAGGAATGTAGTTTCTGGGCTTCATGTTGTTTCTTGTATCTCGTACAGAATCTCTGAGAAACTTGAAGAGAAGTGCTGGAAGACAGAGCTTCAGACCCTTTTGGATGCAATACAAGATGCACTTCTGGTCTGTGTTGATGTAATCCGAAGAATTTGAAGCTGGACGATGATGGATGGTGCCCAAGATGATCTTCAGCCAGACCCGAAGGTTCTGATGTAGTTCCTTGTTCTTGGATTGGTTGCCTTCAGCGTTCTGTTTGAAGATGGTTGGATTAATCTCATGGGACAGATATTTTGCCCTAGGATTAATGTTGTAGATCCTTCTGCCTCCATCTTTCTCCATGCCCAGAAGAGCAGCAATGGACTTCTCAGTTATCACCATTTTCACTCCCAGAACATAAGAGACGATGTAGTGATCATCAGCATCAGCGAATCTCCAGAATTCCTTCACTAAATTTGTGTAGACTGGACCATACAAACGCTTGAAGTAGTTTCCCCAACCTTGATTTCTGAGTTCTTTAGTGAGGTCAATGCCATTTCTTCGCATGTTGTCAAAATCCACCAGGGATTCACATAACACTTCCAGTTTCTCAAATGGCGTTGCAAGATTGATGTGAGGCTCACGATCAAGAATGTGAGGCTCTTTGTAGATGGGAGTTGTGACTACACCGGTAACCGCTGGGTTTGGGTTGCTTGAACTTGGAGCTTGTTCGTTTGAATCCATTTGTTGAGAGAAGTTGTAGACAGATTGTTGTTGAGCATCCATGAATGTTGTTGATAGCTGAGATGAAGATTGAAGAGTGTTGCAGGAATGCCTTGAGAGAGCTGAGCTTGCAGAGTTTTATGAGTGCGTGAGAGTGAAAAGTGTGCAATGTGTGAATTGAGGTGTTTAAATACCCAAATTAGGGCGCATGCAAAACGACACACAAAACAAAGTTTAGCACAAAAACCAAGTCAACACGTTTAGAGGGAAAATGATTACAGCTCATTAATGATGTCTAATCCCAACAGTCAGTACACTGCTCGAGGAGATCTCAAGAGACTGTTCCTTGATTACTGCTAGATAGCTGTCTAGAAGTTCCAAGGTCAGACGCAAGGTACTCCACGTGTTTGCTTTATCTGATCTTCAGGAATACCAAGGGATTGGTTCCTGGAGATTTCTAACTCAAATAACTTCTAACTTGGTAAGAGTATCAGAGTCAGAGGCAGAATCCATTGTGTTTACATCAGAATCTCATTTTACAAACTCAGAGGCACATTTTATTCAGGGCAATTTTGAATGTTCAGATTCTTGAAGATGAAGAGGAATCTATCTTCAGCTAAGGGTTTAGTAAAGATGTCAGCCCATTGATGATTTGTATCAATGAATTTCAATGTTACTACCCCTTTCTGAACATAGTCTCTGATAAAATGATGTTTTATTTCTATGTGCTTAGCTCTGGAGTGTAAAATAGGATTCTTGCTTAAACAAATGGCAGCAGTATTATCACAGAAGATAGGGATGTTACTCTCAAAGATTTGCAGATCCTCTAATTGATTCTTCATCTAGAGCATCTGAGTAGTGCACAGAGATGCTGAGATGTATTTCGCTTCTGTAGTAGACAAGGCTATGGTTGATTGTCTTTTGCTGGCCCAGGATATCAGATTCTTTCCCAAGAGCTGACAATTTCCAGATGTACTTTTTCGTTCCATTTTGTCTCCTGCGTAATCTGCATCACAAAAACCAGATAATCTATACTCTGATGTTTTCTCATACATCAGGCCCAGGTTAGGCGTTCCTTTCAGATATCTGAGAATTCTCTTAACTGCAGTTAAATGAGATTCTCTAGGGTCTGATTGGAATCTGGCACGGAGACAAACACTAAATAGAATATCAGGACGAGTAGCAGTTAGATAGAGAAGGGAGCCTATCATACCACGATAGAGCTTCTGACAAACCTTTTGACTGACTTCTTCTTTTTCAAGAATGCAGGTTGGATGCATGGGTGTCTTTGCAGGTTTGCATTCAGCCATTTCAAATTTCTTCAGAATGTCTTTTATGTATTTACTTTGATGAACGTACGTGACTTCTGAAGTTTGATTGATTTGAATTCCTAGAAAGAACTTTAGTTCTTGCATTAAGCTCATTTCAAATTCTGCCTGCATTAGCTCAGAGAATTCTTGACATACAGAGGCGTTAGCTGAACCAAAAATGATATCATCAACGTATATCTGGCATATCATGAGATCATTATTAATGTTTTTACAGAAGAATGTGGAGTCAACTTTCCCTCTGATAAAATCATGTTCCAGAAGAAAATTACTTAATCTTTCATACCAAGCTCTGGGAGCTTGTTTAAGTCCATATAAAGATTTCTTAAGTTTAAAAACATGTTCTGGATGATTTGAGTTTTCAAAACCTAGAGGTTGGTTGACATACACTTCTTCTGATATATAACCATTAAGGAATGCGCTCTTGACATCCATTTGATACAATTTGATAGAATGATTTATAGTGAATGATACAAGTAAGCGAATAGATTCTAACCTGGCGACTGGGGCAAAGGTTTCATTGTATTCAATGCCTTCTTGTTGACTGTAACCTTGAGCCACCAGTCGAGCTTTGTTTCTGACAACTTCTCCTTTCTCATTCAGCTTGTTTCTAAACACCCATCTGGTTCCGATAATGTGAGTGCCTCTGGGCTTAGGAACAAGATCCCAGACGTCATTCTTTGTGAATTGATCTAGCTCTTCTTGCATGGCTAGAACCCAGTCACTATCTTGAAGTGCCTCATCACCGGAAGTAGGCTCGATCAGAGATACTAGTCCCAGAGGAGTTTCTTCAGGAGTCTTGAAGGTAGACCTAGTTCGGATAGGTTCGTCCTTATTTCCCAGAATCAACTCTTCAGATATGTTGAGGTGACTTTTAGCTTTCTTTGGGATTGCTAGGGAGTTAGTTCCTTCTGAAGTTTGAATGGCCGTTGCTTCTGGAGCTTTAATCTTCTCGTCAGAACATGCAAGAGTGATCTCTAGATCTGCAAGTTTCTCAACTAGCTTTAACTTTTTAGGGTCAAGCTTATCATCAAATCTGACATGAATTGATTCTTCCACAATTTTGGTTTCTGTATTGTATACTCTGTAGCCTTTAGAGCGTTCTGAGTATCCTAACATAATGCCTTTTTGTGCTTTGGAATCAAACTTGTTCAGATGTTCTTTAGTATTTAAAATAAAATAGGAACATCCAAAAGGATGAAAATAAGAAATGTTTGGTTTTCTTCCTTTACACAGTTCATAGGGAGTCTTCTCCAGAATAGGTCTTATGGAGATTCTATTCTGAATGTAACACGCTATATTTACAGCTTCGGCCCAAAAGTGCTTAGCCACATTTGTTTCATTGATCATGGTTCTGGCCATCTCTTGGAGTGTTCTATTCTTCCTCTCTGCAACTCCATTTTGTTGTGGAGTTCTAGGGCAGGAGAAATCATGGGATATTCCATTAGAGTCAAATAATTCCTCAAAAAATTTGTTTTCAAATTCCTCACCATGATCACTTCTGACTCTGATGATTTTAGAGTCAAATTCGTTTTTCACTTTGGAATAGAAGCTAGTGAATACAGAGTGAGACTCACTCTTGTGCTTTAAGAATTTTACCCATGTCCAGCGACTGAAATCATCAACAATGACTAGTCCATACTTCTTTCCATTGACTGATGCTGTTTTCACAGGACCAAATAAATCAATGTGAAGAAGTTCCAGAGGCTTAGAGGTAGAAACAATATTTTTCTTTTTGAAAGATGTTTTTGAAAATTTTCCTTTCTGACATGCTTCACACAGAGCATCTGAAGAAAACTTCAGCTTAGGTAGACCTCTGACTAACTCGAGTTTATTTAGCTGAGGTAATTTTCTCATGCTAATGTGGCCCAAGCGTCTATGCCATACCCATTGCTCTTCGTGAACAGACATCATACATTTCACATTTTGTTCTTTTAAATCAGAAAGATTTATTTTATAAATATTGTTTTTCCTCTTGCCAGTGAATAGGACAGAACCATTGTTTTGATTTATGGCTTTACATGTTTTTTGATTAAAGATTACATCATATCTGTTATCACTTAATTGACTTATTGATAATAGATTATGCATTAATCCTTCTACATATAACACATCAGATATAGAGGGAAGAGTACCGTTACCAATAGTTCCGGAGCCTCTGATCCTTCCTTTCTGATCTCCTCCGAAGCCTACGAATCCAACATCTTTAAGTTCCAGGCTTTGGAACATAGACTTTCTTCCCGTCATGTGTCGCGAGCATCCAGAGTCCAGGTACCATGACTGGTGTTTTAACTCTGCTGCATAAGATATCTGCAACATAAACAATCTTATCCTTTGGTACCCAGAGTCTTTTGGGTCCTTTGTGATTAGTTTTCCCAGAGCTTCTTAACACTTTGGGTTTTCTAGCATTATTAAATTGTTACTCTTGTGTATGTGTATAGTGATATGAAAATGGAGATTTAGGTTGGTCATTAGTAGAAGTTTTATCTTCACTAGGATCATACCCAATTCCTCTTCTATTGTTCTGACTGACTCCATAAATCATGGATGCCATTATGCTCCTCCCAATCCCATTTTTCAGAAACTTTTGAAAAGATTTTTCATATTTATAAATTATTGTGTTTGAAGTTTGTGGGGCTTAAGATAACGCTTCTTCAAGTTTTGAGCAATTTTTCTTTGTTGCATCTCTTTCTAATGTCAAAGTTTTGTTTTCATCTTTTAGTTCTAAAATTGTTATCTCAAGTTTGCCACATTCTTCTAATGTTTCTTCAAGAACGCCTTTTATAGCTTTAAATTTTTGTTTGAGTTTCTGATATGAGCTGAGAGTTTCAGACAAGCATGATTCTAGGTCAGATCGAGAGAGTTCAGAAAATACCTCTTCTGATTAAGATTCTTCATCTGAAGTGTTCTTGGATGTGGTAGCCATGAGTGCCACATTAGCCTGTTCATCGGAGTCTGATTCTGATGAGTCAAATTCGCTGTCATCCCAGGTAGCCATCAGTCCCTTTTTGGTTCTGAGGGAATTTTTCTTGAAGTTCTCTTTTCTGGAACTGTCTTTCTTTAACTTGGGACATTCGTTTATGTAGTGACCTGTTTCTTTACATTCATAACACGTAACATCTTTGTTAGATTTACCTTTTGAGGTTGATTTTGATCGGTCCCCTTTGGGTCTTGGTCTCCTGAAGTTATTATTCCTCTTTCTCCAGAGTTGTTTTACTCTTCTGGTCAGAAGGGATAATTCTTCCTCATCGTCAGAATCTTCTTGTTCAGAGTCATCAGCGTCTTCTGTTTCGGCCTGGAAGGCTTTGTTTTTGTCAGACTTGTGCCTTTCAGATCTGGACTTTAATGCTACAGACTTGATCTTCTTTTGAGGCTCATCTTCCTCCAGTTTTATCTCATGACTTTTGAGTGAACTGACAAGCTCTTCAAGGATGATGTTGTTCAGATCCTTTGATAGCTTTAAGGCTGTGGCCATGGGTCTCCACTTCTTTGGCAAGCTTCTGACTATCTTTTTGACATGGTCTGCAGTTGTGTATCCTTTGTCTAGCACCTTGAGACCTGCAATAAGAGTTTAGAATCTGGAAAACATTACCTCTACAGCTTCATCATCCTCCATTTTGAAGGCTTCATATTTCTGGATTAGATCCAGAGCCTTTGTTTCTTTGACCTGAGAGTTTCCTTCATGAGTCATCCTTAGGGAGTCGAGTATATCTTTAGTTGTTTCCTTCTTGGTGATTTTTTCATACTCATTGTAGGATATGGCATTGAGAAGTATCATTCTGGCTTTGTGATGATTTTTGAATTCGCGCTTATGATCATCTGTCATTTTACTTCTGAGAACGGCAACTCCAGCATCTGTTACAAGAGGTTTGTATCCAACTGTGACAATGTCCTAGAGATCAGCATCATAGCCCAGAAAGAAACTTTCAATTCTATCTTTCCAGTAATCGAATTTCACTCCATCAAAAACTGGAGGCTTAGCGTTGTATCTGTCTCTTTCGTTGGTGTTGGCCATAGTTTTTCTTGTTCTGGATCTCTCTACACTGTTAAGTGTTTGATTAGAAAATCAATAACAGAGCCGAAGCTCTGATACCAACTGAAGGTGAGAAAAACAAGAAAGGGGGGTTTGAATTGTTTTAGAAAATAAAAGCTTTTTCAAAAAATAAGAACACACAGAATTTTATACTGGTTCGCTTATAACACAAAGCTACTCCAGTCCACCTGGCCAAGGTGATTTCGCCTTCAAAAAGGACCTAATCCACTAATCTTGAAAGATTAATACAACCAAACGTCTAAGAGAGTGATCTCTTAGTCCTCCCAAGTATACAGACTACGCAGAGTCACTTGAGGAACAAAAGCAATTTAGCAAAATAAGTATGTAATAGAGAGTGCTTCTAAGAGTAAGTGAATATTACAGCAGAATAATCAAGCAAGTGTTTTCACGTATGAGCAACAGCTCGTGAAAAGCTTTTAGAGAGAATGTAAAGAATTTTCTGTGCGTTGTTGTGTACCTCTCACTGAAGTAGGCCGTCCTTTATATAGTGGTGAAAGGACCGTTGGAGTGATGACAGAATATTGGCCTTTGATGAGTATTCAATGTCATTACTTCTGTGTTTCTTGCCATAACCAATTTGTCTCCCTGAATAACTTCTTTCTAAAAATACTTTCTTTCCATTTGAAGAAGTTCTTTCCGTTACTCTTTCTAGATTTGGAGAATCTACATCAGAGTCTATATTATCTCGGAGTTTCTATGTCAGAAGGAGAATGCGTTGAGGTTACATCAGAGCTTCTAAAAAGTATTGGTCTTCTAGATCATCAGAACTAAGTCTAGTGGATGTTTAGAGCTTCTGGTTCTTTCTACTGTCTCGTTTTGCTCATAGTCAGAACTTCTGGAGTGCACTTCTTCTTAAGATGCTTCTGATCTTCTGGTACTTTGTATTTGATCAGAGTTTGTATCTGATGAAACGATCAGATTCCTTTGTTATTGTTCAGAGTCCTGCATACTTAGAGAATTTTCGTTAGGGTGCCATTTTTGGTTTCATCCTTTGTTATCATCAAAATCCTGGAATTATATTGTAGAACTAATTTTGTTCTTACAAAACCAACGCGACCTACTGGGGAGATCAACCACTTTATCTGACGAAGACCAATACTGCTGAAGAAGCACAAACTCCGCTGGGGAAGGCAGGAACTCTGGCGAGGGAAAACAAGTTGCAGGGCCCCTGAATTAACCAACTCAGCTGGGGAAACGGGACGAAGCTCTATTGGGAAATCAAGAACTCTGCTGAGGAATTGAATCAACATAATCGTCTAGGGATACCCGAAGGGTTAACTGCTTGGGGAACCTCTGATGTTTCGCACTCAAAGCTTGTTATCCATCGGAATGCTGTTGATATTTCTTTTAATTGCTTTGGAAAATTCTTGCTTCATATGTTTTTAAGAAAAAGAGATTTTGATTAAAAATTATAAATTTTCAAAAAAAGTGATCATAATAAAATTTAAACTATTGGCTGAAATAAATAAGAATAGAAACAATTGGATAAAAGCTCAACTTTATTTGATAGGATGGTAGTCTGTAAGTGACAAGACTCCATAGATTTTACCAAGTTGAAAATGGTAATTTACATAGAAAAGGGTTACATTGAATACAAATGATACTTAATCCTTCTACCAACTCTTGATATCCGTTGTGCTCTTGACCGCCGCCGGGGTGATGAATTGATGTCAACCCTTGTACTCAATCAAGTCTCAAAACACTGAAGATTAGCAGAATGCAATTACTTGCCATAATCCTTAATTTTTGCACAAGAGTCCCCAAGGTGTGGTACTCAACTTATCGGGAAATTCTTTTCTGTTTTATGTCTCTAATTTTTGCCTGGATCGCCCTTTCGACTTTCAATCCACCGAGACGCTCATTTTTTATTAAGCCGCCCTTTCAGGTTTTCAACTTAGCGAGCTATTCTTTTCATTTTAGGCGAAGTATTTCTTGACTGCATCTGTATTCACAGGACGAGTGAACTCTTCACCATCCATAGTTGTAAGTATCAAGGCACCGCCTGAAAAGGCTCTCTTAACAACATATGGGCCTTCATAATTAGGAGTCCATTTTCCCCTAGAATCTGGTTTGAACGATAAAATTTTCTTGAGCACAAGGTCACCTTCTCTAAACACACGAGGTCTGACCTTCTTATCAAAAGCTTTCTTCATCCTTTGTTGATATAACTGACCATGACACATGGCAGTTAATCTCCTTTCTTCAATTAAATTCAACTGGTCGAACCTGGTCTGACACTGTAGCGGGAAATTCATGATCATCAAGCTATTGACAAGCTAGAGATCAAATAACAAGAGTCGCCACCGCGCTTTTATGGTTTCCAAGGGAAAAAGGGAAAAAGTATGAACAAAACCCAAAAAGTAAGAAGTTTTCAAATAAAAACTAATAAAAGTCAGAGATCAAAGGAAAGGGGGTTGGTTACACAGAGGGAAGATGTTAGCACCCAAAGTGTCCTAGATACTCCTATGGAGCCCTTTTTGTGTGCATATGTATTGTGTACAAAGTGATGTTTACAAACAAATAGAATGGGGGGATGAGAAAAGAATTCATTAATTATATTTTTGTGTTTGACAAGACCTTCGGTCTTGTGCCTACGTACCAACATAAAAATGAGGGATCAAAACCTCGTAGTTCGTGATAGAAATTTCAAAATGGATGCATTGATTTTAACAAAATTTAAGTTTGAGAGACACAAAGGCCTAAAAATGGTTTGAATGAGTTAGTTCTTTTTCGCTTTTTGAAAGTTTAAGTCAAGTATAATCACTACGCCAAAAACTGGAATAGACAGCGCACCTTAGAGGGCGCTTTATTACAAAAGCGCACTCTAAAGTGAAGCGAAAAAATAAGGAGCGAACAACTGGAATAGACAGCGCACTTTAGAGGGCGCTTTTGTAATAAAGCACCCTCTAAGGTGAAGCGAAAAAATAAGGAGGAGATAGAGGGACAACAATACAGGGCGCTTTTTAGAAAGCGCCCTCTAAGGTTACCCTTAGAGGGTGCTTTTAAAAAAGCGCTCTATAAGTCCATGTGCATTTCCAGTTTATAAAGCGCTTTTGGAAAGCTTTAGAGAGCGCTTTCATAAGCGCCCTCTTAGGCCCCCTTTAGAGGGCGCTTTTTTTCCACAAGCGCCCTCTAAGGTCCCCTTTAGTAAACATTAAAATTATAACATACTGCGCGTTTTGTTATTTCACTCTCTGTTATTTTCGTTCTTTTTCACGTTAGGGTTCTCACTGCTACGATTTTCGCTACTTCTAAGGCGTTCTCCTTCCACCTCTGTTAGATCTACGACATTTCCTCCTTCTATTAATTCATTGTTAGCTGTTCGATTTTGACACCATAGGTATTTTTCTAATCTTCATATTACTTGGTTTCTCTTCTGACGTTCGCTATTGTTCATTTTTGGTTTCATTTTTCTTGGTTCATACATTTATTGAGTATTCTCAACAATAATTATTGTGTTCCAATGCTAGCAATGGAGACTAGGCATTATGGGTTAAATTTCACCAACTGTTCCATTTGTTTCTCGATGTAGAAAAAGGAGGCAGCAATATCTAAAACACCTTCTACCAATCAAAGGTACACTATGCAGCTTATGAGTGTATTTATTCTAGCATACATAGCATAGCTAGTAACTTAAGAAGTTTAGGTATGGATGTTATTTGATAGAGTAAATTAGAGTCGACTATTCTTCTGTTAGCTTTCAGTTAGACCATTATACAATTCTACATATATATTTTCTAGTCAATGTTTATCTTTTGTAAAAACTATATGATGATATATAACTATGCTACAAATTAGTGCATACCACTAATGCTTAATGCATGGTTCATACATTCTCATGCTATTGAAGTCAGAGATATCTGAAAATGTTGAGAAACTAACTCAATAAACCAAAATTGTTTTGGTTTTGGGTTGTTGTTGGAGACATGAATGCCCTGCACAGAGACTAACTCAATAAAGCGAAATTGTTTTGTCTCATCCCATTTTTGGTTTCTCTTCTGAAATTGTTTTTTGTTTATTCTAATTAGTAATGGATAATACATGGATGTCTTCCAATCGATTGTCGAGAGAGTACGAGAATGGGGTATCAGAATTCGTTAAGTTTGTCGTTGCGCACGCCGAAGACCCCAGTAGAATGATATGTCCTTGCTTGGGTTGTTGTTATGGGAAACGGGTTGACGCAGTTCAGTTGACATCGCATCTAATGAGGCATGGAATTGATCGAAGTTATACATGTTGGAATTTGCATGGTGAGAAAAGTAACGAGAATGTTGAACCGGGGGATAGTACGACCTATTCCTCAAACTATAGTGGCGCAGATACATACGATTGTGATCGAGTTGAAGAGATTGCAGAAGCACTTGAAGGAGATCTTAAGGATTGTCCCGAAATGTTTGAGAGGTTGGTAAGTGATGCAGAGAAACCTTTGTATGATGGTTGCACTAAATTCACAAGATTGTCTGCGGTATTAAAGTTGTACAACTTAAAGGCGGGCAATGGATGGTCGGATAAAAGTTTCACAGAGTTATTAGCCCTTTTGAAAGATATGCTTCCTGAGGATAATGTTCTTCCCAATCGAACATATGAGACCAAAAAGATGTTGTGCTCTATTGGCATGAGCTATGATAAGATACATGCATGTCCAAACGATTGCATTTTGTTTCGAAATGAGTATGCATCGTTAAATGAGTGTCCTAAATGCGGTGTCTCGCGATATAAGAACAAGTTGTCTCCAGCAAAAGTCTTGTGGTATTTTCCTGTTATTCCGAGATTTAGACGCATGTTTCGTAGTGAAACTGATTCAAGACACTTGACCTGGCATGCAGATGAAAGAATTATAGATGGAAAGTATCGACATCCGGCAGATTCACCACAGTGGTTGAAAATTGATAATGATTATCCTGAATTTGGAGAAGAATCAAGAAACCTTCGCTTGGCACTATCTACTGATGGAATGAACCCACACGGTATCCAGAGTATCTCACACAGTACATGGCCTGTGATTATTATGATTTATAACCTACCTCCATGGCTATGTATGAAGCGTAAGTACATGATGTTGTCTATGTTGATTTCTGGACCTAAACAACCAGGGAATGACATAGACGTGTACTTGAAGCCCTTAATCGAAGATTTAAAGATTTTGTGGGAGACCGGTGTGGAGGTTTATGATGGATATAGGAAAGAAAGTTTCAACTTGAGGGCGATGTTGTTTGGCACAATTAATGATTTTCCAGCATACGGAAATCTATCAGGGTATAGCATAAAAGGTCAATGTGCGTGTCCTATTTGTGAAGATAAAATAGATTGGAAGCGCTTGGAGTTTGGTCAGAAGAATGTTTTTCTCGGTCATCGGAGATTCTTAAATTCAAATCATCACTACCGTGGATGGAGAAAGGCGTTCAATGGAGAGACAGAACAAGGCAGAGCTCCACCTATATTGACGGGTGATCAAATTTTTGAAAAGGTGAAAGATTTGGATACTCAGTTTGGCAAGCCTTTTGCCCACACACTTGTCAAAAGTGGGTGGAAGAAGAGGTCAGTTTTTTTTGAATTGCTGTATTGGAAGTCCTTGTATGTGAGACATTTTCTTGATGTTATGCATATTGAAAAAAATGTATTTGAAAGTGTTATTGGCACGTTACTCAATATACAAGGAAAGTCTAAGGATGGCCTTAAGGCAAGAAAGGACTTGATAGCGATGGGAATAAGAACTGAATTAGGACCCTTGAAGAAAGGAAAACGAACATATCTACCGCCTGCTGCTTATACTCTATCTAGAAAGGAGAAAAAAACATTGTGTAAGTTTCTAAGTGAAGTTAAAGTTCCAGAAGGGTACTCTTCAGATATTAGAAGACTTGTGTCTATGAAAGACCTCAAGTTAAAGAGTTTAAAGACCCATGATTGCCATGTTATAATGGAACATTTTCTCCCAATAGGTATACATTCTATTCTTCTAGAAAAAGTAAGAAGCCTCTCAAGCTAGACAAGTGTTCTATGTCAATGATCCGAAAAGTACGAAATGGTCTATAGTTCTTTTTTCCAACAAAGTAATTGATGAAAACACTGGAGATCAAGGTGATATTGATGTTGAGATTGAATCGTTTACCAGAAATGATCAAGATGAGAATATTATATCAAATGATTTCCCTTTGGATTTCTGAACTTTAGCCTTTGGGCGTTTGCGTTCAGCTGAGGATCTTTTCCTAAAGCCTAAAACAGATGTGGTTCCAGACTTCTGTCCTACCTTTAGGATCTCTTCCAAGGTGTCAGTTCCTTTATTCATCATTCTGATGGATTTAGTCATCTGATTCAGCTTGGAGGTCAGCAGGGTTATTTCACCATTTAGATCCTCTATGGCCGTCAGATGCTTCAGTCTCTCATCTTCCAGCTCCTTGATGAGTTTCTTCTGCTTTTCTCCTTGTACACGTACTTCTGCACTGGTGACACACAGCTTCTTATAAGCTGCAGCAAGTTCATCAAAGGTCAGTTCATCTGCACTTGAGTCATCATCAGTGGCACAAACACTGGTTAGTGTTGTGACGTGTTTAGCAGATTCTCCTTCAGATTCACTTTCAGAATCTCCTTCAGACCATGTGATAGCTAGCCCCTTATTTTGCATTTTGAGGTAAGTAGGGCATTTAGCTCTGACGTGTCCATACCCTTCACAACCATGACACTGGATTCCCTTGCCGTGGTTGAACTTCTCTTCAGAAGTTGATCTTTTCTTAATGTCATACGGGATGTTCTTGACATTAGGTCTACCTCTTTGATCAATCTTCTTCACGAACTTGTTGAACTGTCTCCCAAGCATTGCTAAGGCTTCTGATATGCTTTCATCACCTCCAGTGTATCCTTCTTCTGACTCCTCTTCAGCATTAGATACAAAAGCTACACTTTTGTTCTTCTTTTCAGCATTCTCACACAAGCCCATTTCAAAGGTTTGGAGAGAACCAATTAGCTCATCCACCTTCATATTGCAGATGTCCTGCGCCTCCTCTATGGCTGCGACCTTCATAGCAAATCTCTTAGGCAAGGACCTGAGAATCTTTCTTACAAGTTTCTCTTCAGCCATTTTCTCACCTAGTCCACCAGAGGTGTTTGCAATTTCAAGAATATTCATGTGAAAGTCATGAATAGTCTCTTCCTCTTTCATCCTCAGATTTTCAAACTTGGTGGTCAGCATCTGAAGTTTGGACATCTTCACCTTGGAAGTACCTTCATGAGTTACCTTGAGGGTATCCCAAACTTCCTTAGCTAGTTCACAGTGGTGCACCAACCTGAAGATGTTCTTACTGATTCCATTGAACAATGCATTCAAGGCCTTGGAATTTCCAAGAGCTAATGCCTCTTGCTCCTTGTCCCACTCTTCTTCAGGAATCTGCACTCTGACTCCATCTTCACCTATCTTTGTTGGATGTTCCCATCCTTTGTTGACAGCTCTCCAGACTTTGCTATCTAGAGACCTTAAGAAGGCTATCATACGAGGCTTCCAGTCATCATAGTTAGAGCCATCCAACATGGGTGGTCTATTTGAGTGTCCTATATCCTTGTCCATGGTACTAGAAAGTAACTTCCCTAGATCTCACCCAGAAATTAACAGGCAGGGTGCCTGCTCTGATGCCAATTGAAATTCTAGTTGCCAGACTTTAGATGTCACACGGGTTGTTATGACATCCAATTCTGCACAGACAAGAATTATGCAGAACTTAAACGTAAGTGCAGTAAATAACACAAGTAATTGTTTACCCAGTTCAATCCAACATGACCTACATCTGGGGGCTACCAAGCCAGGGAGGAAATCCACTATCAGTAGTATTAATTCAAAGCTAAACTCACCCGTTTACAACTCTTCACTTAATCCCTACCCAATGCAATTTCAATCTTACTCTAAGATCAGAGTTCCTACTCATTCCCCCTCAATCACCTCAGTGATTACTACCTTTAATCAATATTAAAGACAATTTTGAAGTCACACTTCAAACAACTCTTGATTGTGCTTAACAGCTTTAATCAAGATACACAGCACTCACGCTTAAAAGCTTTGAGCGACACAACACTTACAACTCAATGAACACCCTATGCCAAAGCAATCATCTACGTGATAATGGCTTGGCTTACAAGATATGTCTAATACAAGACTCACAAAACTACAGCAGTGAAGTATGATGGACACTCTAAACCTTCACGCCTCAAAATCCCCAGTTCTGAATGAAGGAACGACTTCCTTTTATATTGCAGTACTTGGGCCTTTGCACTTGTATTCTCCTGAATTTAAGGTCACGCGAGTTCCCTTAAATTCCACATCTAGGTTACTAACAAATAGGCTATTTGTTAGGTTCATTAAATGTAGCTTGGTTGTTGATTTCTTGGATTTTCTCTCAGCTGTTGAATCCATGAAGAATAGCCTGAGAAAAAGCTGAAACAGAAAACTGAACAACCTACAATATAGCATATGCTGTCAGGAATGAATGTCACGACATTCAGCTTGACATCAAGGATCATATGCTAAGTCTGTTTTTCCAGAAAACAGACTGTACAATTTTGCTGACCTGTATATGACCAAAATGACCATACTACAGTAACAGCTTACAATAATAAATGTCAAAGTATCCAATTTGACATTTACACATTTGGCCTTAAGTCAGTTCTGTTATCCCCTTGAGGAACAGACTAAGAAACATACTGAAGTGTAGCAGAACACCACTCTGTCTATTATTCAGTATATGCTGTCCATGATGAATGTCATAACATCCAGTTTGACATTCATATAGTAGGCCTTATGCCAGGTCTGGTATTTCCTTGATAACCAGACTGCAAATGAATACTGAGCTCTAACAGAACACCAACTGTTCTATTCCTCAGTATCTGCTGACAGGGATGAATGTCACCACATTCAATAAATCCTGTATTAGCTAATCCTGCAGTAAGTTACTCAGGTATGTCATGACATTAGTCAAGACATCAGAGTACAGTTAGATACTCTAACCTCCAATGCAGTCACACAAACGCCTTCACAACATGTCATGACATTAGTCAAGACATTAGAATCCAGCTAGTGTTTTACCATACAATGCAGCCAATTAAACACTTACAAACTCCCCCTTTGGCAAATTTTTGGCTAAAACACTTTGATCCCACAACTGAGTTCTTAGCAGCGGAAATCACACATCTAGCAGGTAATAGACTTAGCTAATACACTCAAAGTGACAGCACACTCACACACAAGGAAGTTAAATAAAACTTCACATAACAGCACACATACAGAAGTTAAATAAAAACTTCTAATTGCAGCACACATCCACAGCACACATACAGAGGTACAGAAGTTAAATAAAAACTTCAACATACATCAGCTGCAGGGGAGGGAATCTTCGAATCTGTCATGAAAGTCTGTTTTAACAGACCAATCTGTTGTCTGGGGTATTACCTGTTACTCCCCCTTTTTTTCAAAAATGTTGCCAAAGCCAACAACATAAACAGAAAAAATGACAGAATTACAGACTTGGTTTTACTTCACAGTTTCAACCAAGTTAGCACCCACTTGATCTTGCTTCACAGCTTTGATCAAGTAATCACCCACTTTTGCTTTACTGTAGGTACAGCCATATCAGATGCCATGACTTTGTTTCTGACATCCAGAACCACTCCTGCATGAACAGCATCCTTGAATTCCTGCAGGTGCACAGGCCTTCTCACGTTAGGGTGTCTCCTTACCCTCTTGTTGCCACACTTGTTGCAGGTGGCATAGCTATGATCTGTTGACCAATCAGAGCATAGTTCCAATTGTTTAATAGGCAGAGATATTAAACAATACATCCCAAACATCAGTGGTTGCTATAAGTTCTCAGAGAGACATATTCCCAGTTTGCCCCTTAAGTTTTCAAACTGAGTAGCATCCAGAGCCTTTGTAAATATGTCAGCCAGTTGAAGTTCAGTGGCTACATGTTTCAAGGTGATCACCTTGTCTTCCACCAGATCTCTGATGAAGTGATGTCTAATGTCAATATGCTTGGTCCTGCTGTGTTGGATGGGATTCTTGGAAATATTGATGGCACTGAGATTATCACAGAACAATGTCATGACATTTTGAGTGACATTGTACTCAGTGAGCATCTGTTTCGTCCAAACCAGTTGGGAACAACTGCTTCCAGCAGCTATGTATTCAGCCTCTGCAGTGGACAGAGATACACAATTCTGCTTCTTACTGAACCAAGATATGAGATTGTCTCCCAAGAAGAAACATCCTCCTGATGTGCTTTTTCTGTCATCAGCACTCCCAGCCCAGTCAGCATCACAGTATCCAGATAGGACAGGCTCAGACCCATATGAGTACAGCATCCCATAGTCACAAGTCCCATTGATGTACTTGAGAATCCTTTTGACTTGGTTCAAGTGGCTCACTTTGGGCTCTGCTTGGTATCTAGCACACACTCCAACTGCATAAGAAATGTCAGGTCTACTTGCAGTTAGGTATAGTAGACTGCCTATCATGCTTCTATACAAGCATTGATCAACACTAGGCCCTCCATCATCTTTGGTTAACTTCAGATGAGTAGGAGCAGGAGTCCTCTTGTGCCTAGCATTATCCATACCAAACTTCTTAACTATGTTTTTGGCATATTTGCTTTGGGAGAGAAACATAGAGTCCTCCATTTGGTTGACTTGCATTCCAAGAAAGTAGGTTAGTTCCCCAACCAGACTCATTTCAAACTCAGATTGCATTTGTTGAACAAAATGTGTTACCATTTGTTCTGACATACCACCAAAGACTATATCATCCACATAGATTTGAGCAATCATGATTTTTCCGTCTTCATCCTTCACAAACAAGGTTTTATCTATTCCGCCTTTTCTGTATCCATTTGAGGTCAGAAATTCGGTCAACCTTTCATACCATGCTCTAGGAGCTTGCTTCAACCCATACAAAGCTTTCCTCAACTTGTATACATGCTTAGGTTGGTTAGGATCACTGAACCCTTTAGGTTGTTCCACATAGACTTCTTCATTCAAGTAGCCATTCAAGAATGCACTCTTCACATCCATTTGGAACAGTTTAAACTTCAGAATGCATGCTATACCTAACAACAATCTGATGGACTCAAGCATAGCCACAGGAGAAAACGTCTCATCAAAATCAACCCCTTCAACTTGAGTGTATCCTTAAGCTACTAGTCTTGCTTTATTCCTAGTAATTACTCCTTTCTCATCAGACTTGTTTTTGTAGATCCACTTGGTACCAATGATGTTGGTCCCTTCAGGTCTTGGAACTAGCTCCCATACTTCATTCCTTTTGAACTGCTCAAGTTCCTCTTGCATGGCATTGATCCAGTATTCGTCAGTCAGGGCTTCTTTCACATTCTTGGGTTCAACCTTGGAAACAAAACAGGAATTTGAGCTTGTTCCCCTTGACCTGGTAGTCACACCACTATTGGGATCCCCTATGATAAGATCCTTAGGGTGGTCTTTCTGAATTCTGATAGATGGCATTTTGGGGGTTGCATCTACTTCACATTCAGGAGGAGGTTCCTGTACTTCATCAGACTTGACTGGGATGTCTGTTGAACTGTCAGGGAATGTTGCAACATCCTCTATGACATCGATTCCTTCCTCTTTATCATCCACAATGACATTTATGGATTCCATCAGAACATTGGTCCTGTAGTTGAACACTCTGTACGCCCTGCTGTTAGTGGAATATCCTAGAAATATACCTTCATCACTTTTGGGATCCAGTTTCCTTCTCTGTTCACGATCTGTGAGAATGTAGCATTTACTTCCAAAGATATGAAAGTACTTCACAGTGGGTTTTCTGCCTTTCCATATTTCATACAGAGTCGAGGAGGTTCCTTTTCTCAATGTGACTCTGTTGTGAACATAGCACGCGGTATTCATAGCTTCAGCCCAAAAGTGCATAGGGAGCTTCTTTGCATGAATCATAGCTCTGGCAGATTCTTGGATAGTTCTATTTTTCCTTTCAACTATCCCATTCTGCTGGGGAGTTATAGGGGAAGAGAATTCATGACTTATTCCTTCAGACGAGCAAAACTCATCAAACTTGGAATTCTTGAATTCAGTACCATGATCACTCCTAATTCGGACAACACAGTTGTCCTTTTCCCTTTGGAGTCTGATGCACAGGTCTTTGAAGACATCAAATGTATCTGACTTCTCTCTGATGAAACTTATCCACGTGTATCTGGAATGGTCATCAACCACCACGTAAGCATATCTCTTTCCCCCCAGACTTTCAACCTGCATAGGTCCCATTAAGTCCATGTGCAGCAGTTCCAGAACTCTGGAAGTAGTAGGATGTCCCAGCTTCGGATGTGACATCTTGGTTTGCTTGCCCACCTGGAATTCTCCACAGACTCTTCCTTCATCAATAAGCAGCTTTGGAATTCCTCTGACTGCTTCCTTGGATATGATCTTCTTCATTCCCCTTAAGTGGAGATGTCCAAGGCGTCTATGCCACAGCTTCACCTCCTGTTCTTCCTTGACTGAAGAGCATATTATGGAGAAGTTTGAGACTTTAGGTTCCCACAGATAGCAGTTATCTTTGGACCTAGATCCTCTCATAACTTCCTGATTGTCACCATTCGTCACAATACATAGCTCCTTAGTAAACTGAACATAGAACCCTTGATCACACAGTTGGCTTATGCTGATGAGGTTTGCAGTTAGTCCTCTTACTAACAACACATTATTCAGTTTTGGAACTCCAGAGCAGTCCAGCTTACCCACACCTTTTATTTTTCCTTTAGCACCATCACCAAAGGTCACATAGCTGGTAGTGTGAGGTTGGATATCTGCCAATAGATTTTCCATACCAGTCATATGTCTTGAGCATCCACTGTCAAAGTACCAGTCTTCTTTGGTAGAAGCTCTTAGAGCTGTGTGGGCTAACCTAGCATACCATTGTCGCTTCTTGTTGGAGACATGGTGCCTAAATGTCTTATGCTTAGGTCTGACATGAGGACCTTGGTTCGGGTAACCATGAAGCCTGTAGCAGAAGGCTTTTATATGCCCAAGCCTACCACAGTGGTGACATTTCCATTTCTGGAATTTCCTCTTCTGATGATTAGTCATCCTGGTTCCCCGATGTTGAGACATTGGATGTGACTTCCCTTTGGATTTCTGAACTTTAGCCTTTGGGCGTTTGCGTTCAGCTGAGGATCTTTTCCCAAAGCCTAAACCAGATGTGGTTCCAGACTTCTGTCCTACCTTTAGGATCTCTTCCAAGGTGTCAGTTCCTTTATTCATCATTCTGATGGATTTAGTCATCTGATTCAGCTTGGAGGTCAGCAGGGTTATTTCACCATTTAGATCCTCTATGGCCGTCAGATGCTTCAGTCTCTCATCTTCCAGCTCCTTGATGAGTTTCTTCTGCTTTTCTCCTTGTACACGTACTTCTGCACTGGTGACACACAACTTCTTATAAGCTGCAGTAAGTTCATCAAAGGTCAGTTCATCTGCACTTGAGTCATCATCAGTGGCACAAACACTGGTTAGTGTTGTGACGTGTTTAGCAGATTCTCCTTCAGATTCACTTTCAGAATCTCCTTCAGACCATGTGATAGCTAGCCCCTTATTTTGCATTTTGAGGTAAGTAGGGCATTTAGCTCTGACGTGTCCATACCCTTCACAACCATGACACTGGATTCCCTTGCCGTGGTTGAACTTCTCTTCAGAAGTTGATCTTTTCTTAATGTCATACGGGATGTTCTTGACATTAGGTCTACCTCTTTGATCAATCTTCTTCACGAACTTGTTGAACTGTCTCCCAAGCATGGCTAAGGCTTCTGATATGCTTTCATCACCTCCAGTGTATCCTGCTTCTGACTCCTCTTCAGCATTAGATACAAAAGCTACACTTTTGTTCTTCTTTTCAGCATTCTCACACAAGCCCATTTCAAAGGTTTGGAGAGAACCAATTAGCTCATCCACCTTCATATTGCAGATGTCCTGCGCCTCCTCTATGGCTGCGACCTTCATAGCAAATCTCTTAGGCAAGGACCTGAGAATCTTTCTTACAAGTTTCTCTTCAGCCATTTTCTCACCTAGTCCACCAGAGGTGTTTGCAATTTCAAGAATATTCATGTGAAAGTCATGAATAGTCTCTTCCTCTTTCATCCTCAGATTTTCAAACTTGGTGGTCAGCATCTGAAGTTTGGACATCTTCACCTTGGAAGTACCTTCATGAGTTACCTTGAGGGTATCCCAAACTTCCTTAGCTAGTTCACAGTGGTGCACCAGCCTGAAGATGTTCTTACTGATTCCATTGAACAATGCATTCAAGGCCTTGGAATTTCCAAGAGCTAATGCCTCTTGCTCCTTGTCCCACTCTTCTTCAGGAATCTGCACTCTGACTCCATCTTCACCTATCTTTGTTGGATGTTCCCATCCTTTGTTGACAGCTCTCCAGACTTTGCTATCTAGAGACCTTAAGAAGGCTATCATACGAGGCTTCCAGTCATCATAGTTAGAGCCATCCAACATGGGTGGTCTATTTGAGTGTCCTATATCCTTGTCCATGGTACTAGAAAGTAACTTCCCTAGATCTCACCCAGAAATTAACAGGCAGGGTGCCTGCTCTGATGCCAATTGAAATTCTAGTTATCAGACTTTAGATGTCACACGGGTTGTTATGACATCCAATTCTGCACAGACAAGAATTATGCAGAACTTAAACGTAAGTGCAGTAAATAACACAAGTAATTGTTTACCCAGTTCAGTCCAACATGACCTACATCTGGGGGCTACCAAGCCAGGGAGGAAATCCACTATCAGTAGTATTAATTCAAAGCTAAACTCACCCGTTTACAACTCTTCACTTAATCCCTACCCAATGCAATTTCAATCTTACTCTAAGATCAGAGTTCCTACTCACTCCCCCTCAATCACCTCAGTGATTACTACCTTTAATCAATATTAAAGACAATTTTGAAGTCACACTTCAAACAACTCTTGATTGTGCTTAACAGCTTTAATCAAGATACACAGCACTCACGCTTAAAAGCTTTGAGCGACACAACACTTACAACTCAATGAACACCCTATGCCAAAGCAATCATCTACGTGATAATGGCTTGGCTTACAAGATATGTCTAATACAAGACTCACAAAACTACAGCAGTGAAGTATGATGGACACTCTAAACCTTCACGCCTCAAAATCCCCAGTTCTGAATGAAGGAACGACTTCCTTTTATATTGCAGTACTTGGGCCTTTGCACTTGTATTCTCCTGAATTTAAGGTCACGCGAGTTCCCTTAAATTCCACATCTAGGTTACTAACAAATAGGCTATTTGTTAGGTTCATTAAATGTAGCTTGGTTGTTGATTTCCTGGATTTTCTCTCAGCTGTTGAATCCCTGAAGAATAGCCTGAGAAAAAGCTGAAACAGAAAACTGAACAACCTACAATATAGCATATGCTGTCAGGAATGAATGTCACGACATTCAGCTTGACATCAAGGATCATATGCTAAGTCTGTTTTTCCAGAAAACAGACTGTACAATTTTGCTGACCTGTATATGACCAAAATGACCATACTACAGTAACAGCTTACAATAATAAATGTCAAAGTATCCAATTTGACATTTACACATTTGGCCTTAAGTCAGTTCTGTTATCCCCTTGAGGAACAGACTAAGAAACATACTGAAGTGTAGCAGAACACCACTCTGTCTATTATTCAGTATATGCTGTCCATGATGAATGTCATAACATCCAGTTTGACATTCATATAGTAGGCCTTATGCCAGGTCTGGTATTTCCTTGATAACCAGACTGCAAATGAATACTGAGCTCTAACAGAACACCAACTGTTCTATTCCTCAGTATCTGCTGACAGGGATGAATGTCACCACATTCAATAAATCCTGTATTAGCTAATCCTGCAGTAAGTTACTCAGGTATGTCATGACATTAGTCAAGACATCAGAGTACAGTTAGATACTCTAACCTCCAATGCAGTCACACAAACGCCTTCACAACATGTCATGACATTAGTCAAGACATTAGAATCCAGCTAGTGTTTTACCATACAATGCAGCCAATTAAACACCTACAGTATATTTAGAATCTTTAGAAGTTAAACGATTATATATCAGTGGATTGTTGTATATGTATGGATTGTTGTATATAAGGCTTGTTGAATGCAATGTGTGAAAAAGGGCTTCAAATTATACAGTTTTAGGTGTACTGCTTCAATATACAGGTTGTCTAAAATAAATAAATAAATATAGCGCTTTTTAAAAAAAAATTAAATAACCACCCACTTTAGAGGGCGCTTTCCAAAATAAGCGCCCTCTAAACCCTTTAAATTTCCACTTTAGAGGGCGCTTTCCAGTAAAAGCACCCTCTAAACCCTTAAAAGTTTCCACTTTAGAGGGCGCTTTCCAGTAAAAGCGCCCTCTAAACCCTTAAAAGTTTCCACTTTAGAGGGCACTTTCTTTAAAAAGCGCCCTCTAAAGTGGCCCTTAAAGGGCTTCAAGAGCCACTTTAGAGAGCGCTTTCACCAGGAAAAAAAGCGTTGTCTTTACCTATGCCAGCGTCAGATTAGAGGGCGCTTTAAAGCGCTGTTATAGGCCAAAAAAAGCGCCCTCTTTTCCCTTATTTGGCGTAGTGAATTAAGTTTACTTACAAGTTTGATTTAAGAAAAGAAGTTTGAAAATGCAATGGCATAAGGCCAAAGTTTCTATCTTTTTGCAAAATGGTCAAAGTTTAGAACAAAAATAGTTCACACAAAGAAGATTTAAAAAAATGGAGGGAGAGATTTTGAAATTAAAGAAATGGGTAGAAGATGAAGAGACTATCCTATGCACAAAATTAAAAGTTTAGAGTTGAAAAGATCTGACCAAGTGAGTAGCAATCCAATAGACAAGAATGTCAATAGAAACCCAGAATTCCCTTGGACTTTTAGAATCAAGCAACACACAAATGAACAATTATATTATCTTGAAGAGCAAGGCATGAAATAAAGATGGCCACATCCAAGCTTATCCATTTCATGATCTTCTTCCAAAGTAGCCCATGCAACAGATGAATTCCACAAGTCACAGGTTCAAAATTACAGCTTCACAATGATCATGTTGCAGATGAACTTAGAGATGTCTTCATAGATGCATCAGATGAATTTCAAATTTGCAAGAACTTGGTTCTTCAACAAGTTGGCATTGGCCAAGTCCATTAGCATAGGAAGGTTGCCTAGATTCTAAGTCCATTTGTCCAAGATCAAGCCAACAGTCCATTCAAATGTTTTTTAGGGTTTTTGTTATTATTATGTACATTAATGGTCAAAGACCACACAAACAAGCAAAGTATACACAAACAAAATATATCACACAATATGGTCCAAATGGACAAAGTGAAAATTGCATTAACATAAACAATTAGAATGATATGAACAATGGCAAATGAAATAGAGTGCTAAAAGTAAATTGCATTAAAGTAAAAGCTTGAAATTAAAAGTTAGTAGTTAGTAGGTTAATAGTTAGTATTGTTTTGCTTTTTGCTTTTCATTTCAAGACATTCTTTGGAGAACACTCAACCCACTTATCACAAGCATGAATCCTTGAGCCAAAACATCTTCCAAAGGAAGGAAATAAGGCCAAGTTTCCACACAATACCATGAAAGATGGGAGACTTACAATCTCATTAACTAGAATGCTTATGCCTTTTATGTCACAAATTTAGCGCTATGTTTAGCAATCGTAATTGGACTTATGTAGAAGTAACAACTATTTGAGGCGGGGCAATAGAACTTAGGTGTTAATGCATGATAGAGACATAGTATAATGGACTATGCTCATGAAATATACCACACACAAAAACAATATGCAAAAGGTGTGGCCTAATCTCATCCATACTCATGTTAATTTTTCAATCAACTAGCATTAGGACTTTGAGATATCATAGGCCAAATGGAGTGAGTGAATGAAGAAGGGGAATAAGATGAAGTGGGAGGGGGATGAATGAAATCACAAATTGGTCAAAGGAGGACTTTTACCAAATTAATATCATTCATTCATTTTGGGAGATGGAATGTACATTCCATCAATCCCCTAAATCCAATGATATTAAGTTGACAAAGTCAATCAACCTTGACCAAGGCCCAACAACAAGAGTCAAACATAAACAAAGTCATCACAATTGGTCAACAAATTTATTTGACATTTATTTCATTAAAAATAATAAAATAGTGCATTTAAATTGAATATGGTTTGTCCAATTCCTAAAATCTCATCAAAACACCAAAGAAATGGCCATGAGATTTATCATAGATCAAACAAGGTCAAAGGACCTTGGAGAAAAAATTTCATAATTTTTGGACATTTAAAAATATTTTTGAATAATTAAAAACAAATTCAAAATCAATTAATTCATGAAAAATATTAATAATGATCCAAAAAATAATTTTAATTCAAAATGTGAAAGAGAAAAATATTTGAAAATTTTTGGTGAACGTCCCATATTTTTTGGGTCAATATTGAATTTAATATGAATTATTGAAAATAATGCAATTAAAATAAAAATTCAGAAAATCAAAAATACGTGGATCATCTGATCTCCCTCATTAATTGAGGTGGCAGATCAGATGGTCCCTAGCGCGCGTTCCATGTGGTCACTAGTCAACTGCGCTGCACATGTGGTAATCAAAACCAACGCCTAAGATTAAAACAAAATGAATGGATCATGTGGTTCAGAGACTTGCCAACGCATCGCCGGAGCCAGAGCTCCGGTCATCTTCTCCGATGGACCTCACCGGACTGGTCCACCATCAACCATCACCAAAATGAAAAACAAGAACATGATCTTAAAGAAAAAATGGCACTGAGCTCGAATCTGACCTCAATTCACTATAACTCCAAGTATATTGAGAGATACATGGAGTTGAAATTTAAGGTACATGAATTGAGTTGCTTCGATTTGACCTCAAAGCAACTCAAACTTCTTGCATACATTGGTAGGACTTCAGACAACCAAAGAATCAATAGAATTGAGCAAGAATTTGAGAGAATCGAAGAGTTCAAAATTTCTGGAAAATACCTTCAATGGAGGTCTGGATTCAACTGATCTTGATCTTGCTTGTGCTTGATCTCACTCCACTTTCTTGCAGGAGAAGGATTAGATGGTTAAGAAGCTGTGGATTCCTGGAGATTTGAATTTCAAAACAGTGGAAATTCAAACACAAATTCAAGAGAATTTTTCAGGCTTATCCTTTGTAAAGTGAGGGTTTAAGATGGGGGATCAAAGCTGGCGCGAATGTTTTTTTATTTCCGAGCAATTGAAGCTCTATTTATAGCCAAAACAGTTGATAATTGCACACTTCAAATCACTTTCCAATTTTGGCAAATGGTGATGCAAGGGTGCATGGGCGCGCACATGCCCATGAAATCATTGCTTGAGGTCCACAAATGAATGTTGGATAGTCTGAATTAAGCTTGGATTGCAAGGCAAGTGTGCATTGATGTTTGAAGTTTGATCCTTGCCAAGTGATATCACCATGTTCATGCCATGCGCAGCCTATGCATTTCTTGTCCAAAATGAATGAATTTGAGCTCTTTAGAAAGGTGATATCAAGAGGAACAACTTTCTTGTTCAATACGTTTTCATTTGGAGCTTGGAACTTGGAGAAATTTGAGGTGGAAGTTTGGAAATTTTTGACATATCAAACTTTTTCTAAGTGTCAAGCCATATGTCTCAATATTCCACCTTGCTTAACTTCTTATATGAGCTTCAAATGAGAAAAGTGTCTTCATGAAAGTTGTAGCTATCTCAACGACCTTCAAAATAGTCACCAATTTCATGTCATTTGGATTTAAAATGATAGAGTTATGCATTTTTTAAGTTTGCAAAAATCACTTGATCAATGGTATAGGTCAAAAGTGACCTATAATGTAACCTCATATCACATGCTCAAAAAAGTCGAATTATCTCCCACTCCAAACAAATATTATGCAGATGGAAAAAATATTGTTTATTTATGTTTTTTTTATTACCATTTTCAGAAAAAGCAAAAAGTAAAAATAAAATATCATAGATGTGAATGAATAAAATTATATTTTTATTGATGATAATACAGAAATACCCCAGAATGTTTCACTTCTTCCTTAGGTATAGGAGAAGGATTTTTTTAACAATAAAATAATTACTTTGAACGATGTACAATGACAGGAATGTCTATAGCAACCCAATTGTTGCAAGTCTGGTCGTGTGTCACAAAGTTGGCACAAGCTTCGTCTTTATCACCGTCTTCAGTAATTACAGCTGAGTATTGATCATCCCCGTGAATGAACCCTCCACTATGAAAACTTGGTTGCATAGCCTTGACATTGGCGTTGAATGGCCCTTGTTGAAATCCAAATTGGCCATGTTCTTGTTCTCCATAACCTCTACCACACGACCCCACTTGTCGGTGCCGCCAGCCTGAATAAACTCTTGTGCATCCTTCAAAGAAGACATAGATGCTCCAGTCTTTAATTCATCAACAATAGACAAAGCCTGGAATGGTGTTCCAACTTCCTCCTCTGCTTACACGTATGTGAAGGATAACAAATGGCTCACAAGAAACGCTTTCTCTCCACCAATAACGACAAGTTTGTCGTTCTTCCCAAATTTTTAAGCTTTTGGTGCAAAGTAGACGTTACGGCTCCAGCTTCATGGATCCATGGCCTTCCTAACAAACAGGTGTAGGCCGGGTGAATGTCCATTACTTGAAAATTAATTTGGAAATCACTCTGACATATCTTAACTAGAAGGTCCACCTCTCCAATGACAGTTTTTCGAGAACCGATGAACGCTTTAACAACAATACCCATATACCTCATTGGTGCCCCTTGTTATGTCAGTCTTGCTCAAATTGACTTGAGCAACACATTGAATGATGAACCACTATCAACTAATACGTTGGACAGAGCATCCTCTTTGCAGTTCATTGAAATGTGAAGCGCCAAGTTGTGATTTCTACCTTCCTCATTAAGTTCTTCATCACAAAAGCTCAAGTTATTACACGAAGTAATGTTGGAGACAATGTGGTAAAACTGATCCACATTAACATCATGCTCTACATAGGCTTGCTCCAACATTCTCTACAAAGCCTCTCTATGTGCCTCGGAGTTCATCAATAGTGACAACACTGAAATCTTTGATGGAGTTTGGAGTAGCTGCTCCATAATGTTGAACTCGCTTTTCTTAATCAGACGTAACACTTCATCATCATCATTAGCCTTCAACCTGCTAGATTCACCAGACTGACAAGTTGGAGAACTAACCAAATCAACTGCAGGAATATCTTCCTTCTTACCCATTGAAACATCTTCTATAACTCTAGGAGATATCGGGCCAAACACACGACCATTACATGTCACTTTTACTACATCCGCAATGCTTACCACTGAATTTGTAGCGGGAAGAGGAACCTCTTACCCATTCTCAATCATGGTAGCATTGTACTTGTATGACATAGCTTTATCGGATGAATAGGGGACGGGGCCCGCTAACCGTATGACCAACGGTGATACCGATCTGTTAACACTCTTGTTGCTGCTGTTGTCAAACTCAATAACTACCCACTCAGGGGGTTTGAACACCGATACAATAACATTCACATCATTGCCCACATACCTGGACTGTTGAACTTGAATAACATTTTCATCCATCAGTTTTTAAATATCCCTCTTAACAATTACACATCCTCGAGGGTTGACGCTGCAAATGACACAACCATCATGGTCATGTTCACAATCACTTACCAAGCACAAATCCCTATGAATTTCCACCAAGGACCTTCAAATACGATAGACATCAAAGACCCTGAAATTCCTAGGATAGCCATCTACCATGTTCACATAAGCATTGCCATGAGCAGGCAACAGGTTTGCTTTGACATTAGGCGCTCTATCCTCGAAGGACATCATACCGCTCTGTCCTCGAAGGACATCATACCGCTCTTGATTACCTTTTGAACCTCGTACTTCAACGGATAGCAGTTTTCAATATCATGGCCAAGAGGTCACTGGCGAAAAGCACAATGTAAATTAGGTTTGAACCACCATGGTAATGGTTTAGGAGTCTGTGGAGAATTTATGGGTTAAATTAGATTCTTGACAACTAAAGAGGGATATAATTATACATACGTCATAGGAATAGGGTCAAAAGAGACCTTCTTCATCTCAAAGTTCTGGTGATGATTGTTGTTGTTGTTGGTACGTTGTTGCGGTTGTTGCTGATGTTGTTGCTAAACAAGAACTGATTGATTTGTTGAATTATTGGTAAAAACTGGAATTACTGATGATACTTGATGATGATGTTGATGGGACTGAGAATTCTTCTTCACAAGAGGTCTTCTCTGTCTTCTTACTGATACTGCATTGGTTTCTCCTTCCTTCCTCTTGGAGAAACTACCACCGTATTTCTTGCTCGTCGACGCTTCATCTTTGGATAATCGTCCCTCTCTGACGGCTTCTTCCAGTCTCATCCCCATGTTAACCATTTTAGTTAATCATTAGGGCACTTGCAATCATACGTTCATAGTAAAATGAACTCAACATCTTCAAAAAGATCTTGGTCATTTCTTTCTCTTCTAGAGGTGACTAATCTGAGAAGCCAATTCTCTCCATCTTTGAGTGTACTCTTTGAATGTCTCTTTGTCCTTCTGAGACATCGATATCAACTGATCCTGATCTGGGGCCATACCAACATAGTACTCGTATTGCATGACGAAAGCCTCACCCAAGTCATTAAAAGTAAGGACATTAGCATTGTCCAAGCCCATGTACCATCTGAGTGCAGCACCAGTAAGACTGTCCTGAAAATAATGGATGAGTAGATGATCATTGTCGGTCTGAGTATACATCTTTCAAGCATACATGACAAGATGACTCAGAGAACAGGTATTTCCCTTATACTTTTCAAAGTCTGGGACTTTGAACTTCACCGGAATCTTGACATTAGGCACTAAACATAACTCATCAACACTTTTACCAAATAAATCATTCTCTCTTATGGTCTTCAATTCCATGCGCATCTCAGGAAACTGATCCTTCATCTCATCCATCTTCTCATAAACATCAGGACCTTCAGAAGGCTCAGAATGGTAGATGGTTTCCTCAACATGAGGCAAAGTATGCACAATGGGAGGAGGCACAGGCAGGACCGAGCTAGATATCAGCATAGAAGCAAGTGTTGGAGCGTACCCTTCAGGCACAAAGTTCGGTGGCATTCCCCAAGGGAACCCAGCAGGCATGGAAGGCATTGATTGGCTAGCAATCACAGTGAGCATAGACGTTTAAGCGATCTCTGAAATAACAGTTCTTTGAGGAGGAGGAGTTGCAGGAGGTGGAGATGGTTGATTCTGAGCAACAATCACGGATTCCATTAAGGCAGTGAGTCGGGAGATCTCATCCTTAAGCTTTATATTCTCTTATTCAAGATGCTTCATTCTCTTCAGACGATTAGCACGAGTGTAGTAGTGATGAGTCAGCTTGACTGATACACATAGGAATAACCCATAAGACATCTAGCTGAAGAAAACATGTTATGCAAATAATGCATGAAATGCAATGTTTTGATTTTAATTTTCAAGAAACATATAAGGTCTTACTTACAAATTTTTTTAATTAACAATAACAACAATTCAATTGACCATAAAATCTCTTCTTATTCATGAAATTTGGAAGGATTACACTGAGTACAACTTCAAAAACCAAAAATGTAAATACAAGAGAAAAGAGAACTATCCTCCTAAGGATCCCTAGCAATTGAATTAGCTGATTTGGCCAAGGGAGTGTACTTCCTTCGGATGTATCGAATCTATGACTCAAAGGTTGTCTGCATCTGAGCTTTCACAAGGAAGAGTCGATCAACAATCTTCTTCCAAGCACCGGAAGACTGAGGAATACTGGAGGAAAATAAATCCCCGGGCTCTCTCTGTCTCTTCACTGCACGCTCTTCAAGAATCTCAATAAGCGCATCTTTGTCTCTTGACTCAATCTGTAACTCCACATGCTTGCAGTGCAAAGCATGAAACCTCTCTTCCCATAAGTCTCTCTTGCTTCATCTTGGCAAGTGCTTCTTCTAACTCCTCTACATATTGGTTAAGGAGAGTTGATGGTTCAACCATAACCACAGAAATAGGTCTCTCACAAGTGTATGGCATCTTCATCTCCAAAGCTCTCTTCATCACCCAAATAGTGTAAGCTTCCATAGTTACACAGTTGCATGGACCAAGCTCGGATCTTCCTTTCCTATGCACATTGTTCCAGGCATGCACCATTTTGTCTTCAAATTTTGGGGATCTTTACCCTCCTTATAAAATAGACCTTATAACTTAATGTTATTAGGTTTATCACTCAAGGGGAACCCAAGATGACGACGGGCCAATGATGGGTTGTAGTTGATTCCTCCTTGTGTACCAATGAGAGGCACGTTAGAGAACTCATCATAACTATCAATAATCTTTACACCATCGAATGCAGAATCATACCAGACAATATCATCATTAGTGAGAGACATAAGTCTCTGAGACCACTGTAGACATTGTTGGTTCTTCAAGAAAGCTGGTGTTTAGGACAAGTGCAAAATAAACCACTTGTACAAAAGAGGAACACAACACGTAATGGTTCCACCATCTTTAGAATTCCTTAGATGCAAAGAGAAATACATGTCACCTAACAGAGTAGGAACGGGATTCCCAGTCAAGAAAATTCTAATGGTGTTAACATCAAGAAAATCGTCAATATTAGGGAACAAAGTTAGGCCATAGATGAGAAATACAAAGATAGCTTCAAAAGTGTCCATGCTACAGGCTTGAGCGAAAGCAGTGGCCCGACCAATGAGAAACTCAGAAGTCAAACCTTGAATCCCTCCTTTCTTCACCAAATGAGCATCAATCTCATATTTCTTCAAATGAAGAGCTTCGGCTATAAAATAAGATATGGGAATCTCCTCCAATCCACTGAAAGGTACCTTGTTAGATACGGGCATACCCAAGAGATGAGCATACTTCTCTAACATGGGCACAAGCTGATAATTCGGAAAAGTGAAGCCACGATAGAGAGGGTCATAAAACTGCACCAAGACACTCAAAAGTTCTTCAACCACATCAATAGATAGTATGGACAAAAGCTTCACATGACATTGCTTGAAGTCCAAGGGATCTAATACAAAGGATGACGACTTCCTTAACTCCTTCAAATAAGGACATTTGAAACTATACTTTTTAGTATTCCTTCATCCATAATCCATGGTCTGAAAATTATTTTAAAATAAGACCTTAGTTCCTTGAAAAAATTATTGCTATGATGAATGTTATGATGCTCATGAATGCAATAATCACACACAAGGGATCACACACAAGGCAAACACAAACAAAGGTCAAGGGATGGGTCAAGTCGTCATCAAGATCAATCATCCATTTTGGTGGATTATGGTTTTCACCTTATCAACACCCAAGTTCCATTGATATTGATGAGACCGATCGGATCAACCAAGAATCAAAGGGTTTGTTTTGAGACACGAGCATGGAGTCGGGTTAAGAACCATCCCAAAGGAGTGTACTAAGGATAAAAACCTGTAGATCATGTTATAAAAAGTTCCCAAAGTCGTGATCCTATCTATCCGATACTATAGGTTAGGATGACTGACTCATCAACCCATAGTATTCTCAAGAGAAACTTGTTTGAGTGTAGTATCGTGTAACAATTGTTATCAAGTCTACACCGGAACAGTCTCCGCAGTACGTCCTAAATATGCCAAGTTGGGTTAACTGTTCTACAGTCCTCAGCTTCTCAGACTCCCAGGTCAAAAAAAGTAATCCCTATCCACGATTTACTCGTGTGACATCAGTAATTCCAAGGGGGTCCCCACTGAGTAGATGGGTCTCAAGCCAACTCTTAAGGACTACTCCGTACGAGTTGAACATGACTATACCATCCTCCTATATTAATTGCACTCAAGTTCGGGTTAGAACTTATCTCACCAATCAGAGATCACCAAACACAACAGACATATTATACCATATAAATAATATATACAAACAAACATCAAATATCAACAAAATATTGCACAAAAAAAAGTAGGCTAAACGCATTGAGGACTACTCCCCAGCAGAGTCGCCATTTTATTTCTGTAGCGATGTATTCATGACCATCGACCTATGGATAAACCCGACGTCAATTGAAAACTCAGAGTCGCCACCGCGCCTTATTTGTTTCCAAATGAAAAGGGAAAAGTACAAACAAAACCCAATGATAAGAAGTTTTCAAATGAAAACTAATAAAATGCCAGAGATTACAGATAAGAGGATTGGTTACACATAGGGAAGGTATTAGCACCCAAAGTGTCCTAGGTACTCCTAGGGATCCCTTTTTTATGCGCAAGTGTTTTGGTTGAAAAGATGTTTGATAGAAATGGAATGGGGGGACGAGAAAAGAATTCATTAATTATATTTTTGTGTTTGACAAGACCTTCGGTCTTATGCCTACGTACCAACATAAAAATGAAGGATCAAAACCCCGTAGTTCGTGGTAAAAATTTTAAAGAGAGTTGGTGAATTGATTTTAACAAAAGTTTAGCAGAAAAAGGCACAAAGATGGCCAAAAATTTGAATGAAGTTGTTAGTTCTTTGTGGCTTATTTTTAAAGTTGAGTTCAATATGATTAAGTTCATTCACAAGTTTAATTTAAGAAAAAATTTAAAACTTCAATCGAATAAGGCCAAAGTTTCTAATCATTAAAACGTGTCTAAGTTGAAAACACAAGCAAAGAATGTTTTGAAAAGAGGGAGAGATTTTGAAATTAAAAAAGTGGGACGAGATGAAGAGGCTACCCTAGACAAAAATTAAAAGTTATGAGTTAAAAAGATCTTACCAATGGGATGAAATCCACAATACAAGAATCGGATAAAAACCCATTTTGCTTTGGACTTTTGAGCAAGCATCAAACATAAGTAATATCCAAGCAAACCATATGAAGACCAAGACATCAAATAAAGATAGCCACAATATCCAAGCAAGCACTCCAATAGCAAGATGTATTTAATGTCTTCAAATGTATAAGATGAAATATTTCCTTGGTAAACTCATAAAAACAATCATCAGACATAGTCAACAATAACAGTAAAACAATCAAGTGCGGAGACAAAGTGACAGATGAACCCAAGAGAAATTAAGACTTGCATCAGATGAAAGGCATTGTCAACGATAACTCAGTCTCAAATAGTGGCATTGGCCAAGTCGTTAAAGCATAAGGAATGTTGCCTACTTCTAAGTCCAAGGGTTCAAATCAAGTCCAACAGTCCACCAAGATATTTTTTAGGGTTTTTGTTATTATTAGTAATTTTAAGGTCATAAGACCATGAATAAAATCAAAAGCACACACACACACACAATATATATATATATATATATATATATATATATATATATATATATATATATATATATATATATATATATATATATATATATATATATATATATATATATATATATATATATATATATATATATATATATATAAGTACAAATGATATGGCTCAAGTGAGCAAAGTAAAAATGACTGAAACATAAACATCTTGCATGAAATGTAAATAGAAATGAATGATAAAGGTGCAGAAATCTAAATTGCATTAAGTAAATGACTTGAAAGTAAAGAAATATTAATAAGAAGTTAGTCAATGGTTAGTGAAGATTTTTAATTAATTAAGTCATTCTATGGAGAACACTCAGCCATTCACTCACAAGTATGAATCCATGAACCAGGACATCATCTATGAGAAGGGCTCCAACTTGGATAAATCAACAAGTATGCCACTAGCTCTCATGAATGGAAAAAAGGTCAAGTTTTCACACAATGCCATGAAGAATGGGAGACTTACAATCTCACTGACTAGAATGTTATGCCTTGCGGGACAAATTTCGCTCTATGTTAAGCAATCGTAATTGGACTTATGTAGAAGTCACAACTATCTGAGATCGGGAAATAAGAATATTGGTGGTAATGCATGTTAGAGACTTGGTACAAAGAACCAAACTACTAAAACATACCACATACAAAAAAATATAAAGATGGGATGGACCTATCTCAATCCAGCTCATGTTGATTCATCTGACACAAAGTCATTGATGAATCAACTAGCATTTAGACATTAGAGAAATTATTGATCAATGATGGATTGGGAAAAAATAGGGATAAAGATGAAGAGGGGAGGGTAAATAGAAACCCAAATTGACCACGGGAGGAAATTCATCTTATCAATACTATCCATTCATCTTGAGGGATGAAATATCCATTTCATCAACCCCCTAAATCCAATAGTATTGGTCAAATAAAAGTCAAATCGAATATGACCAAGGTCAAACATAAATTCAAGCATCACAAGGTCAACCAAATGGCTCAACAATATTTTTAAATAATTAAACAATTAAAAAACAATTTTAAAATGGATTAAAATGCATTTTTAAATGGACAAAACCTCAAATCCCTTCAAATCACCAAATAAATGGCCAAGGGATTTATCCTAGATCAAATAAGGCCAAAGGACCTTAGACAAAAAAATAGATTTTTTGGAAAGTTAGAAGTATTTTAAAATATTTAAAAACAAGTCAAAAATTAATTGATTCACAAAAAATATCAAAATTAATCCAAAAAATAATTTTAATTCAAAATATGGAAAAGGAAAATATTTAAAGATTTTTGGTGAAAGTCCAATATTTTTTGGATTAAAAATAAATTTATTATGAATTAATAAAAATAAAGGGATTAAAAGAAAAATCTGAAATTAAAATATAATTGGAAAAAACAAGGGCCATCAGATCTCCCTCATTAATTGAGGTGGCAGATCTGATGGTCGTGCACTAGGGTGCATGAAACACATTAGTCATATGCGTGGCAAAGTGAGTCAAACATACCAAGGGTCAGGATTATAACATCTAAACGTGATCAGATGGTTGTGAAGGTGCCAACACACCACTGGAGCCCTAGCTCCGACCTTCTTCTCCGGTGGACCTCACCAGACTGGTCCACCACCAACCTCCATGATAATGAAAAGTGAATACACTAATTTGAAGGAAAAATACTCAGGAGTCCGAATCTGACCTTAATTTCTTCCAATTCCAAGTATATTGAAAGATACATGGATTTGAAATTTGAGGAGTATGATTTGAGTTGCTTCGATTTGACCTCAAAGCAGTTCAATCTTGTTGCCTACATTGGTCGGACTTCAGCTAACCAAAAATCAAGTGAAATGATGGAGAATTAAGGGAGAATCGAATAAGGAAAGTTTCACAAAATTCACCTTCTGTTTGCAATGATGAAGCTCGATCTGGATCTCAATTTACTTGGGCTTGCTTCCACTAGCTTGCAGGAGATGAAATGGATGCTCAAATGGATTGGACACTTGGAGTTTCAACTTCAAAATAGATGTGAAATTGAAACTCGACTTCAAATGAAATCTTCAAGTTTATCCAATCAATGGAGGGTGGGAATGGTGCAGGAGCAAGGCTTGGGTAAGGTGTCCTCAATTATGAGCAAGAAGGCTTGCATTTATAGGCTCCGAGATTCATTTCTACACACTTCCAAAATATTGTCAAAATAGAAATGTTAGTGAGCATGCTTGCATGGGCGCGTGATAGGCCCAAAGAATGATTAGAAAAGGTCTAAAATCGTGTACATGAGATGCTGAAAGCTTAACATGGCCATGCAAATGTATTTGAAGATTGGTCATGAAAATCATCCAAATAGGAACATGCAATGCAACCCTATACACGTCCTTCAAAAATTCTCAAAATGCCATGATCTTGGATTCTTTTGAAAGGTAACAGGATGGATCATGATGAATTTTGAGATGGGAGTTGGAGAAATCAAACATAGTTGAAAATTTTCTAAGTTAAAAGTCAAATGACCACTTTTTCCACCTAGAATAACTTTTTCTATGAGCTTCAAATGAAAATACTTCCTTCATCACAGTTGTAGCTCTTTAATTCCTCTTCAATTTTGTCACAAATTTGACCCCATTTGTATCTTGCATGAGGGAGTTATGGACTTTAGAAGTTGAGGAAAAATGTCTTTTCAATGATGATGGCCCAAAATGACCTATAATGTTTCCTCTTGGTACATGCCCTTGCAAGTTGAAATTGATCTTTCTCAAAGAATAAAAGATAGAGAAGACATGTTGAATTTTATCATGGAACTTAGATGTCCTTCATATCTTTAGCGGTAAATTCATGACCATCAAGATATGGCTAAACTTGACGTCAATAAAACCAGAGTCTCCACCACACTTTTATTGTTTCCAAATGAAAGGGGAAAAGTACGAACAAAACCCAAAGATAAGAGATTTTCAAATCAAAACTAATAAAATAACAGAGATTACATGTAAGGGGGTTGGTTAGACAGAGGGAAGGTCTTAGCACCCAAAGTGTCCCAGGTACTCCTAGGGAGCCCTTTTTTGTGTGCAAGTGTTTTTGTCTAAATGATGTTTGATAAAATAGAGTAGGGGGATGAGAAAATAATTCATTAATTATATTTTTGTGTTTGACAAGACCTTCGGGCTTATGCCTACGTACCAACATAAAAATGAGGGATCAAAACCCCGTAGTTCATGGTAAAAATTTCAGAGAAGTTGGTGAATTAAATTTTAATCAAGAGTTTAGCAGAAAAAGGCACAAATATGGCCAAATATTTGAATGGGGTTGTTATTTATTTTTTTATTTTTAAAATTAAAGTCAATATGATTAAATTTATTCGCAAGTTTGATTTAAGAAAAAGTTTTAAAATTTTAATGGCATAAGGCCAAAGTTTCTAATCATTAAAACATGTCTAAGTTGAAAACACAAACAAAGAATGTTTTGAAAAGAGGGAGAGATTTTGAAATTTAAGAAGTGGGAGGAGATGAAGGGACTACCCTAGACAAAAATTAAAAGTTAAAAGTTGAAAAGATCTGACCATTGGGATGTAATCCACAAGACAAGAATGTCAGATAGAAACTCATTTTCCTTTGGACTTTTGAGGAAGAAAAATGCATAAGCAATATCCAACCAAAACATATGAAGACCAAGGAATCAAATAAAGATAGCCATAATATACAGGCAAGCACTCCAATAGCTAACAGTCTTTAAATGTCTTCAAATGTATCAGATGAAAATATTCCTTGGCAAACTTAGAACAATCATAAGACATCAATAATAATAATAACAGTATAATAATTAAGCACAAAGACAAAGTGACAGATGAATTAAGGGCACTCAAGGCTTGCATCAGATGAAAGGCACTGTCAAGGATAACTTAGTCTCAGATGATGGCATTGGCCAAGACCTTTAGCATCGGGAATGTTGCCTAGTCTTAAGTCCAGAAGTTTAGATTAAGTCCAACAGTCCACCAAAATGTTTTTTAGGGTTTTTGTTGTTGTTAGGTGTTTTAAGTTCTAAGACCACAAACAAAAACAAATACAAGCAAAGAATATATACAATCACAAGATATTGCTCAAATGAGAAAAGTAAAATGACTTGAAACATAAACAAGTTGCATGAAATGTAAATAGCAATGAATGATAAAGGTACTGAAATTTAAATTGCATTAAGTAAATGACTTTAAAATAAAGAAACTTAAATAGAAAGTTAGTCAAATGTTAGTGAAGATTTTTAATTGTTTAATTCATTCTTTGTAGAACACTTAAACATTCATTCACAAGTATGAATCCATGAACCAAGACATCATCCATGAGAAGGGCTCCAACTTGGATAAATAGACAAGTATGCCACTAGCTCTCATGAATGGAAAAAATGTCAAGTTTTCACACAATGCCATGAAGAATGGGAGACTTAAAATCTCGCTTACTAGAATGTTATGCCTTGCGGGATAAACTTAGCTCTATGTTAAGCAATTGTAATTGGACTTATGTAGAAGTCGCAACTATTTGAGGTCGGACAATAAAAATATAGGTGTTAATGCATGTTAGAGATTTGGTATAAAGAACCAAACTCCTAAAACATACCACACACTAAAAAATTGGAGGGACGTATCTCAGTCGGGCTCATGTTTATTCATCTGACACAAGTTCATTTACGAATCAACTAGCATTAGACATAAAGAGAATTCATTGGTCAATGAGGGATTGGGGAAGAATAAGGATGAAGATGAAGAGGGGAGGGAAAATAGAAACCCAAATGAGTCATAGGAGGAGATTCATCTGATCAATACTATCCATTCATTTTAGGAGATGAAATGTACATTTCATAAATCCCCTAAATCCAATAGTATTTGTCAAACAAAAGTCAAATCAAGCATGACCAAAGCCAAACAGAAAGCCAAACATCACAAGACCAATTAAATGGCTCAACACAATTTTTACAATTATTCAATTAAAAATCAAATTTAAAATGAATTAAAATGCTTTTTTTAAAATGAACAAAACCTCAAATCCCTTCAAAACACCAAATAAATGGCCAAGGGATTTATCCTAGGCCAAACAAGGTCAAAGGACCTTAGACAAAAAATTTCACAATTTTTGGAATGTCAGAAGTATTTTAAAATATTTAAAAAGAAGTCAAGAATCATTTAATTCATGAAAAACATCAAAATTAATCCAAAAAATGATTTTAATTCAAAGTATTGAACACAAAAATATTTAAATATTTTTGGTGAAAGTCCCATATTTTTTGGATTAAAAATGAAATTTCTATGGATAAAATAAAATAAATGGATTAAACAGAAAATCAGAAAATAAAAAGAAATTCAAAAAAACCAGGGCCATCAGATCTCCCTCATTGATTGAGGCGGCAGATCTGATGGCCACGCATGTGGAGTCTATGGTACACTCAAGTCGAACGCGTTGCAAACACGGTCATCTAAACCAAAGGTCGTGGTTAAAATGTTGGAGCAAGATGAGGTGGATGGAGACACGCCAACACATCACCGGAGCTAGGGCTCCGGTCATCTTCCCCGGTGGACCTCACCGGACTGGTCCACCACCAATCACCGAGAAAATTAAAAGCGAGCATACTATTTTAAAGGAAAAATGCTCAGGAGCTCGAATCTGGCCTCAATTTCTCCTAATTCCAAGTATATTGAAAGATACGAGGATTTGAATTTTGAGGCACACGATATGAGTTGCTTTGATTTAACCTCAAAGCAACTCAATCTTGTTGCCTACATTGGTAGGACTTCAGACAACCAATAACCAATCAAAATAGTTGAGAAATGAGGGAGAATCGAAAGAGTTAAAATTTGAGAAAATTCACCTTCGGGTAGCAGCTTTGAGGGTAATTCATGATGTAATTCCACTTGGTTCTACTTCCTGTTGCTTGCAAAAGTTGAATGAAGTGAAAATGGCTATGAATCCTTGGAGTTCTTATTCACAAACAAAAGTTGAATTAAGAACTCGATTTCAAATAAATCCTCAAGGTATTCTCTCAAGTGTAGCTATGGGATTGTTTGGCAGAGCTTGGGCAAGGGTCCTCCTTCAATCTGAGGCAATTCACTTCATTATATAGGCAAAGGAATTGATTTCTACACCATTAAAAATTTGAACCAAAAATGGTAAGTTCATGTGCATGGGTGTATGGGAATGCATTAGGCCCAAAATGATGATTGCATTGAGTCCAAATTCGTGCACAAACCATGCTGAGATCATATCATGAATCCATGCAATGGTAATTGGAAATTGAATTCAAAAGTTGCCAAAACAAGCCATGAGAAGAATCTTTGCGCAAGTCCCTCAATTCTTGTCCAAATGAAGTGATATTGGACTTTTTGGAAAGGTCACATGAAGGGGAACAACTTTGACATTGAAAACATTTTAATTTGGAACTTGGATCATGATGAACATTAAGGTGTAAGTTTGAGAAATCAAACATGGTTGAAACTTTTCTAAGTACAAAGTCAAATGACCACTTCTTCCATCTTGAATAACTTTTGATATGAGCTTCAAATGAAAATCGTTCATTAACCAAAGTTGTATCTCTTTAATTACTCTTCAGTTTGGTCAAAAATTGGACACCATTTTTATTTTTCATGAGGGAGTTATGGATTTTAGAAGTTGAGGAAAATTGCTTGTTCAATGATGATGGCCCAAAATGACCTATAATGTTTCCTCTTGGCACATGCCCTTTCACGTAGAGTTTAACATTTCCCAAAGAAGAAAAGTTGTATAAGACATCTTGAATTTGATCATGAAACTTGGATTATATTCATATGATAAACATTGAGCAAGTTACGGTTCTTAGAAGTTGACCTCCTAACTAGGGCACAAACAAAATGAACTATAATATGTCACCATAAAAAATGACTTTCCTAGCAAAATTAGCTCTTATTGTTAACATGAAATTTGTTTGGAATTTTATGAAGAGTAAAGTTTATCTTGGAATCATTTTCATATGACAAATATTGTAGGAGATAGGGTATAGGGCACCCCAGTTTTGACTAGTTGACTTTCTCTGGTCAACCTCCTTGAACCAACTTGCAAACTTGAAGTTCTCTTGATCTTTGGGGCTCATGGAGAAAAATATATTCCTAATATTATGTATAATGAAATATCCCTTAATATATTTGACCAAATGATGAAGAAACTTGCTTAGAAAGTCACACAAGATACCCAGATGAACTAGGGCTTCAAAGGCAAACAAGCTTCAAACTCTTGATGAATTCTTGATCAAAATGGAAAATGAAGAACATGGGGATCCATATATGATTCTTAAAACCATTGTGAATCTTTCCTTGATTGATCTATTTCATTGAGGGTGTCAAACCTTAGATGTGAGCTTGATAGGGCATAGATGGATGCTCATACTACCTACAAATGAAATGAAACTACACTAGGCATATTTTTGGTATTTTAGTTAGTAAACAAAGAAAAATAAAGTATTATACAATCAAAAGTGCTTGGTGATCTCTCCCAATGCAAACCTAATGAATAAGGGGTAAGGGGTATGCCAAGGTGTGATCCCAAAGCCAATGCAAATGATGAGATAGCATGGGGGATCTTAGGGTCAAATTTAGGGTCTTACAACTGCCCCTATTTAAGGAAATTCTAGATGAGGATGTGAAGGTTAAAATCTTCATATCAACTCAGTAGAATGGGCTTAAATAACAACATCTAGAAACAAATTTTGGTCCCTAATAGACCTCATGATGCATATGATATGTATGCTAAAATAATCTTTGTGGGGAGTATATTGCCATAAAGGAAAAGAATCCGGAGAGACTGAAAGTCCACATGAGCATAATGCATTCCATAAGGAAAACTCACTGGGGAGACAGAGACTCTGGGGATAAAATCTATGCGTAGGCCAAGCTACGACTTAAAAACTATTGGAGACGCGATGGGATTTCCATGAAAATAAATCAATGGAAAGACTCGGTTGGGGAAAAAGGAAATCTGCATGTATTGGGATAACACCAATATAACAAGAAACACCTGCTGGGGAAATTCGTGAATCAGGACGATACTGATATACTCAAACGCAAAAGGGAATTCGATTTCTCAAAGAAATATGAAACTAAACTCAACTGGGGAAGAAAAACTTCAACACAGGAGTAAAAGAGATATATTATATACTACCGGTTACTAGGTAAGAAGATAATATACTTGGACAGAGGGAAATCCATTACTGGTTAGGGTAAACATATCAAGGATGACTCGTTGAGAAAAATGAGGCATATTAATTATGGATTACTAGGTAAGATTAACCTACCGAGGAAAAGAAATCAAATAGGGTTTACAACTACCTGCTAACGGGCAGAAGACTAAAGAGAGAGTATTTGTCACAGGTTAAGATGAACATATCAAGGATAAACTCAAAGGGAAGAATATCTGTCACCAGTTAAGATGAGCATATCAAGGATAGACTGCCGAAGAAAAGAAAATATGAATTATGACTACCGGTTACTCGGTAGAATACCAAAGAGAGAGTATCCGTCATCGGCTAAGATGAACATATCAAGGATAAACTCAAAAGGAGAATAGGAATTATACCTACCATTTACTAGGAAGAATACTGCAAATAGGAATTACAGCTATCGGTTACTGGGTAGAATACCTGAAAAAGAGAAAATTTGTCACCGGTTAGAGTGAACATATCAAGGATAAACTTTCTGGGAAAAGAAGGAATTACAACTACCTTTTTACTGGGTAGAATACCAAACAGGAAGAATATATGTCATCGGTTAAGATGAACATATCAAGGATAAACTTGTTGGGGTAAGTATAAACGAATCCGCTAGGGATTACGCAGGTAAAGTATACAACATCAAGAAGAATATTATCAGTTACTGGGTAATAAACTCTCGGGGACCGAAAAAATCTATCTAGGTAAAAACTAGAAAGAAACGGTCAATCAAGACTCACCCGAATGAGAATATAACTCAAGGGAAGTGGTACCATCTAGATAATGAACTAGGGAGAGAACTAAAATAATAATTGTCCACGAGGTAATAACTCAGTGGGGAAAGGAGAAAAGATAAAGTTTTTCTGCTTAAAGGGGTTGACACTCTACAATTGAAGGAGGACAAACACACGGAATATGCAAGGGGAAATAATATCACCAAAACAGGGGATCAAAAGAAAGATCAATGCGATAAAAAATGCGCAATGAAATATTTGATGTTGTGTTTCATGCATGTATATGCATGAGTATGTATATGATTATGCTGACGAATTAGCACAAAGGATACAAATAACGAAGATTTAAATCATTGCAACTACATACTCGGCTAATCTCAACAAGATGGAAACACGAATTGGAGAACCTGCTAGGGATAAAAATAAATCATCAAGGATATAAAATCTTAACTGCGAGATGAATTCAAATTTGGCTGGGGATTAGCATGAAGAACATGCATCCACCCAAAATACTAAGGATAAAGAGGGATCTGTTGAGGATCCTATCAGAGCAACAAGTCAATGTTGCGGGGAATTTTAAGTCAACACCATATCAAATGGGAGAAAACCTTGTAGGGGACATCAACAATACTGCTCATAACCAAGCACTGATGGGGTAAGAGCTCTTATATCATAAGATGGAATTCCATTGGGGTCTTAAGTCATAATAAGAGGTAAAACTCTAAGTGAGGATAACCAGACGATCTACTGGGGATTCCATCCAAAAACATCTATGTGGGGCTTCACTAGGGATACAACAATCTGCCAGGACAAATCAAAGGCCACACGAGGATACAATGTTCAACAAAAACTTCCTTGGAAGGAAAGTAATAGTCACCAGACTCTTCTTGGAGATTGAGAAATAAACCAATTCCAAGGTACAAAAATATCAATCGGATCATGACTCACGCAGGGGAGAAAATGTCACGGCTATGCAACATACAAGTAAATATGTTAAGGATCTGGAGACCAAATAAAGGGTCCAAAATGAAGTGAATCCATGTGCAAGTCCCTCAATTCTTGTCCAAATGAAGTGATATTGGACTTTTTGGAAAGGTGGAATGATGGGGAACAACTTTGATCTTAAAAACTTTTTCATTTGGAACTTGGATCATGATGAATTTTGAGGTGGATGTTGGAGAAATCAAACACAGTTGAAAATTTTCTAAGTACAAAGTCAAATGACCACTTCTTCCACCTTGAATAACTTTTGCTATGAGCTTCAAATGAAAATGGTTCCTTCACCAAAGTTGTATCTATTTCATTCCTCTTCAATTTTGTCACCAATTTGAAACCATTAGGATTTTTCATGAGGGATTTATGGATTTTAGAAGTTGATGAAAATTGCTTGTTCAATGATGATAGCCCAAAATGACCTATAATGTTTCCTCTTGGTACATGCCCTTGCAAGTAGATTTTAGCATTTATCGAAGAACAAAAGTTAGAGAGCACATATTGAATTTTGTCATCAAACTTTGATAGGCTTCATATGATAAAAATTGTGCAAGTTATGGTTCTTGGAAGTTGACCTCCTAACTAGGACACAAACAAAATGACATATAATCTTTCACCATAAAAAATAACTTTCCAAGCATAATTAGCTCTTTATGTCAACATGAAAGTTGTTTGGAATGTCACAAAGAGTAACTTTTCTCTTGGAATCATTTTTATATGTGTAGCGGGATTTTCGTTACCTTTAGGTTTATTGTCCAAAGGAAAGGCTAAAAAGCGAACAAAAGCCAAGTAAGAAGTTTTATCAAATCAAAAACTAATAAAAATGTCAGAGATCTAGGTAAGGGGGATGGTTATGAAATGGGAAGGTTTTACGCACCCAAAACATCCTTAGTACTCTAAGGGAACCTCTTTTTGCAAATGTGTGTTGTAGGTTGGTATTTGTGAAAATATGTGCAAAAGATTGGGGGGATGAGAAAACAATAGATTATATTTACAATTTTGTTGTTTGAATGGATGAACCCATTGCCTACGTACCATCACAAAGGTAGGATCAAAACCTCGTAGTTCGGGGTAAAAATCTCAACAGATTGGTGAATTGATTTGATCAAAAGCCTTAAGGTCTTTTGTTATCAAAGGGAGAAAACTCAACCTAAACCAACAATTCACCATGTGAGGAGAGCTTCAACATACTAGTGAGGGGTTAACCCTATAATAAGCATGGAAGACTTATAATTCAATCACTAAGGATGAGGTGAGATTTACATCAACCACTATGATAACTCAAACCTATGACTAATGTTTATGAAAAGGTTTTAATAAAGGGTGGCCATTGGAACCACAAAATCAACTTGGAGTGTGTTGTATTTACAAGTTAGATTTATTTACAAAATGAAGTCAAAGTTGGATTAAGATTTATTCACAATGAGTATTGATGAAAAAGATTTTTGAAAAGTTAAAGGCATAAGGCCTAGGTTTCTAGTTCGAAACAATGTCAAAGTTTGAAAGAAAAGATTTTGGCTTGGGTTAGAGTGAGGAGAAGAAGAGAAGGGCTAGTCCTAAAGAAAACAAAGATAAGAGAGAAAAGATAAAACCCTTGGAGTTCCTTTTCTTGAAATCATAGAGATGATTCAAGATGCTCCTTTCCTCTGGACTTAGCACACAATCAAGCAATCAAACAATTTGGATTCAAGCTCCTAGGATCTCCATTTGACTTGTCTCTCTTAACTTGGCTACTCATGACAATGGTCCTTTTTTCTATCTCAAAAAGGAATCCCTATCACACAAGAGCAAACATCAAAAGTTCACAACACAATAAGAGGAATGGACAAAGAATAAGTTTTAGAAAGGAAGTCCTTTGAAGTCAACTTTGAGATTTAGCATTTTAAAGGCATGAGGCCTAGTTGCTTTTCAACAAGTTTAGCATTCTAAAGGAATGAGGCCTAGTTGCTCTTGAACTCCTTTAAGCATAGGTAAGTCCTAATTCTATGTCATTTCTCCTTTTTGCATTGGGTTCACACAAAACAAAGACAAAACAAACACAAGACAACAATATATTTATATACAATAATGAGCTCAAATGAGCAAAAGGAAAATGGCATAAACATAAAATATGTGCTCAAGTGAGCAAAATGAAAAGCAATATGAATAAATGGGCAAGAAATAAAGTGCATTAAAGTAAATTGCAAGGAATTAAATGCTTGAATTTAAAGTTAGTAATTAGTGAAGTTATGTTAGTTTGTCATAAGACAATTTAGCGCTATGTTAAGCAATCATAAGTGGACTAATGTAGTAGTCACACCTATCTGAGGCCGGTCAATAAAACTATAGGCAAATAAACACAAGTTAGAGATCATGACTAGTAAGCCACGCTCCTAAAATTTGCCATGCCAAAAGAAACGAGAAAGGCCTTGTATGGACTTTAAGATTTTTGCTTGGCCAAGAAGCAACCTATCTTGGACACAAAACAACTCACTTGATCTTGGATCAAGTTGAGTTTGGTTTGGATCAAAGAAGGTTAAACCTCTCATTTGTCAAGACTAACCATAAGACATTAACTCATTGGCCAAAAATAAAAAGAAATGGGATGAAGATGAAATGGATGGAAAAAGAAATAAAGTATCAAACATAATTGATCAAATGTGAACCAAGTCATCATCAACCAATGCTAAACAGAAGAGAAATGAAGATTACAAGTCAACAAGTCAAACATATTTTTTTGGTATTTTTGAATTAAAAATAAAATGCAAAATAAAATAAACAAAATATGGTCAAACCTCAAATTCAATTCAAATCAACTTCAACAAGTCCAATTAAATTCTCGTAGGTCTAACATGGTCAAACAAGCTTTGACAAATTTTCTCAATAATTTTTGAAATCAGAAACTATTTAAAAACAATTAAAATAATGAAAAAATAACACAATATGAATTAAAATCTCAAATAAATATCCAATCAAATAAGAAATTGATGAGACTATTTTTCATTGACTTATCATCATCCATAGGTGTTAGGAAAATATTTTTGGATTTTTCAAATATCAAAAAGTATTTTAAAATGAATTAAAACTATTAAAAACCAAATAATTCACAAAAAATATTAAATGAAGTCACAAAAATAATAAAAAAACCAAAATATGAAACTAGATTTTTCAAGAAAATTTTTGGCATTGGTCTCATATTTTTGTGACTTCAAATAAAATATTTATGAATTTTTGAAAATAAAAGGAATTAAATGAAATTAAAACAAAAATAAGAAAATCAGGAAAATCCAGCGCCCTTAGATGGTTTCATTAATTGACGTGGCAATGATCTCATGGCTCAGAGGCGCGGTCACATGATAGACCTAAGTCAGGCGCGCTACACTTTGATTTAAAATAAGTCAACATAATGAAAGGCCATGATTAGAACGTTCCAGCATGATCTGATGGCTCTGAGGCTCCCACATGGGGATGGTGGTGGAAACCACCATCTTCTCCGGCGATCTAACCAGATCCGGCCACCACGCGCAAGGAAATGAAGTTTAATGAAAATGAAAACTGAGGATATCAAAACGAACCTGAGGTGATGTACATCACCCCTGTAACCATGGATCATCCTCATAGTTCCTATTTAGAGAGAAACATGAGCTTGAAGATCATGGCACATGAACTGAAATGGCACGATTTGCAAAATTAAGACCACCACTGGCCTGCCTCATGCATGAGGACTTTAGAAAACAGCACAAACCAAAGCAATTCACATTATATTACAAGATCTGAATCAAAGAAAATTGAGATTCTACCTCTGAAATGGAGCTTCAAACAGCATGAATTGTCCAAGCTCTTGATCTAATTTTGATCTGGAAATGTGATGGTGATGCAAGGTTAAGGAATTGAGCTTTGCAAATCAACTAATGATGTTGAAATTCAAGCTTGAAAGTGAAAGAAGAAAACTGGAAATTCCTTTAGTGGGGGTTTGGTTTTCAATTCAGCAGCACTTCAGATCTCCACTTGGTTACCATTTGAATGAGAATGCACTTCTATTTATAGCTAAAATGTGATGCAAGGCAATGCTTGGCTCGTGTGCATGAAGTTTGAAATCTCCTTGCATGGGCCTGTACAGGCGCATGTGAGGCCCAAGAATGAATGGAAATCCATGCATAGATCAAATATAAGTGAATTGGACGTGCAATTGGCTTGGAATTTGCTTGCACATGAAGTTACAAAGTGAAATGCAAAAATGAACATAAACATAAAGCTCTTCGAAACTCACTCATGGAAAGTCAAAAAAAATTAATGTGAGTAAAGGTTTGAAAACCCTTGAAATAAGGCACAAAAGTCATGTTTGGCAAAAATTCATTTGGCAATTGGAAATTTATGAAAACTGGCTGTGAAGGTTTGGGCACAAAACATGTCTAGGTTCTCCATTGAAAATTTTGCCAAAAGCAAGCATCTTCAAGCCCCTCTATTTCAATGATGAAAGCCTCAAATGGAAAAACCTACAACATAAACGTTGTAGGTATTTTCAAGATAATCAATTTAGACTTAAATTTTGCATCAATTGGATTTCTCATGAGAAATTTATGGGCACTTGAAGTTGGACATTTTTCAAATTCAATGACTTAGGTCCAAAGTGACCTATAATGTTTTATATTATCACATGTATTTATTTTAGGATTATGAAATTTTGTCCAACATAACATTTGAAGTAGACATCTTACGATTTCCAATTCATTTGGTCTCACCTCAAAATCATAAAAATTAAGGAAGTTAGGTCCTTGGGTAGTTGACCCAAAATTAGGGTTTTAGTCAAAATGACCTATAATGTTTTGAAATGAATGATGACCTTCCAAGTTTCAAATGGATTTTTGATGAACATTAAAGTTGTTCATATGGTTCTTAAGAACATATTTTCTCTTGGGGTCATCTTCATTTGACAAACGCATCACAAGTTGTATCTCAGTGATCCTCAATTTAGTCAAATGACTTGACTGGTCAACTTCTCAAGGCCAAACTTCAAATCTTGATGAATGAATGATTGAGGATCCTCAAATAAGCTCATATATGCATAAAATAATGAATGAAATAACTTACCTTGATTAAATTTTATCATAGGTTGAGGTTGCTTCATGAGCAAGGCACAGTCAAAGCACAGTTGAATTAGGGTTTCCTTGGGAAACAATCCTCAAACCCTTTGGGTTATCTTGATCAAATTGTCAAATTGAGATACTTGGGAGACATATATGATGATTAGGAGCTTTGTGAACCATTGTCATTCTTATTTTCATCTTCATCTAGCCACTTCATTGAGCTTAGGAGCCTCCTAGGAGCATGGGAGCACATGATCACTTGAGCTTCAAAACAAAAAAAAGTCAGTGACATATTTTTGTGCTTTTGGTTAGTTAAGCAAGTAATAAAAGCAATAATATACAATACAAGCATGCTTGGTAGTCTCAAACCACTCACATAAGTCCCAACCCTAGGGTTAAGGAGCCAACATGCTATGATCCTTGAGGCAATGCAATGAGCAATGATATGATGCCATGAAGGATCTTAGGGTCAAAATTAGGGTCTTACAATATGACAATTGACTGTCTCTGGTCAACCTCCTTGAACCAACTTGCAAACTTGAAGTTCTCTTTATCTTTGGGGCTCATGGAGAATCATATATTCCTAAGATGATGTATAATGAAGTATCATTTAATAACTTTGACCAAATAATGAAGAAACTTGTTAAGGAAGTCCCACAAGATACCTAGATGAATTAGGGCTTCCAAGGCAAACAAGCTTGAAACCCTTGATGAATTCTTGATCAAAATGGTAAATGAAGAACATGGGGATCCATATATGATGCTTAGAACCATTGTGAACCTTTCCATGATTGATCTCTTGCATTGAGGGTCTCAAACCCTAGATGTGAGCTTCATAGGGCATAGATGATGCACACACTACCTACAAAAGAAATGAAACTACACTAGGCATATTTTTGGTATTTTAGTTAGTAAACAAAGAAAAATAAAGTATGATACAATCAAAAGTGCTTGGTTATCTCTCCCAATGCAAACCTAATAAATGAGGGGTAAGGAGGATGCCAAGGTGTGATCCCAAAGCCAATGCAAATGATGAGATAGAATGAGGGATCTTATGGTCAAAATTGGGATCATATAATATAATAAAAATTAAGCAAGTTATGGTCCTTGGAAGTTAACCGTCTAACTAGGGCAGAAACAAAATGACCTATAATGTTTCACCATAAAAAATGACCTTCCAAGCAAAATTAGCTCTTGATGTCAACATGAAAGTTGTTTGTAATGTCATAAAGAATAAATTTTCTCTTGGAATCATTTTCATATGAGAAAAATTGTAGGAGATAGGGTCTAGGGTACCCTAGCTTTGACCAGATGACTTTCTCTGGTCAACCTCCTTGAATCAACTATATTTCTGTAGCGGTGCATTTATGACCATCGAGCTATGGATAAACCCGACGTCAATTGAAAAATCAGAGTCTCCACCGCGCTTTATTTGTTTCCAAAGGAAAAGGGAAAAGTACGAACCCAAATATAAGAAGTTTTCAAATCAAAACTAATAAAATGCCAGAGATTACAGGTAAGAGTGTAGTTTACACAGAGGGAATGTATTAGCACCCAAAGTGTCCTAGGTACTCATAGGTAGCCCTGTTTTGTATGCAATTGTTTTGGTTGAAAAGATGTTTGATAGAAATAAAATCGAGGGATGAGAAAAGAATTCATTAATTATATTTTTGTGTTTGACAAGACCTTCGGTCTTATGCCTACGTACCAACATAAAAATAAGGGATCAAAACCTCGTAGTTCGTAATAAAAATTTCAAAGAGAGTTGGTGAATTGTTTTAACAAAAGTTTAGCAGAAAAAGGGACAAAGATGACCAAAAATTTGAATGAAGTTGTTCGTTCTTTTTGTCTTTTTTTTTAAAATTGAGGTCAATATGATTAAGTTCATTCACAAGTTTGATTTAAGAAAAAGTTTAAAACTTCAATGGCATAAGGCTAAAGTTTCTAATCATTAAAACATGTCTAAGTTGAAAACACAAGCAAAGAAGGTTTTGAAAAGAGGTAGAGATTTTGAAATTAAAGAAGTGGGAGGAGATGAAGAGGCTACTAAGTTAAGAGTTGAAAAGATCTACCCTATGGGATGCAATCTACAAGACAAGAATGACAGATAGAAATCAATTTTCCTTTGGACTTTTGAGCAAGAAACAAGCATAATTAATATCCAAGCAAACCATATAAAGACCAAGGCATCAGATAAAGATAGCCATAATGTAGCGGGGTATTCGTTACCATTGGAGATATTGACTAAATCCAAGGTAAATCATACAAAGTCGAGTCGCCACCGCACTTCTATTTATCCAAAGGAATGGTTAGAAAGCGAACAAAAACCTAAAAGTTTTAACAAAAACTAGTAAAAGAAATAGAGATCTGGGTAAGGGGGTTGGTTATGCAATGGGAAGGTGTTAGGCACCCAAAAAATCCTAGGTACTCCTAGGGAGCCCTTTTCATACTTGGTGTAAGGTTGTTTGTTTTGTGAAAATTTTATTTGTGCAAACATGATTGAAGAGATGAGAAGAGAATGTACAAGTTATTTATATTTTGTGTTTGGATGGATAAACTCATTGCCTACGTACCCTCTTATAAAAAGATTAGGATCAAAACCTCGTAGTTCGGGGTAAAAATCTCAAAACAAATGAGTGGATTGATTGGTCCAAAAGCCTTAAGGTCTTTTGTTATCAAAGGGAGAAAACTCAACCAAAAACCACAAATCCACCATGTGAGGATATCTTTAACATGCTAGTGAGGGGTTAACCCTATAATAAGCATGGAAGGCTCATTGTCCATCACTAAGGACATAGGTGAGTATTATATCTACCACAAGGATAACTCAAACCTAATAGCTAAAGGTTATGAAAAATTTTGATTAAGAAAGTGATCATTGGAACCACAAATGAAATTTGAATGGGTTATATTTACCAATTAGAAGTATATACAAAAAGGGTCAAAGTTGACTTAAACATTCAATTCAAAATGAGTGTTATGAAAAGAAAGTTTTGAAAATCAAAAGCATAAGGCTTAGGTTTCTAATGTTGAAAACAAAGGTTAAATGTTTGCACAAAAGGGTTTTGGCTTGGGTTAGGGTGGCGAGATGAAGAAGAAGGGCTAAGTCCTAAGGAGAACAAAAAGATGAGGGATAAGAAATGAAACCACACTAGGAGTTCCTCTCTTGAGATCATATTGATGATCCAAGTGGCTCCCATCCTTTGGAATAAGCAAGCACAAAGTATAAGCAATCAAACAAGTCTCATAAGAGATCCTCAATGTATCTTGTATCTTCCACTTAGATGAACATGGTAATGATCCTTCAATTAAGCTCAAATGGAAACTCCTAGTTCAAGAGCACACACATCAAAAAGTCCATGGGGTAAAACGTTCTCCTAACCAGAGACCAGGGAAACAACAAACTAATAGGGAGATTAAGACTCAAGCCTAATAGTTGTCATGCAATCAACATCCTAAGTTGAGGTCTCTAAAAAGAACTTAACTCACAAGTAAACAAACATCACACACTATATCCATACAAGAGGCTCAAACAATGGGTGGGCTTTAGTCAAGAGGGGTCATGTCAACCTCGACAAACAAGCCAAACTGTAAAGGGTAATCTGTAGCTCTTAACCACTAACATTGAACGTTAGGGTGAAGCTGATCAAATAGGTAATGAGGATGAGACCTCATGCTCTTAACCCTGGCCAGGGTGAGCTCATGACAAAGAAAGCGTGGGGATCCAGAAAGTGGGATCCTTTTCCACTTGACAGACTCTAGACAAAGATTTGGGCACATGTTCAGAAGCATCAGCACGTAGTGCGAGCATAAAGAACGACACACTGAATAACGAGGGATTGGCTACTAATCCCTTTTATCCGTCAATTGCCTCTTCTCTTTGAGGTCTTATCAAATAACACATGCCTCTTCTTGGAGGTCTTTGAGCATAATTTTAAACAAACACAAACAGAGCCTCTGAAGGAGGACTTGCCAGCAAAATGCCTGCCAAAAAGGTGACAGGACTTCAGACTACATGAAGTAAGAAGCTAACTACCTGGGTGGTGTATCAACCACAATCCAATGCTCAAGCAAGAGCAAAAGCAAGAAAGCAACTAAGGTACCTGTACAAAGACTAAACAATTAGTACTTCAGTCATAAAACCAACAGACAAACAGTGAAACCCTCTAACAGTTACACAATTCAATGCATAAATGCCATAGCACTCAAATGAGCTCATGAGTTCACCACATCAATTAAAACCCTATAAAACAACAATAGGTCAGTACTCAAATGCATTTGTATCTCACAAGATCAATGATGAGTATTCAAACCTGAAACACAAGACAAAGTTAGTTTATGTGCATTTAAACAACACAACAAAACACCAACAAACAAAGGCATAAGAGATGAATTCAAAACCTAACCAAATGATCAAAACAGAACCCATCCTTCTACACATCACACATTCAAACACTCCATCTAATGTCCTCAAAAGGACCAGCATCAAATCAATAATCAAATGCCTCAAATTGTATATGCCATGCAATGACCAAAAAATATGCACAAAATGAACTTCCAACTTAGAAAATTCATACCAAATCAGAAATGCATGCAAAGACTTTGGGATTTTTGGTACAAGTTCCTCATGTCATGGATGTTCAACATGCAAAAGATCAAATCCAGAATGATGCAAATGCTATGTGAACAAAAATGCACCAATTCAATGTCAAAAATGTGACACAAATTGTCACATTATTCTCTATGTGTCAAAAATGATGATAGTATGTGAGAAAAATTCCAAACCAGTGACCAAAAATTCATATTATTTATGAATGTTATGCATGCAAAAAATTGGATCAGAAGGTTCAACATAGAGAATTTCACAATGCATTGAATGCAATAGATCAAATTAGCACAATGTTCATTCAAAAATTCACAAATAAAAATCCAGACATCCAAAATTCATGAAATCAGCACCAAAACATAGTAGACATCCATACAAAACCATGAAAAAAATTGGGACTCATTTGAATCATTTTTGCATTTTTCATGAATTTTCTAAAAGAAACAAAATAATTGAATAACCAAACAAAATGGAGGGAAAAGAATTAATTTGAATAAACTCAGAAAATACCACAGCCATCAGATATGGCGCGCATCAAGATCAAAGGCTCAATAGAATTAATTCGAACCATATGATTATGTCGCTGTTTTCAGATTTTCATGTTCTAGAATAGAAATCTTCGAATTTCTATTGTAATAGAATTATTCAAACTACCAAAATGCGCTGTTTCATTAAAACACATCAATATACACAATCAGCGGTCAAACACACGCGTGGCTTGGTCAAGCATTCTCATCCAATCAATCTCACACGCAACAGCACACATGGCACACACGTATGCAAAACCCTAGCACACGCAGACGCCGGAGCTACTGCTCCGGTCGTCTTCTCCGGCAAGCCTCACGGTGGCGCCACCAAAATTTTTTCCAGAATTCCACAAGACCTATATCGTTCGACTCCATTTTCAATGCTGAATCCAAATATGCTATCAATTTCTCCTAATTCTCTCTGGATTTTGCATATCGAAGTGAATAAGTTTTGAGATCCAAACTTCCATTCAACCTAACTTCCTCAATACTCAACCAATTTCAATTCTAAACATATGTACATGCTCTACTCATCAAGATCTACCATTCTATGATCTAAAAACAGCAAAAGGAGAGATCGAAAATTGCATCACCTGGAAATTGAGCTATCTGAAATCGTGTTCTCTCAAGCTCTACAACTCCAGATCTTCCCCTATGATCTTCCTATGAAGCTTTAAGCAAAAATGAACGGTTGAATCCTCTTGAATCCACTTCAATTTCCAAATTCCATCTTCATGAGAATGCGCATGAACTGCTTGATTTCTGGACGAATTGCACCAAATGATGGATGAATCTTGCTCAGTGAAGCATGATGATCAAGATTATGCAAGGATCTTTGAGGTTTGTGTGAGAAAAATGAAGATTCGAAGAAAGAGAATTTGGAGAGTGTTCTTGAATTTTTGATCTGAAAATGCTGTTATGGTGGTTATGATTAGGGTTTCTGTATTTATATCCCATGCTAATGACAATGCTAATCACCTTCTCCATTGGTTAATCATGATTAAGGAGTTATGAAGCAATTTGCAAAAATGCAAAATGAGCTCCTATGCCCATAATGCACGTGCTCCTCCTCATGCAAGGCTTCCAATTCACTTATGGACATTCAAGGGTCATGATTTGAAGATCAATTTGCTTGCATCTTAAGCCAAAAATGAATGTTGAATATTTTCTTCATTTTGCACATGTGTGAAATAATGAACATACAAGCCTCTCCCATGCATGGCAAAAGCTCATTTTGAGATGTCTTGAACATTAGAAGCATCTTGCAAAAAGAATGAACCAATTTGAAACATTATATCAAAAGTTATGTCATTTTGAATTTCCATGCACACTTTGTGATCAAATGACCATAACTTCTCAACCATTCATCATATGGACATGAATTAGGACTTTTTGGAAAGGGGAGACAAAGATCTACAACTTTCATGTTCACCAAAAATCTATTTGAAACTTCTTTGACATTGACAAGTCAAGTTGAAAGTGGACCAAAACTTGCCAAATTTGGAAACTTTGAATTATAGGTAATTTTCTATTTTTAGTAACTTTTGCCATGACCTTTGAATCTTCAAGATGGATGTTTAGAATGATGAATAGACCCCATTTGAACATGATTGAGGTGTCTCAACTCATTTCCCCACCTCATAGCCCTCAATTGACTGCACAGTTGACTTTTGGTCCTCAGATGACCTTGAAATGTCTTGATTAACTTGAGCCTCTACCACTTGGTGAAATTGCTTCAAAATGGGACCCTAGCTCATGCAAGCTCCTTATAATAATCATGTGATCCTCATCCCAAGAAAATACCTCACGTCTTGCACAAAGGATCTTCTTGAAGCTCTTGACCTGGTGATTGCTTAAGCTACAAACAAAAAATAGTAGTGACATATTTTTGTGCTTTTGGTTAGTAAATAAAACAAGAAAAGCAATGATATACAATTCAAGCATGCTTGGTGATCTCAAACCACTCACAAGATATCCCTACCCAAAGGGAAAGGGAGCCAAGATACTCAATGATCCTTGAGGCTATGCAATGCAATACTATGATGCCATGAGGGATCTTAGGGACAAAATTGGGGTCTTACACATAATATCCAAGGAAGCACTCCAATAGCCAGTTGTCTTTAATGTCTTAAAATGTATCAAATGAAATATTTCCTTGGTAAATTCATAGAAACAATCATCATACATAGTCAACAATAACACTAAAACAATCAAGCACAGATACAAAGTGACAGATGAACCCAAGATAAATTAAGACTTGCATCAGATGAAAGGGATTATCAAGGATAACTCATACTCAAATAGTGGCATTGGCCAAGTATTTAAAGCATAGGGAATGTCGCCTACTTCTAAGTCCAAGGGTTCAGATCAAGTCCAACAGTCCACCAAGATATTCTTTAGGGTTTTTATTGTTATTAGGTATTTTAAGGTCATAAGACCATAATTAAAATCAAAAGCACGGAATATATCTATCTATCTATCTATATATATATATATATATATATATATATATATATATATATATATATATATATATATATATATATATATATATATATATATATATATATATATATATATATATATATATATATATATATATATATATATAAGCACAAATCATATGGCTCAAGTGAGCAAAGTAAAAATGTATGAAACATAAACATCTTGCATGAAATGTAAATTGCAATTAATGATAAAGGTGCTAAAATTTAAATTGCATTAAGTAAATGACTTGAAAGTAAAGAAATATTAATAAGAAGTTAGTTCATGGTTAGTGAAAAGTTTTAATTGTTTAAGTCATTCTTTGTAGAACACTCAACCATTCATTCACAAGTATGAATCCATGAACCAAGACATCATCCATGAGAAGGGCTCCAACTTGGATAAATCAACAAGTATGCCACTAGCTCTCATGAATGGAAAAACGGTCAAGTTTTCACACAATGCCATGAAGAATGGGAGACTTACAATCTCAGTTACTAGAATGATATGCCTTGCGGGATAAATTTAGCTCTATGTTAAGCTATCGTAATTGGACTTATTTAGAAGTTACAAATATCTGAGGTTGGGCAATAAGAATATTGGAGTCAATGCATGTTAGAGACTTGGTACAAAGAACCAAACTCCTAAAACATACCACACACAAAAAACTAAAGATGGGATGGACTTATCTCAATCCAGCTCATGTTGATTCATCTGACATGTGGTCATTGATGAATCAACTAGCATTTGGATATTAGAGAAATCATTGGTCAATGATGGATTGGGAAAGAATAGGGATGAAGATGAAGAATGGAGGGAAAATAGAAACTCAGATTGATCACAGGAGGAAATTCATCTGATCAATATTATCCATTCATCTTAAGGGATGAAATGTACATTTCATCAACCCCCTAAATCCAATAGTATTGGTCAAATAAAAGTCAAATCAACCATGACCAAGGCCAAACAGAAAGTCAAACATCACAAGGACAACCAAATGGCTCAATAATATTTTTAAACAATTAAACAATTAAAAATCAATTTTAAAATGGATTAAAATGCAGTTTTAAATGGACAAAACCTCAAATCCCTTCAAATCACCAAATAAATGGCCAAGGGATATATCCTAGGTCAAACAAGGTCAAAGGACCTTAGACAAAAATAAATAAATTTTTTGGAAAGTCCAATGTATTTTAAAATATTTAAAAACAAGTCAAAAATCAATTAATTCACAAAAAATATCAAAATTAATCCAAAATATGATTTTAATTTAAAATATGGAATATGAAAATATTAGAAGATTTTTGGTGAAAGTCCTATATTTTTTGGATTAGAAATAAGTTTATTATTTATTAATCAAAATAAAGGGATTAAAAGAAAAATCTGAAATTAAAATATAATTGGAAAAACCAAAGGGCCATCAGATCTCCCTCATTAATTGAGGTGGCAGATCTGATGGACGTGCACTAGGGTGCATGAAACACATTAGTCATATGCGTGGTGAAGTGAGTCAAACAAACCAAGGGTCGGGATTATAACATCTAAACGTGATCAGATGGTTGAGAAGGTTCCAACACACCACCGGAGCCCTAGCTCCGGTCTTCTTCTCCGGTGGACCTCACCGGACTGGTCCACCACCAACCTCCATGATAATGAAAAGTGAATACTCTAATTTGAAGGAAAAATCCTCAAGAGTCCGAATTTGACCTCAATTTCTTCCAATTCCAAGTATATTGAAACATACATGGATTTGAAATTTGAGGAGTATGGTCTGAGTTGCTTCGGTTTGACCTCAAAGCAACTCAATCTTGTTGCCTAAATTGGTAGGAGTTTAGCCGACCAAAAATCAAGTGAAATGATGGAGAATTTAGGGAGAATCGAAGAAGGAAAGTTTCACAAAATTCACCTTCTGTTTGCAGTGATGAAGCTCGATCTGGATCTCAATTTTCTTGGTCTTCCTTCCACTAGCTTGAAGGAGATGAAATGGATGCTCAAATGGCTTGGACACTTGCAGTTTCAACTTCAAAACAAAAGTGAAATTGAAACTCAATTTCAAATTAAATCTTCAAGTTTATCCTATCAATGGTGAGTGGGAATGGTGCAGGATCAAGGGTTTGGCAAGGTGTACTCAATTCTGAGCAAGAAGGCTTGTATTTATAGGCTCCGAGATTCATTTCTACACACTTCCAAAAAATTGTCAAAAATTGGAATGCTAGTGTGCATGCTTGCATGGGCATGTGATAGGCCCAAAGAATAATTAGACAAGGTCCAACATCGTGTACATGAGATGCTAAAAGCTTAACATGAGGCCATACAAATGTATTTGAAGATTGGTCATGAAAATCATCCAAATAGGACCATGCAATGCAACCATATGCAAGTCCTTCAAAAATGCTCCAAATGATATGATGTTGGATTCTTTGAAAAGTTAACATTAAGGGGAACAACTTTGTTGTTGAACAATTTTCCATTTGGAGCTTAGATCATGATGAAGTTTGAGATGGAAGTTGGAGAAATCAAACATAGTTGAAAATTTTCTAAGTTAAAAGTCAAATGACCACTTTTTCCACCTTGAATAACTTTTGCTATGAGCTTCAAATGAAAACACTTCCTTCATCACAGTTGTATCGCTTTCATTCCTCTTCAATTTGGTCACAAATTTGACACCATTTGTATCTTGCATGAGGGAGTTATGGATTTTAGAAGTTGAGGAAAAATGCTTTTTCAATGATGATGGCCCAAAATGACCTATAATGTTTCCTCTTGGTACATTGCCTTGCAAGTTGAATTTGATCTTTCTCGAAAAAGAAGAGTTGGAGAAGACATTTTCTATTTGATCATGGAACTTGTATGGCCTTAATATCATAAAAATTGAGCAAGTTATGGTTCTTGGAAGTTGACCTCCTAACTAGGGCACAAACAAAAATGACCTATAATGTTTCACCATAAAAAATGACCTTCCAAGTAAACTTATATCTTGATGTCAACATGAAAGTTGTTTGGAATGTCATAAAGAATACAGTTTCTCTTGGAATCATTTTCATATGACAAAAAGTGTAGGAGACAGGGTCTAGGGAACCCTAGCTTTGACCAGTTGACTTTCTCTGGTCAACCTCCTTGAACCAACATGCATATTTGAATTTATTTTACTGTTTGGGGTTCATGGAGAATCATATATGCATATGATGATGTATCATGTAGTATAACTTGAAGTATTTTACCAATTGTTGAAGAAACTTACTGAGGAAGTCACACAAGATACCCGGATGAATTAGGGTTTCCAAGGGAAACAAGCTTCAAACTCTTGATGAATTCTTGATCAAATTAACAAGTAAAGAACATGGGGATCCATATACGATGCTTATAACTTTTGTGAACCTTTACTTGATTGATATATTTGCATTGAGCATCTCAAACCCTTGATGTGAGCTTGATGAGGCATAGGTGGACACACGCACTACCTACAAAAGAAACAACACTACACATAGACATATTTTTGGTATTTTGGTTAGTAAACAATTAAAAACAAAGTATGGTATAATCAAATATGCTTGGTGATCTCTCCTAATGCAAACCCATTGAATGAGAGGTGAGGAGGGTACCAAGGTGTGATCCCAAAGCCAATGCAAATGATGAGATAGCATGAGGGATCTTAGGGTCAAAATTGGGGTCTTATAGTATCAATCTTGGAGCACTTTTATTTTGAAGTTATTTATCTTCCTGTATTTACATTCCGTCGAAGTTTGTTTCCGTCTACTCGCATTTTATAAGATTCAAGTCTTCAATTGGAGAAGGTTCTTATTTTATTCAGGTTTATTTACGCTTTAATTGCTTTATCTATCTTCGCTTTATTTTTCCGCACTTTATTTATCGCATTTTATTTCCTCGCCTTCTCCTTTAAACCGCTTTATTTGAGACCGTCGTTATGTTTAGTTCTAAATCTAAACCAAATGCCTTTTTACTTGCCGTAATCATGTCTAGCTAATTTATTCTTACTAGGATGTGAGGACCGGTCATTTGACGGCACTCTGTCCGTTATTTCTTTAGGATTAGAATTTTGGTTTGTTTTGGTTTTAACGTAATTTTATCTAAATTAATCAAATCCACTACTACGAATGTAGGATAGTGATAACGTTAGATAAGATCGAAATCCGTCTGACACTAAAGATTAAAATTAGTAAATACCGCAAAAGCACTTTATTAATTACTTAGGAGGTTTAATATTTCTAGAAGATGGTTTTAAAACTATTTGCGAACATGCACGCCTATAGGGTTAGGACCCAGTCACCTTAACGGAAGTTAGGGACCATTTTACTTAAACTTACCAATCAAAATCAATTTTCAACTAAGTAAAGAATCTAATTCCTTAAAATAAGATTTACTACTTTGACGCGATTAGCACTAGTCATATGTGGCAATGGACGGTATAAATTAAAGAGTAAAATTCGGTTATGAATATGCGAAAGCGACAGTTCTTGTTTAATTGAATTCTCTTCATGATAGAAAATATTGCCTCGTACAATAATCCTATTAGAAATAATCAGAGTATTGTTAATTAATGTGAACCACGTTCTAGTATTACTTTCTTAAATTTATTTAAATTTATTATTCTCTTGTCCCACTCTTAATTCATTCGCCTAAGATAAACACCGTAACAATTAGAAATGATAGATTTGACTATTGGACTTTGTGATATCAATATCTTTTAAAACTACGCGATAGATTATTTTCTTGCAGTTAGTTATTCCGATAGACTTAAAATCTCGCGAACAGAAACTACCATGATATAGATAATCGTTGAAGCTACCATGGTACAAGTAGTGGTTGAAGGTCTTTAGTTGTTGGGCAATTGAGTGAGCTAAAAACTCAGCTAGCATAAAGACGTTGATAGTAGTAGAGCAGGGTTCTGAACAGTTGGAGAGAGAATATCTTGACAATGTCACTATCACCATATTTGACATAAAGTAGTGTACCTTTGTCACATGATCTTCCTTGGATAACGTCTAACTAGAGTCTTCTTGTAGACGTTTATTGAAGCTTTCTAAGAGTCGTTGTTATCCTCATACTTAGCTTTATTGGATCATAGGTTTTTTATAGAATTAGTCAAAGCATGATCAGAAGAATAAGTATGTCTTCAGAACCTGGTTTGAATGAGAATTCAGAGTCTTGAGTCCACAGGTTCTGAGGTTGCCTTTGTCAGAGTCTTGATCAGATAGTCTGGATAATCACTTACAGAGTTGTAGACTTGATGTAGACAAATTACTTTGAAGCACTTTCTTCATAATTGTTGATGTACCTTGTTTAGATGATGCAGAGTTGTTCCTTATAACAGAGTATGCTTGCTTCAAAAAGTTCTAGTCTTCAGAGCTTTGTTGAATATTTGTATATTCAAGTTAAGCTTAGGTTCAGCGTTTGATAGACTTGAGTAGACTCGCCAGAGTCTGAAATCTTGGTTCTGGTCCTTCATATTTAGAATAGCTTTGTCCCTTTAATGGTTCTTCTAAGTTATTAACTTTATTCATATCAAGGCTAATGTCGTTTCATCCTACACACTTGAATAACCATTAGTAAACTCTATTATTCTTTAAATACTTTGTTATCATCAAAATATTTTAAGGGAATGAACAAATATTGTTCTAACAAACACGCATGGTGCATTAGACACACCAAAAAACGTTGTCGAGTACTCATAATGACTATATCGAGTCCTAAATGCAGTCTTCATTATATCTTCTGACTTTACTTGAATCTAATGATAACCTGATCTCAAATCAATCTTTCTAAATACACAAGCTTTAACCAATAGATCTATAAGGTCTTCAATTCTAGGAAGAGTATACTTATTCTTACATTCAGCTATCGGTAATCAACACGTAACCTCATGCTACCATTTTTCTTCTTAACTAACAACATTGACGCTCCCCACGGAGACACACTAGGTCTGATAAACTTCTTCTTTAGCATATCTTCTAACTGATTCTTTAGCTCACTCAACTCTGATGCAGACATTATATATGGTGTCATAGACACAAGTCTAGTACCAGGGACTAAATCTATAGCAAACTCAATCTCTCGCTCTGGTGGAAAGTCATAAATATCCTTAGGAAAAACATCAGGAAACTCACATACCATAGGCATAGCACTAGAGATAACGCCGCTCTCCACTCTCAAAGAAGCGAACATCACAAGCACCTGATCATCCTCCCTCAAGTACATCTCAACTTGACTAGCGAACATGAATCTTGAATATGTACTCTCTTCTAGCTTGATAAATAAAACAGTCTTGTCAAAACAGTTGATATAAACATGGTTGAATTATATCCAGTTCATCCCCAAAATCACATCGAGTTGACTCAAAGGCAAATGGATCAAGTCAACTCCAAAGTCTTTACCCTAAATGTTCAAAGGAAAATTCAAATACACCAATGAATTAGTCACCGAAAAATTAGTTGGGGTATCAATGACCATACTTACAATCATAGAAGACACTTTAAGATTCAACTTGTTGACACAATCAAGATATACAAATGAATGTGTCGCAGTGGTATCAATCATAGCAATCATAGAAACACCATTAATGAAACATGTACCTCAAATCAAATTATCTGATCTCGAGAAATTCACACCAACCATAGAAAACACTTTACCATTAGCATGTGCAGAAGTTGGTGCCTTCCTTGATTTTTGACACTGGGCACTAAGATGACCCGATTCACCATAATTGTAAAAAGTCAGGACATTACTCTTGCACTCAGTAGAACAGTGACCTTGCCTCCCACTCTTGAAACACTTTAAGTCAGCGCTCTTGCAATCAGCAGCCTATGACCTACACCTTCACATGTGAAACATCTAATAGAAGCAGGAGAGCCTTCCCCACTTATCTCTTTCCCACTTGCAACTTCTGATGGAACTTTTGTTTTCCCTTATCAACTGAAATCACATCAGATTTTCCATGATAATGATTCCCACTTCTCTTCTCACTAGCAATATTATATTAAGCAAATTTGGCCCTACTATCTTCATCATAGATCCTACACTTATTGACCAACACTAAGAACTGACGAATATCCCGATAACCATTGGATTGCTTGATTTCAGGATGTAACCCATTTTCAAACTTCACACACTTCAACCCTTTAACTTCACACCATTATAGTGGGGACAAAATCTCACCAACTCTTCAAACTTAGCGGCATAGTCAGCAACAGACATACTTCCTTGCTTCAGCTGCAAGAAATCAATTTATTTCTTACTGCAAATATCAATGGGAAAGTTCTTCTCGAGAAACTATTTCTTGAAGTTATCCCAAGTAATCTTAGTACATGCAGCTCCCAACTATTGGTGGGCATTATCCCGCAAATACTCACCCTCTTTTGATAGCATATGTGTCCCAAACAACACTTTTTGCTCATCCGTGCAAACCATACCCCAAAAGATCTTGTTAATCTCCAGCATCCAACTCTAAGCACCCCAGCCCATGGAATCCATCAGCACCATCATTCTGATTATGATTCACTTGCAATGCCTCATTCACTTGTGTCATCACATTACCCATTGCTTCCAAAGCATTAGCATTCACACGATCATTCTTGCTAGTCATTTATCTCTTCACAACCTACTCCAACAAGTTAACTAATTGTAATCAGTAGAGCATATAATTGTAAAGCATCGACAATGCTCACACACATGTCGGACACAAGGATACAAATCAGTCACAACCTAGGCCGAATGGACCGAACTTCTATTACACCAACTATGTAACACCCTAAAATCCCAACTCTTTATTTATAAAATAAAACATATAAATTTTCTCAATGTAATCCTTCCAAATTTTATGAATAAAAGAGATTTTCATGGTCAATTGAATTGATATTATTATTTCTTACTATTGTTAATTGAAAACATTTGCAAATGAGACTTCATATGTTGCTTGAAATTAAAAAAAAACTAAAAACATTACATTTCATGCATCATTTGCATAACATGTTTTCTTCAGCCAGATGTCTTATGGGTTCCTCTTCTGTGTATCAGTCAAGCTGACTCATCACTACTACACTCGTGCTAATCGTCTAAAGAGAATGGAGCATCTTGAGCAAGAAAACAGAGAGCTTAAGAATGAGATTTCCAGACTCACTACTTTGATGGAGTATGTGATTACTGCTCAGAATCAACCATCTTCGGCTCCTGCAACTCCTCCTTGTCAGAGGACTGTTATTTCAGAGATTGCTACAACGTTTGTGCTTGTGGTAGCTAGTCAGTCTGCGTCGTTCGTGCCTGTTGGGTTCCCTTGGGGAATGCCACCCAACTATGTGCCTGAAGGGTACGCTCCAACCTTTGCTTTTATGTCGGTATCTAGCCCGGCCATGTTCGTGCCTCCTCCTATTATGCATACTCTACCTCGTGTCGATGAAACCATATATCATTATGAGCCTTCTAAAGGCCACGATGTTTGTGAGAAGATGGACGAGATGAAAGATCGATTTCTTGAGCTGCGAAAGGAATTGAAGACCTTAAGAGGGAAGGATTTGTTTGGTAAAAGTGCTGATGAGTTATGTTTAGTGCCTATTGTCAAGTTCCCGGTGAAGTTCAAGGTCCCATACTTTGAAAAGTATAAGGGGAATACTTGTCCTCTGAGTCATCTTGGCATGTATGCTCGCAAGATGTCTACTCAGACCGATAATTATCAGCTACTCATCCATTACTTCCAAGACAGTTTGACTGGTGTTGCACTTCAGTGGTACATGGGATTGGACAGTGCTAGTGTTCGTACTTTTAATGACATGTGCGAGGCCTTTGTCAAACAATACAAGTATAATGTTAATATGGCTCTGGATCGGAATCAGTTGAGATCAATGTCCCAGAAAGAGAAAGAAACATTCAAGGAGTATGCCCAAAGATGGAGGGAGTTGGCTGCTCAAATTAGTCCACCTCTGGAGGAGAAAGAAATGACCAAGATCTTTTTGAAGATGCTGAGTTCATTTTACTATGAACGCATGATTGCTAGTGCTCCTAATGATTTCACTGAAATGGTGAACATGGGGATGCATTTGGAAGAAGGAGTCTGAGAGGGACGGTTATCCAAAGATGAATCTTCGGCGAGCAAGAAATACGGTGATAGTTTCTCTGGAAAGAAGGAAGGAGAAACCAATGCAGTGTCTACGGGGAGGCAGAGAAGGCCTCTTGTGAAGAAGAATTCCCAGACCCGTCAACATCATTATCAAGTATCATCAGTAATTCCTGTGTTTACCGATAATTCAACAAATCAATCAGTTCTTGTTCAACAATAACATCAGCAACAACCATAACAACGTACCAACAACAACAACAACAATCATCATTCAAAATTTGAGAGGAAGAAGGTCTCTTTTGACCTTATTCCTATGACATATGCAGAACTGTATCCTTCTTTAGTTGTCAAGAATCCGATCCAACTGAGGAATCCTCCACAAACTCCTGAACCATTGTCGTTGTGGTTCAAGCCTGACTTGCACTGTGCTTTTTATCAGGGAGCTCCTGACCACGATATTGAAAACTGTTATCCATTAAAGTATGGGGTTCAGAAACTGATCAAGAGTCGTATGGTTCCCTTTGAGGACAGGGCGCCTAATGTTAAAGCAAATTCGTTGCCTGCTCATGGCAATGCTTCTGTGAACATGGTAGACGGTTGTCTTTGAAACTTCAGGGTTTTTGATGTGCACCATATCTAGAGGTCATTGGTGGAAATTCATAGGAATTTATGCTTGGTAAGTGATTGTGAACATAACCATGATGGTTGTGTTATTTGCAGCGTCAACCCTCGAGGATATGTAATTGTTAAGAGGGATATTCAGAAACTGATGGATGAAAATGTTATTCAAGTTCAACAATCTAGGTATATGAGCAATGATGTAAATGTTATCGTGTCGGTGTTCAAAACCCCTGAGCGGATAATTATTGAGTTTGACAGCAGCAGCAGCAAGAATGTTAATAGATCGGTATCGTTGTTGGTTATACGGCTAACGGGCCTCGTCCCCTATTCATCCGATAAAGTTGTTCCATATAAGTACAATGCCACCATGATTGAGAATGGGCAAGAGGTTCCTCTTCCCGCTGCAAATTCAGTGGTAAGCATTGCAGATGTAGTGAAGGTACCCCGCAGTGGTCGTGTTTTTTGTCATGTATCTCCAAAAATTATGGAAGATGTTTCAGTAGGTAAGAAAGTAGAAGTTCCTACAGTTGATCCGATTAATGCTCCAGCTTGTCAGTCTGGCGAGTCCAGCAGGCTGAAGATTAATGATAATGATGAGGTACATCGTTTGATCAAGAGAAGTAAATTCAACATTGTGGAGCAGTTGCTCCAGATGCCATCAAAGATTTTTGTGTTGTCACTACTGATAAATTCTGAAGTACATAGAGAGGCTTTACATAAAGTATTTGGACAAGCCTATGTAGAGCATGATGTTATTGTGGATCATTTTGACCATATTGTTGCCAACATTACTTCCTGTAATAATCAGAGCTTTTATGATGAAGAACTTCCCAAGGAAGGTAGAAATCACAACTTGGCACTCCACATTTCAATGAATTGCAAAGAGGATACCATGTCCAATGTATTGGTTGATATTGATTCGTCATTGAATGTGTTGCCCAAGTCAACTTTGGCAAGGCTAACGTATCAAGGGGCACCAATGAGGTACAGTGGTGTTGTGGTTAAAGCGTTCGACGGTTCCCGAAAAACTGTCATTGGAGAGGTGGACCTTCTAGTTAAGCTAGGTCCGAGTTATTTTCAAATTACTTTTCAAGTAATGGACATTCACCCAGCCTACAGATGTTTATTGGGGAGGCCATGGATCCATGAGGTTGGTGTCGTAACGTCTACCTTGCATCAGAAGCTGAAATTTGTTAAGAATGGCAAGCACGTCCTTGTTAGTGGAGAGAAAGAGATTTTAGTGAGCCATTTGTCATCATTCACCTATGTGGAAGATGAAGAAGAGGTTTGAACTCCATTCCAAGATTTTTCTATTGCTGATGAATTAAAGAAGACTGGGGCATCCATGTCTTCTCTGAAGGATGCACAAGAGTTTATTCAGGCTGGTAGCAGCGACAAGTGGGGTCGTGTGGTAGAAGTTGTGGAAAACAAGAACAGATTTGGGCTGGGATTTCAGCAAGGGTCATTCAATGCCAACGTCAAGGCCATGTAACAAGTTTTTCACAGTGGAGGGTTCATTCATGGGGATGATCAACACTCAGCTGCAATTATTGAAGACGGTGATGAAGACGAAGCTTGTTCCAACTATGTTATGCATGGACAGACTTGCAACAATTGGGTTGTTGTTGATATTCCTGTTGTTGTGCACCATTCAAAGTAATTTGTTTTATTGTTTGAAGAAAAATAATTCTCCTATGCCTAAGGGAGAAGTGAAACATTGTTGGGCATTTTCAATATTATCATCAATAAAAACACAATTTTATTCATCCACATCTATGATGTTTGTTTTTACTTTTTTCTTTTTCTGAAAATGGTAATCACGAAAAAAAAAACATAAATAAATAATAATCGTTCCATCTGCATAATATTTGTTTACACTCCACTTCTCTAAAATCAAAATATAAAATTATTATGCATGTTGGTTCTCAAACCCATTGAACGTAATGATGATACTCCCTCTCTAAACTTTGACTTTCCTGTGTTTGAAATTGAGGATGAGAATGATGATGAAGACGTGTCTGATGAGTTGTCTAGTTTACTTGAGCATGAGGAAAAAGCCATTCATCCGTTTGAAGAGCAGATTGAATCAGTCAACTTAGGTTTCGAGGATGATATGAAGGAAGTCAAGATGGGGTCTCAACTGTGTCTAGAAGCTAAGAAGGGGTTGGTTGATCTTCTTTGTAATTATTCTGAAGTGTTTGCTTGGTCCTATAAAGATATGCCTCGCTTGGATTCTGATATTGTGGAGCATAGATTTCCTTTGAAGCCAGAATGCCCGTCGGTCAAGCAAAAAATGATAAGAACTCATCCTAAGATGACAGTGAAGATTAAGAAGGAAGTGCAGAAGCAGATTGATGCTAGTTCCCTTGTTACGTCCGAGTATCCGCAGTGGGTGGCCAACATTGTTCCTGTTCCTAAGAAAGATGGAAAACTCTGTATCTGTGTTGATTATAGAGATTTAAATAAAGCTAGTCCAAAAGATGATTTCCCTCTACCGCACATTGATATGTTGATAGACAATACAGCTAAATTCAAAGTCTATTTGTTTATGGATGGATTTTCTGGTTATAATCAAATTAAAATGACACCCGAATATATGGAGAAGACCATATTCATTACACCCTGGGGAACATTATGTTATAGAGTGATGCCTTTTGGTTTAAAGAATGTTGGTGCAACGTACCAGAGAGCTATGACCACTCTTTTCCATGATATGATGCATAAATAAATTGAGGTCTATGTGGATGATAGGATTGCTAAGTCAAGAGATGAAGAAGAGCATGTTGAGCATTTATTGAAGTTATTCCAGCATTTGAGGAAATATAAACTCCGCTTGAATCTCAATAAGTGTACTTTTGGTGTTCGCTTTGGTAAGTTGTTGGGCTTTATTGTCAGCGAGAAGGGTATTGAGGTTGATCCTGCCAAGGTCAAAGTAATACAAGAGATGTATGCGCCCAAAACTGAGAAGCAAATCATAGTTTTTCTCGGTCGCTTGAATTATAACTCAAGATTTATATCGCATATGACTGCCACATGTGTGCCTATATTCAAGCTCCTTCGGAAAGATCAGTCTTGTGATTGGACCAACGATTGCCAGAAAGCTTTTGACAGTATCAAAGAATATATGCTTGAGCCTCCGATTATGTCTCTGCCTGTTGAAGGAAGACCGTTGATCATGTATTTGATTATGCTGGAAGAGAGTATGGGTTATGCTCTTGGTCAGCAAGATGAATCTAGGAAGAAAGAATATGCAATTTACTACCTTAGTAAGAAGTTCACCGACTGTGAGACTCGATATTCTATGCTTGAGAAAACATGTTGTGCATTGGCTTGGGCTGCTAAGCGTCTGCGCCGTATATGTTGAATCATACTACTTGGTTGATATCCAAAATGGATCCAATTAAGTACGTTTTTGAGAAGCCTACTCTAACTGGGAGGATCGCCCATTGGGAGATGTTGTTATCAGAGTATGATATTGAATACCAATCTCTGAAAGCTATCAAAGGTAGTATCTTGGCTGACCAATTGGCTCACCAACCTATTGAAGATTATCAGTCAGTGCAGTATGATTTTCCTGACGAAGAGATTTTATACTTGAAGATGAAAGATTGTGATGAACCATTGCTTGAAGAAGAGCCAGAACCTGGTTCCCTTTGGGGCATGGTATTTGATGGAGTTGTTAATTCATATGGTAATGGCATTGGGGCAGTGATTATAACTTCTGAAGGAACTCATTTTCCATTTACAGCTAGATTGACCTTCAAGTGTACAAACAATATGGCTAAGTATGAAGCTTACATTATGGGGATTGAAGAGGCCATTGATCTCAGAATTAAATAACTTGACATCTATGGAGATTCAGCATTGGTAGTCAATCATATCAAAGGTGAATGGGAGACAAATCAACCCGGTTTAATACCGTATAGAGATTATGCGAGGAGAATTTCAATTTTCTTTACAAAGGTTGAGTTTCATCATATCCCTCGAGATGAAAACCAGATGGCAGATGCTCTTGCAATGTTAGCTTCCATAATTATGGTGAAGTTTTGGAATGAAGTTCCCAATCTGACTGTGATACGTCTTGATAGGCCAGTTCATGTGTTCGTTGTTGAAGAAGTCAAAGATGAAAAGCCATGGTATTATGATGTTAAATGTTTCCTCCAAAGTCAGATTTACCCATCTGGGGCATCTTTGAAAGATAAGAAGACTTTGAGAAGATTAGCTGGCAACTTCTACCTAAATGATGATATGCTTTATAAAAGAAATTTCGATATAGTTTTGCTCAGATGCGTGGATAGACATGAAGTGGACCTGTTAATGACTGAAGTACATGAAGGTTCCTTTGGTAATCATTCCAATGGACATGTTATAGTGAAGAAAATATTGAGAGAAGGTTACTATTGGATGACAATGGAATCTGACTGTTGCAAGTTTGTGAAGAAATGCCACAAGTGTAAAATTTATGCAGATAAAATTCATGTTCCTCCGAAACTATTGAATGTTATTTCCTCTCCAATGACCTTCTCCATGTGGGGAATTGATATGATTGACATGATTGATCCTAAACCTTCAAATAGAGATCATTTCATTTTAGTGGTTATTGACTACTTCACAAAGTGGGTTGAAGTGGCATTGTATGCTAATGTGACCAAGCAAGTTGTTGTAAGGTTTATCAAGAATTAGATTATATGTCGCTATGGTGTGCCAAGTAAGATCATTTCTGATAATGGATCAAACTTGAATAATAATATGGTGGAAGCTCTTTGTAAATACTTCAAGATTGAACATCATAATTCTTCTCCCTACAGACCCAAGATGAATGGGGCTGTTAAAGTTGTGAACAAGAACATTAAGAAGATTATTCAGAAGATGGTTATGACGTATAAAGATTGGTAAGAGATGCTCCCGTATGCTTTGCATGGGTACCGTACATCCGTCCGCACTCAACTGAGGCAACCCCTTTCTCTCTTGTTTATGGCATGGAAGTTATGCTCCCCGTGGAGGTTGAGATCCCGTCATTGCGTATCTTGATGGAAGACAAGTTGACTGAAGTTGAATGGTGTCAGACTAGGTTTGACCAGCTCAATTTGATTGAAGAGAAGAGATTGACAGCCATGTCTCATGGCCAATTATATCAACAGAGAATGAAGAAAGCTTTTGATAAGAAGGTCAAGCCTTGTTTGTTCAGAGAAGGTAACCTCGTGCTCAAGAAGATTCTATCTTTCAAACTTAATGTTATGGGCAAATGGACTCCTAATTATGATGGCTCATATGTTGTTAAGAGAGACTTTTCAGGCGGTGCTTTGATTCTTACAACTATGGATGGTGAAGAGTCCACGCGTCCTGTGAATGTTGATGCAGTCAAGAAATACTTCGCCTAAAAAAGAAAGAACAATTCACTAAGTTGAAAACTTGAAGGGCGACTTAGGCAAAAATGAGCATCTCTGTGGATTGAAAACGCAAAAGGGCGATCCAGGGAAAAGTTAGAGACAAAAACAGAAAAAAAACATCCTGGTGGGTTGAGTACCCCACATTGGGGCGATCTAGGTGAAAATTAGGGATTATGGCAAGTAAATGCATCTGGATGGTCTTGATCATCGAAGTAGCGGTTTTGAGTAGTCATTTGGGTCTGATTCATCACTCTCAACCGAAGACAAGAGCATAGTGGATTTCAAAGTTAATAGGGAGAGTAGTGGTCATTGTATTCAATGTAGCCCTTTTCCATGTAAATTACCATTTTCAAACTTTATAAAGATCCATGGAGTCCTGCCATTTACGAACTACCATCTATTAAATAAAGTTGAGCTTTTCTCCAATTATTCCTTATTCTTATTTGTTTCTGCTTAATATAATTGAATTTTTTTTTGTGATAATTTTTGAAATAAATAAATCATTGAATAAACATTTTTCTCAAAATAATAAGGCATTTACTTTAAGAACAATCGATTTTAAAAAGGGAATATCAACAACAATCTAAGAGCAGTTAGTCTGGATATGTGAAACATTCTTGTCTTCCCTAAACAGTTAGTTGGTGATTTTTACCTCCTTCACAGTTTGCCATTCATCCCCAGCATGGTTGATAGGTTGCTCCCCAAGCAATTTATCATCCCCAGTAGAGTTGATATGTTGCTCTCCTTGTAATTCATCATCTATCCCCAGCTGAGGCTTTATAGTTTTCACTCTCTGTTTGCATATATGTTTATGAAGGAACTTTGGATCTTTGTGAAACCTTTATGTGGTTTTCAGATCCCCAACACCTTTATTTGGTTGTTGCATAGCCATGGCAGTTTCTCCCCTTCATGAGTTTGCAAATCCGGTTAATATACTTTTGGGCCTTGGAATTGGTTTATTTCCCAATATCCAAGAAGAGTCTGATGATCATAGCTTTCCTTTTAAGGAATTTATTGTTGATTTGTGTACTCGTGTGGATTTTGATTTGTCCTAGAAGATTGCGTATTCCCAGTGAGGTCCCACAGAGTCTGATTTTTTATGGAATCCCCAGCAGTTTCCTGATTCCCCGCTCAGAGTTTTGCCTCTTATTGTGACTTGGATCCTTGGCATATTTCCATCTTCTGATAGAAGTTCTCTTTATTCAAACAGTTTTTTATTCTGAGCGGTTTTGCAGTTGTCTCTTGCAGGGTTGTCTCCTATTCGACATGGTGTTGACCTAAAAGTCCCCGCATTATCGACTTTTTGCTTCAAAATATATATATCCCTCATCTTGAGATATGAATCCTTAGCAGATTTTCCTTATCCTCAATATAACGGTTGATATTTTCAATAGTGCTTTCGTCCCCCCGCGGAGTTTGCCAATCTGCATTTTCTCCTATCCCAGAGAGTTTGAGTTTATGCAAGATCTTTTAATAATCTTAGCTTATCCCCTAGCAGTATCTCCTCCTCTTCAGAGAGTTGAGTTTGAGATGGATTTGTTCTGATCCTTTTTTATTGCTACGTATTAATATTTCGCAGAGCGCTGAGCTTTTAGCAGTGTGTGGTTGGATGCATGTCCTCCATGTCTTTCCCCAGCCTGATTTGAAATTATTTTTACCAGGATCTTTACCTAGCATGTTCTCCAGTTGGTGTTCCCATCTTGTTGAGATTAAGCCGAGTATTTAGTGGTGATGATTCAGATCTTCATGTTTGTATCTTTTGTGTTTGTTAGCATGATCCTATACATACTCAAGCATATTCATGCATAAAGCACAACATAAGATATTTTATTGAGCATTTTGTTGCATTGACCTTTCTTCTGATCCCCTGCTTTGGTAATATTATTTCCCTAAGCAGATTTGGTGTGTCTGTCCTCCTTCAATTGTAGAGTGTTAGCCCCTTAAACAGAAAGAGTTCATCCCTTCTTCTTCCCCACTGAGTTATTTCCTCATGGATGATTATTATTTTTGTTTCCTCCCCAGTTCATTATCTGGATGGAACCACTCCCCTTGAGTTATATCCTCATTGGGTTGAGTCTTGTTTGATCGTTTTTTTCTAGTTCTTACCTAGATAAATCTTTTGGTCCCCGAGAGTTTATTACCTAGTAGCTGGTAATATCCTTCTTGATGGATGAGTACTTTACCTGTGATTTATCCAGTAACCGGTAAAAGGTAATTTACTTCTTTGATTTTCTCCAGCGGATTCGTTTTTCTCATTTCCCCAGCAAGTTTATCCTTGATACGTTCATCTTAACCGGTGACGGATATTCTTCCTTTCTTTGGTTTTCTGCCCAGTAACTTGTAGTTGTAATTCCTATTTTCCCCGATAGTCTATCCTTGATATTTTCATCTTAACCGGTGACGAATATTCTTCCCTTTGAGCTTATCCTTGATATGTTCACTTTAACCGGTGATGGATTTTCTATCTTTGGTTTTCTGCCCAGTAAAAAGGTAGTTGTAAATCCTATCCTCCCCTGTAGAGTCTATCCTCAATATGTTCATTTTAACCAGTGACGGATACTCTCTCTTCGGTCTTCTACCCAATAACCGGTAGTTGTAAATCCTATTTCTTTTGGTAGTTTATCCTCGATATGTTTACCTTAATCGGTAAGAATATTCTCCCCATTCCCCAGGTAGTTTATCCTTGATATATTCATCCTAACAGATGACGGATATTCTTCCTTTGAGTTTATCCTTGATATGTTCACTTTAACCGGTGATGGATTTTCTCTTTGGTTTTCTACCCAGTAATAGGTAGTTGTAAATCCTATTTGGTTTCTTTTTCCCCAGTAGGTTATTCTTACCCAGTAACTGGTAATGAATACTCCTCGTATTCCTCAGCGAATCATCCTTGATATGTTTACCCTAACAAGTAACGGATGTCCCTCATCCCGAGTGTATTATCTTCCTACCCAGTAACAGGTGGTAGATAATATATCTCTCTTACTCATGTGTTGAAGATTTTTCTTCCCCAGTTGAGTCTGGATTCTTATTTCTTTATGAAATTGAATTCCCTTTTGTTGTTTGAGTATTTCGGCTTTGTTCTGATCTACTCTCTTCCCCTACAGATTTATTTTTCCCTCATGGTTGTGTGGATGTGAAAAATAAGAAAAGAAGAAAGATTGGGATCAAAGAAACGGAAATTGTTGTTGAGTTTGAATTTATGGGAATGCTCCCTTAGGATAGGCATTTTTGTTGAATTCTCTTAATCATATCCTTTCTTGTAACCCAAGCCACATTACAACCTTTGAAAGACCTCTTGATTCTCATTTTTCACATGATTTAGTATTTGCTTTGATGATCGCATGATTCGAGTTGTTGTTGATCTAATTGTTTGGATGAGTTAAAGAAAACCTTCATGTTTATTCATCATTATTATGATGTGTGTGTAAGTTTGATTCAATTTTGACATGTATTGCTTTGAATCCTTGGTATGTTATTTGCACCCAACCATTGTTCTTATTCATGTTTTGTCTAGCATTGAGATAGGTGGATTGAGAAAGTGTCATACACTTTTGAACCATTTGAATGTCCTTGGTTAATGCTTGTTTCAATCTATTGTTTCATTACTTTGGTTGTTTTGGTGAAAACTTTTGTTTATGGACAAACAAAATGATAAGTTGGGGAGAGTTGTTAGGGACCAATTAGCACTAATTTTCATATGTTTTTATTGGTCCCTTTTACCATTTTATTATTGAATTACACACTTTTATCCTCACAATTTAGTAAAAATGCAATTAAGTTTAATTGATTATGTTTTGAGTAGATATTTCACGTATTTATTAGTTTTTAGAGTTTTTGGACAAGAGAGCATTGGAGTGCATAAGCATAATTTGGAAGAAGTTTCAATGGCAATTTGGAAGCATTTGGAAGAATAACACTTGGGAGAAATGTTAAATGAAGCTTGCAAGGCAAAGAAGCTGAAATTGCTTCAGTTCGCGCCGCGACCAGGGATGGCGCCGCGAACCTTGCGAAAACAGCAAGCATTTTGTTTGGGCCAAGTGTTCTGTTTTCAACCCAACTTTAGTGTGACAGTTTTGTATCATTTTTAGAGTGTTTTTCAGTTTTAGACCAAAATGAACATTTAAGGAAAGGATGAACTCTTTAAAAAACAGAATGGAAAAAAAGGAAAAAACATTCACAAGTTGTAGAAGAAAAACAGAGCTGATTTTGGTATTGCATTTGGCTGTCCAAAATGATGATGAGGAGCTAAACCTCATTTTGTCAAGATTGGAGGTAGTAGTTATTCCTATTTGTTTATGTATTCCATTTGACTCTTGTATATGACAAAAGGTTATTGATGTATTGAATGATATTTTTGCCCTATTTTGAATATTTAGATTTGAGTTGTTGTTGAGAAAGATTATTCAAGTCTTGACTTAAAATATGCTTTCAAGTAGTGAATGAGTTGTAGAAATAGATTTATACACTACTGTTCTTTTGTATCAAACATTAAAGATTGTTATATTGATAGTTAGGTAGAGAAATCATTTAACCATTAATATAGTGATTATCACAATATCATTTAGAAATAAATGATATTAAGAGGATACTTGAATATCATCAATAATTTTAAGTCTATATAGTTGTCATTAAGGAAACATAAGAAATTTGAATAGTGAACTCCAATCTTGCCAAGCCTTTTACATTTGATTAAAACTATTTTATTGTCTTAGTGTCATTTTACTCAAAAGATAACTTTTCAAACAAAACAACTTGGTTACATTTTAAACTTATAACAATTTGGATTATAGAACGGCGGTAATAACAACCAATCTCTGTGGATACGATATTAAAATATTTGCCCAAAATATACTTTTCAACAGTATTCACCTTTACCCATAGTCTTTAGTGCAATCCGAAATCAATAATATTTTCTTCAAAACATAAAATCAATATCAACTCATCAAACCTTTTGTTTGAGCCTTAGGGCATCACTTTGAAAATCCTTTTTCAGGGTATAAAATCAACAAAACAAACAAACATTTTGTACCCACGAACTATGGGGCTCTGATTTCTCACTTCAACAAGTGAGCATACGTAGGCACGAGGAACCTAATCCTTGGCAAGTACACTAATTTAAAATTCAGCTCCACTCCGTAAACCTTTAGCAAGTAAGCGTTAAGATAATGACACTCATTCAAGCGTACGCATCCTAGATGGTTCCCATGGAGTGCCGTGGATGTGAGGGTTGCTAATACCTTTCCCTTACATAACCGACTTTTGAACCTGTTTGTGGTTGCGACGACCATTTTTTGGGGGTTTTCTCAATATTTTCGCTTTCCTTTAGAATAAATAAAAAATGATGGTGACTCTGTTTTTTCTGCGTAGCAATAATACCCGGGTGCATTACAGAGGTGCCATAGGATCTCCATGTGATGCACTGGGGTTTCTACTGTCCGGATAGCAAATCAAGGGTCCATTTGGAAATGCCTAATGAAGTATATCTCTGATCTAGACCACCAGAAGTCGTGTCGGTATCAACATCCATGCACTGACCCACACATCCATTCCAAAGGAAATACTCGACAGGGAGAGGGTTGAGAAAGTCGAAGAGTATGGATTCAACGGCCAGAATGGGCCACACTCTTTGGAGCGGCCAACCTCTCAAACACACATCAGTAGGGAAATTCAAGGAAAAAAACCTCTAGCACATCCCTCAAAGGTTGACAGTCTCCAAAATCGAAGACCCCGTCCTCCAGATCAACCGGCAGACCACAATATTTAATTAATGTATTTGTAAATTTATTTCCTAGTTACAACTACTTATATAATTTTTAAATGAAAATTATATATGTGTATATATTATTGTTATAATTGTATTGATCTACTTTTTGTCGTGTTCCCTCTTTAGGGCACCGAAGTGTGGATGCACGTAACAGTGAACCGAGGTAAAACCAAAGCAATTGATACCCAAAATAAAGAAATTTAGGGGTGATATCGGAGAATCTTTGCACTTACAACTAAAACTATCAATACCCCACAACACCGAAGACTATAAGAGATTGTAGGGGTGTTATCGGAGATGCTTTGTACGTTTGAATACAACAATCAATACCCCTTAGTGTCGAGCATGCTCAAAGACTTTAGGGGAGCTGTCTGAGATGTTTTGTACGTCTAACTACAATAACCAATTCCCTCAGGGGTGTTGTCGGAGACGCTTTGCACGTCCAACTGCAACAATCAATACCCCACAGCATTGAAGACGCATAGAGATTTCGAGGGAGCTATCGGAGACGCTTTGTACGTCCTACTACAGCAACCAATTCCCCTAGGGGTGCTGTTGGAGATGCTTTGAATGTACCACTACAGCAATCACTTCCCTTAGTCAAATATTACATGCATTTTTGCATAACTGGTGCACCCTCCTTCGTATCTAGCGTATCCAAGGGATGTCAGCGGTGGAGCTCGGATACATCCACCTCTATCTGAGATTTACCTCGGGGGAAGGGACGGGGATCCTCTACCCTTGGTCGAGGAATGATCTTCTATGACGCGGAGTGCTCAAAGTATAGCCACATCTAGTTGGTCGCATGCCTCATCCTTATGAACATTATTCAAAGCATAGTTGCATCTAGCCGATTCCATGGGAAATCGTTATAGGTGTAATTCAAAGAATAATTGCACCTAGTCAGTCATATGCCTCACAATTATAAATTTGATTTAAAGATAGTTGAACCGATGCATTATCAGCATGAACACATTTCAATTATGGTTGCATTTAGTCAGACTGACATCTTACCCATAAACCACATACATCTTACTATGGCATACTCGTGAATAAAGAAGCCAAATGTGGCCTCACGAATAACTTAAGGTTATTTACACTTTAAGCATATATTCTTTATCGCTCTTTGTAGCAAAAATAACTCTATAAATCGCAGGGGTCAAAATTGAACTTTGATGCTTCTCGGTCCTCAGTCAACTTGAAATTACTATTGAAATAAGCACAATATGAAACCAAAAACACAAGCATGCAATGGTAATGATATAAATAAATATTCTTTATAAACCTAAGCACAAAAGCTCAGCAAAGTCTTACAGGAACAAAGCAAAAATAAAAGAGAAAGGGGAGAAAAAAGGTCCTCAAACGTCAGCGTCTGACTCCAATACACCTGGATTATCTCTAGTATTCTCTCTAGTAATGGCTTGGAAGGGATTCAGTTTTTCGACAGTGACAAAAATGCCAAGACAAAATCCTTGTGCCTGCTCCAACATCTGATCTCGAACCCGATACACGGATTCCATAGCCTGCTAAATGGACTCTTGAGATTGCCTTTGGGTAACAGGCAGGCCCTCTTCGAGACCTTTTAGAACTTTGATCCCATCATCTTTCTTCTACTTAAGAGCTTTTCGATCCGCTTTAAACTCACAACACACTTTCACTTTATCTTCAGAAGCCTTCTTCCAACGTTTCTCTCCCTCGATAAGAGAAGCCTTCAACTCCACTTTTTGAGCAGCCAAAGCCAACGAAGAACCGTATCACTTTACCTTCTCCTACAAAGAGTCAACAAGCTCAGCATTTTTCTGCAGCTCAACCAATTCCTCCTCAACCTTGGAATTTTACCGCTCAATGGTCCCACATTCTCCTTTAGTTCATCCGGCTCCCTAGCAAGGTAGACAGATTCTAACACATCATATTGGTCGGTGGCTACCATCAAAACCAGAGATTCGGCCTTGAACAAGGTGCGAGAAGCATCCGCAAAATATCCCGCCTGTCAACCACGAACAGGTTCCAAATGAAATTTATGTCCTTAGTGGCCATAACAACAGCAAATTCCTTTGGGGTGCTAGGTACCTGAGAGGGAAGAATGGCAGGAAGCTGGAAGAAAGGAGTAAGAGTCTCCAACTCAACATCCTCTAACAAACTATTCCATTTAGAAGAACCCCCATCAACAAGAATGGACGGGAAATCATCCTAATTCCTCTTGATATGAGAAAGGGATAGTGAAGGCTCGCGATCAGAGAGGTCAACCGCCACAGTAGTCAATTGATCCATCTTAGGAGTTATACCCAGGATAGTAGTTGTAGATTTTTCCGAGGCAGTAGTTATAATCAGCATTTGAACCACTCGAGCAAGAGTAGCCACGACACATAAGTCTCTACCATTTTACTTGACGATTCGGTCATAAAACCCTAGTCCTTTGCAAGCACGAGAAGATTTTGCAACCAATACATGTTATTTGCAAGAAACAAGTTACACTTGTTAAATGAACCAAATGAGGTTTCCTAGGTCACCATCCCCACCAAAGAGATTTTTCCTCTCTGCATGGTCGGGAGCACTAATAAGCGCGCAAGTATTAATATGTTCCTTCTATTTCTAAGAAGGGGGCACTTTGCCAGGAGAAAATCTTTCTTCAAAATCGAGCCCTTGATACCAAACACACAGATCCTCCTTCATTTTTACCTCCTCGAGGGATAGAGGGTTTAGCCTGATATGGTAAGAAGAAAAGGGTCGGTGGAAGTGAACTCAAGAGGAGTACTTGAAAAAAAAAACCTCTTGCAATATTGAGTCAATCCAATAGGGGCCGAGGACGAACAAAACGAAAAGTGAGCCTCACGAGTAATAGGTTTCACCAGCATGAAATGTTCAATAAAATTACCTCAATCATTGGTAAAGGGGCCAAACCAAGGGTGGGATGAAGCAAGATCAATCCCTAATACCGAGCGTCATCTCGAGAGTTACGGGCCGCGTAAAAGAGATAAAAAAAGCTCAAGAGAAGGTTTCCAAGATTTATGCTCGGTACATAGTTGGAAAACCCTATGTAAGCCCAAGCTCCAGGATGAAGTTGTGAGGGGTTAACTCTCAAATGTTTCATCACAGTCACCTCAAAATCAGAAAAGGGAAAATGTAACACCCCCCCCCCCAAAAAAAAATCTAGTAAAGAGGCATTCATACAAAAGAACCAAGCAACATTGGATTCTTGGCCTGGCTTATGATGAGTTGTTGTCAATCATCAACTCCACAGGCTTGCTCACCTTGATCTTCAGATCCTGTAACAAGTTCAGAATCTAAATAGCTTGACAGGCAGACAAAGCAACTGCAATGTACTCAACTTCACATATTGATAATGCAACCACTAGTTGTTTCTTGGAGCACCAAGAAATTGGACCTCCCAGATACTTGAAGAAATATCCAAAAGTACTTTTTTGTCAACTATGTCTCCACACCAATAAGGGACTGAATAGCATATCTAAATGAGCCCATCAACTATTTAAAAATTGTAGCATCTACATCATCACCCTCAACATCAGAATTCAGCTTGTGATTTGTTTCAGCATATGTGATTGCAGACTTGTAATTTATTAGCTCAAATCTATTCAGAAGCTCAAGTTCATACTTTAGCTAATGCAAGATCATACCCTTATCAGAGTACAAAATCTGCATTACTGGAAAATATACCATATTTCATATATCAGTCATCTCAAACTCATTCATCAGCACCTTCTTAAACTTAGTTATCTCATCTGAACAACTCCCTGTTAGCAATATGTCATCAACATAGAGACACATAAGAATCATATTGTTATCAGATGTATGTTGAACATAAACATCATACTCTATCTCACATTTTCTGAATCCTTGAAGCTTGAAAAATGAATTAATTTTCAGATTCCAGACTCTATGAGCTTGTTTCAGTCCCTACAAGGCTTTATGCAACTTGTACACCACCCCTTCCTGATTCTTTTTCACAAATCCAGGAGGTTATGACACATAAACTTCCTCTTGTAAAGGAGCATTCAGGAATGCATATTTCACATCTAAACGCATTAGAGGCCAATTTCTATTAAAAGCTCTAACAATCACCAATCTGATTGTTACATGTCTAGATATAGGAGTAAACACCTCAAAGTAATCTAATCCAATCTTTTGTAGAAATCCTCTAGCTACTAACCTTGATTTGTGTTTGCCAATTGATCCATCTGGCTTCAGTTTCAACTTGTAAACCCATCTCACATTGATGGCTTTCTTGTTCTTTGGAAGCTCAGTTAACTCCCAAGTCTTCTTTCTTTCTATAGCCTCAAGTTCTTCTTTCATGTCCTTAAGCCACACATTCTTCTTGAGATCTTCTTCAGTACTAACTGGTTCAGAGTCTACCAACATGGAATACTGAATGACTTCCCCTTCAGAGTCTATCTTAGTATATTGCAACATGTTAAACTATGCACATCTTCTAGGTATTTGTCTGATTCTTTATGGTCTCTAAAACTGTTCAGAATCTTCTTCAGATGTTGGAACAGTATCAGATGATGGACTACCTTCAGAGGATAGACCACCTTCAGAGGCATGATTACCACCATAGTCTGGATCATCATCAGAATCTAGATCAGAATCAAATTCACCTTCAGAGTCAGACTCAACTTTAGAGTCAGACTCGTCTTCAGACTCAACTTCACCATCAGAGTCACCTTGAGACTATGACTCATCTTCAGAGGCATAATCCCCTTCAGAGTCTGATTCTCCTTCAGAATTTGAAATATCTCCAGAAGTTACCTCAGGTGTGAAATTGCACCAGAGTTGGATTGAGACTTGTTCCAATCCCATGATTATGTTTCCTTAACAATGACATCTTTGTTGAATTCAAATTTGTTAGTGACATGATAGTAGAGCTTATGAGCACATGTATTGTGGTACCCTATGTCGTGGCTGGAAAAATGACAGAGTCACCACCATCCTTTATTCGTTTCTAAGGAACATGGAAATAATGATAAAACCTATTGACTAAGAGTGAGAGACTAGGTTCGGGAGTCAGTTAAGTAAGGGGAAGGTGTTAGGCACCTCTTACCTTCATTGTACTCAATGGGATCCTCCTTCAATTATAGGGTTAATGTGTGTTTCTAGGGTGTTTGCTTGATATAGATTAATTGTTTAATTGTTTGTTATATTTATATATATAAATGTTTTATTATTTTAATAAGGGAATCCCTAAGAAATGTCTTTGATTATTATAGTCGCTAGAGTCTTACAACTCCATGCCTACATACCCTCAAATTTATTGAAGGATCAGAGCCCCGTAGTTCGTCTTAAAAATGTTGGTTGGTTGGTTTTTTTTATCTCTTAAAAGTTCTCACGCATCGGGGGCGGAGAAGTAATTGATTTTGAAAAATGCCTCAATGCATTAAGGCATGGGACTTATAGTTTGAGGTGAGTTTAGATTGATTTTATCCCAATTGATTATTTGCAAAAATATAAATATTAATTTATTTAAGAAAATAAATTAAAAGATAATTGTATAAACCCAAATATTATATCCCTTATCCCTTAAACCCTAAAATTTTCTTAAAGATTTATCCCATGATTATCCCCATTATTGATTATAAAAAAAATTATTTATTTATGAAATAAGTATTATATATTTATATGACATATCCTTTTGATTGATTGGGAGAAAAAATCTAACTATTTTGATTTAATAAAGTAAACCCATAATGATATTATATATAATTATTTTAACAAATATATTAAAAGTTTAATTATATAATCTCAAAGACCATATCCCTTATCCCGATGTTTGTCCCTTTTTTTTATCCCTTGAACTTGTTATAAAAAAATTTATTCCTAAAACCCTAAAACTTTATCCCCACTTATTATCCCAAAAATTATCCCAATGTTATCCCTAAATCATCTCGTAGTTATTCTTTATCCCTTAAAAGCATGATGTTTTATCCCATAAAATTATCCCATGTTATCCCTAAAATTATCCAAATTAATTATTTGCAAAAAATATAATCATTAGTTTATTTAAGAAGAAAATTAAAAGGGTAATTATAAAGACTCAAGTGTTATATCCCATATCCCTAATTATCCCAAAATTATCTCATAGTTATCCCATAAATTTTTTATCCCTTAAAATCCTAGGGTTTTATCTCATGACCTTAACCAAAGTGTTATATCTCTTATACCTAATTATTTATCCCTAAAACCCTAAAAATGTATCCCTATTTATTATCCCAAAAATTATCCATAAATTATCCCATAAATTTTTATCCCTTAAAATTCTGAGGTTTTATCCCATAAAATTATCCCATATTATCCCTAAAATTATCCAAATTAATTATTTATAATTATACAAACTCAAGTATTATCCCTTATCCCTAATTTTTTTTTATCCCAAATTTCTATCCCATAATTATCCCTATAATTTTATATTATTTATATTAACTCATTTAAAAAGTAATCCCTAATTTCAATATGCATAATTATTCTAGAATTAATCCCTAACAATAATTCAAATGCCCAAATTATATTTTTTTTGTACTTTTAGTATTTTTAGTAAATATTAAATTAAATGACTAAATAAAATCCATTTATGTGTTTTTTATTCAGTTTGCCGTTAACATCTGTTGCTTTAAGAATTTTTGTTTTAAGCTTGTGTTATATGATTACTATAAGGTGTTATTGAGTTGTAAATTTACAATGGAACAATGGAGTTTGGGGTTTCTTATTGTTATTTCTTGTTTCCATTATTTTTATAGTTATTAGCAGATTCAAAGTTTGATTGTAAGGTTAATAGTGGATGAAATTTGTGAGAATGTAGAGTATCAAGAAGAACGTGTTTTTCTTTTTTTATTAATTAATTTTTCTGAATCCTTTATATTTCTTCGATTTTTGTTAAATCACAACTAACTTTTTAAAACAAAATCGTAGAAACAGACAAATAAGCACAATCATGGATCATGCAAAGATCAAAATAAAAACATAACAAATATGCAGACGAAATCAAAAAAATTAGACAGTGCAACCATAATATTCAGAGTTATAAAAGTAGTAGTAGTCAGGGTTACTAACCTAGAGAGCCGTGACCAATTTAAGCTGCTTCCTACTTCATTTCTTTCCTTTTCCTTTGTACTTTTCTCCCTTCTCTTTCGATGTAAGGTTCCTTCTTCCCCTTTTTCTTGGATGGACGTTGAAGGTTTAGGGTTTAGTTGTTGTTGTTCTTCAGTGTGAAGAACAACAACTTTTTAGGGTATGATTTGTAAATTGTGGATGGTCCAAAGTGTGAAAAGTGAGTACTATTTATAGGTAAAATTAGGATAAAAAAATTAAATGAAATTGAACTGTTTAGGAATATTTTAATTTAACCTGATTTTCTCATTTTCTTAAAGCTCAGGTCAATGAATCCGGATGGATTCATGGCTTGGTGAATTTAGATGAAAAAAATATTTTAAATAAATAAAAATAAGTTAATTCCATAATAATAATAATAAAAGATTTTGATTTTTTGATTTATTTTGATTTTTTGAGATTTTATTCATAAAACCATGATTTTAATGGAAAAATAATATTTTAAAATATGCTTTAAATAAAAATACGAAAATTAATAATTAAATGATAAAAAATATTATTTTTGTGAGTTTTTGTTGTTTTGAAAATGAATAGAAAAGTTAGAAATAAAGTAAAACAAATAAAAGGGAAAAAATACTAAAAAGTAAGAAATATAGGATTTGAACTAATGCCCTCTCACACTCACAACTCCTTACACATGCTCTTTTACCAATTATGCTATTTCAATTATTTGAAATAAAGTACCTTTGACAAACATATATGATAATGATCTAAATATCTCAATAACCTTGAAACAATCTTAACTATTTTAAACTTAGATAGTTCACTAATTAAAATATCATCCTAGTCAATAATAATTAATAATTTTTCTAGCCTAATTACTTAACTAAACAAATGACCAAATGACTTTAACCGGTATTTTCTAATAGATTGCAAACTATATGTTTTTCTAAGTAGTTAATACAATTATATGTTAGCTAGTCAAATAAAACTATACCCTGAAAAAATTCTAAAATAGCAATTAAACCCTAATGTAAGATCAAACTCCTTAGGGGAGAATAAAAAGTCAAAAGGGTCCCCCTTTAACTTTTTAAGTCTTTGGGTTGACCAGATAGCCTGTAAGGAGTTTTGGACATGTCAGTAATCTAAACTCTGAGATAGCTGAGAAAGTGGTCAAAATTAGGGGTACGACACCCTACAAGCAACATTACTTTGCTTTTGTCATCCAATTTCCTTCTCTTAGCATTTGGAACATGTTTATAACAAACAGAACCAAACACCTTTAAATGGCTCACAGCTTGCTTATCTCCAGTCCACTTCTCAAAAGGAACAATTTCCTTCAGCTTCTTAGTTGGACATCTGTTAAGCACATATGCTAAAGTGGCAACATATTCTCCCCACAAGGTGTGAGGTAGCTTCTTCTCCTTCAGCATGCTCCTTGCCATAGCAAGCAACGTTCTATTTCTTCTTCCAGTAATACCATTGTGTTGTGGAGTGTATGGAGCAGTAACCTCATGTTCAATTTTATTCTCCTCACAGAACCTTATGAACTCTCATAAGTTGTATTTACCTCTACCATTAGTTATGAGAATTTTCAACTTCTGACCACTTTTTTTTTCAGCTTTCACCTTGAACTTCTAAAACTCAGCAAACACCTCATGCTTAAACTTGATGAGTGCTACCCATGTCATTCTGGTAAACTCATCCACAAATGACATAAAGTACTTGTTTCCTCCAAGTGAAAGTACTTCAAATGGTCTACATACATCAAAATATACTACTCCTAAAGCATGTTTTGCTCTTGGAGCCACTTCTGATGCAAATGGAAATCTAGGTTGCTTGCCTTTAATACATATCTTACATGACTTCTCAAACTTCACAATCTTAGATATGTCATGTACCAGCTTCTTATAACTCATATGCCATAAGCTTCTGAAGTTCATATGCCCCAATCTCGTGTGCCACAGCTCACTATCACCTTCAGCGCCTTAAGCACTAAGGCATTTAGTTTCAATTGTTTTCATATTCCCCTTGAATCTTTTGTTGCTTCCCTGTTCAAACTACGTGATCAGCTTCTGATCAGAATCATACAACTTCAAGAGATTGTCCATCCTAGTAACTAAGAAACATTTCTTAATTAACTAACATACACCCATCAGATTGCTTTTTATGCAAGGAATATACCAAACATCCTTGATCAAAACAGTTCCTTCATTCTTCACTCTGACCTTGGCATTTCTCATTCCTTTAGCATTCAGATAGTTATCATTAGCACATCTGATTTTTGTCCTCTTTCTAGAGTCAAAACTAATCAGTCATTATTTGTTTTCAATTAAGTGATTTGAGCAACCATTGTCCATGTACCACCAGTCTACCAAATATTCACCATTAAATTCAAAAGCCATCAATAGCACGGATTCATCATCAGACTCTTCTCTGAGTATGTTTTCTTCTTCTGATTTCCTTTCTTTGTTTCACCAACAGTCAACAACAAAGTGGTCAAAAATCTCTTTTCCCTTATGATGTTTCTTCTCATCAGAGTTGGAGGCTTCTGACTTTTGATAACCACCACCATGTCTCTTCTTGGCCTCTGACCAAGACTGCTTCTAATTCTTCTTACTAGATGATGCTTTCAGAGCCTGCTCTACCTCTCTTTCAGAGTTTCTCTCAGTCAGACGCAACTTTTGTGCCTCTAGACTATTTTACAACTCTTCAAATCTCATGGTGCTAAGCTCCTTAGAATGTTCAACTGCTACAACAATGCAATCAAAGTTAGGATTAAGTAATCTCATTACCTTTTCAATGATTACTTGTTTAGAGAGAGTCTCTCCACAAGATTTCATCTCATTTGTGATCAGAATCACTCTAGAGATGTAATCAGGCACCTTCTCATTGTTCTTCATGTGGAGATTCTCATACTACTTACGTAGAGGACGAAGCTTCACCTTCTTCACTTATGTGTCACCTTTATAACATTGTATCAGTGTGTCTCGCGCAACCTTCGCCGTCGTTGAATCAACGATCTTCTCAAACACATTCAAATTCACACACCGATGGATATAGAACAAAGCCTTCTGATCCTTCTTCCTCATCTCTCTATGCGTGTTTCATTGATGAGATCAAGAACATCTTAAGCTCCAAATAACACATGTATCTGAATCATCCATTGATTCTAATTCTTTCCATCAAAGATTGGAAGTTTTGTATTCAAGCTACCGCTTCCACCGTTCATCTTTGTTCTTGTGAAAAATCACTTAAATCTCACTACCACTCGTGTTTCCCAATCGCTCTGAATCAAGAAATGTGACTCTATTTCGATTCAGATCTTCAATTCACTATGAATTAAATGAGCAGAATCAATCACACACGCCTCATGTACGCTCGTGTTTCCCGTTCTAAATCTAAACTGAAACTCTAGATACCAATTGTTGGTGCACAAGGTTGAAGATGAAGATGATGATGGACGATATATATATATATATATATATATATATATATATATATATATATATATATATATATATATGAGAGAGAGAGAGAGTGTTACAAAATTAGTTCTACTTTTAACTGAATGTAAATTCAATTTATATACAAATTTCAAATCTGAAATGAGACTCAAATGCAATCTAAACTCAAATAACACTTAAATGAAACGCAACTAACTACTTGAATTTGGATTACACTTTTACGGATGTTACAAAAATAGATCTATCACGAGGATGATGTGCATCAACATCAAGTGCATTTTGATCCGGATATTATTTCAACAGCTTATTCCTTCATCATAGAAGATTCTAAATTTTGATTATTACTTTCAGTTAGTTTAGGACTTTACTTCTCACCATATTTTGAATAGATAAATCAATAATATCAGTTTCCACCACAAGTGCTGATGAATCATGAGTTTCACAATAATTTGAGTCATCAGCCACAATCTGAGCTTCTCTTTAATTAGTAAAGTTAAATTTATCATTGGTAAAGAAGGCTGGTGGACTATGCGCAGGCATAAGCAAGTCAATATTTTGGAACATATCATTTGGTTTCAAAAATTAAAACCTTAAATAAATTGATGGAGAAAGATTAATTTTTTTATTTTCAAAAATTAAAAATAATTATTAAATGTAATTTTTAATAAAATAATGGTTTAAATATTTTGTTAATTAAAATATTGAGTTGTTTTTTAAAATATTTTGAATTGATTATATGAATCCAAAGTCAAGTTACCACCTCATTAATGAAGATGACACATGTAAAATTGGATAAGGACCACAAAAATCCGGTTTTTTTACCGAGATAACCCAGTTTTTCGAAAAAATTCCCAAAATACTCCAGTTTTCAGCAAAATTCCCAATCTACCCCACTTTTAGGAGGAGGCGCCAATTGAATTGGCGACTCCTCTTAAAACTTGAATGGAGGCGCCAATTGGATTGGCTAGGGCACCTACCCTAGCCAATCCAATTGGCGCCTATGTGTAAGTTTTAAGAGGAGGCGCCAATTCAATTGGCGACTCCCTTAAAAAAGCCTCAAATGACAAAACCTCCAACATGAAAGTTGTAGATCTTTTCAAGACAATGAATTTGGACATAAATTTTGCATCATTTGGATTTTTTATGAGAAAGTTATGGGCAATTGAAGTTGGACTTCTGAGTTTTTCAACTGTTATCTGACCTATAATGTTTTGTATTATTGCATGTGTTTCTTCTAGAGTTATGAAATTTTATCCAACATAACATTTGAAGTAGACATCTCAAATTTTGCAATGCACTTGGTCCCACCTCAAAATAATTAAAAATGAGTGAGTTAGGTCCTTGCGAACTTGACCCAAAATTAGGGTTTCTAGGGAAATGATGTTCAGTCGAGACGACATTAATTTGATTGTTGTAATCAGTTAGAATTATTTATGTTTTCAGATGTTTTGTACTGATGTTTGTTATGAAACTCGTTGTAACAAGAACTTAATGATATATAATGATTGATTGTTACAGAAATACAATGTTAACATCACAAAACCAAAACATCCCACAACCATATCTCTTCCAAACACCCCAACAACCTTTCCAACCTTTCCTAGACGCATCATTCACACCCATGTCTCCCTTCGACCGTCTCGGTCGCCCATCCATTACTCAACCACATCCCAACTTCTCTGGCATGGGTCATGAGCTCAGCTACGCTGCTACACCATCATTGAATACTGAAGACTATGCTGACTTGGCTGAATACCTCAACGGATCTTCTCCTGTAGGAGGTAATGACACTCCTGGCCCCTCAGATGAACAAACACCGGTGCAGAATCGTCAACGTGGGTTAGGGCCAAGGGTTAGGGTAGCTAGGGGATGTGGGACCGGAGGTCGGTTAGGTGATCCCGATCATCACCATTAGGTTTCTTTGTGTAAACTCCAAATTTTATTAATATCAAATCGTATTATATCAAATTTATCTTTCTGTAAACTCCAAACATTAGGTCTCTTTGTCTAAACTCCATTTTGGCAAAATTCACATACACATGTTTTGACAAAAACCCTAATTTTGGGTCAAGTTCGCAAGGACCTAACTCACTCATTTTTAATTATTCTGAGGTGGGACAAAGTGCATTGGAAAGTTTGAGATGTCTACTTAAATTGTTTTGTTGGACAAATTTTCATAATTCAAAAATAAACACATGTCATAATACAAAACATTATAGGCCACATAACAATTGAAATGTCAAAGAGTCCAAGTTCGGGTGCCCTTACCTTTCTAAAAAAAATACAAATGATGCAAAATTTTAGTCCAAATTCATTGTCTTGAAAAGATCTATAACTTTTATGTTGAAGGTTTTGTCATTTGAGGGTTTTATCATTCAAACAGAAGGGCTTGAAGTTGGTCCCTTTTGGCAAAATTCACATACACATGTTTTGACAGAAACCCTAATTTTGGCTCAAGTTCGCAAGGACCTAACTCACTCATTTTTAATTATTTTGAGGTGGGACCAAGTGCATTGGAAAATTTGAAATGTCTACTTCAATCGTTATGTTGGACAAAATTTCATAACTCTAGAAGAAACACATGCGATAATACAAAACATTATAGGTCAGATAACAGTTGAAAAAATCAGAATTCCAACTTCAACTGCCCATAACTTTCTCTTAAAAAATCCAAATGATGCAAAATTTATGTCCAAATTCATTGTCTTGAAAAGATCTACAACTTTCATGTTGGAGGTTTTGTCATTTGAGGCTTTTTTAAGGGAGTCGCCAATTGAATTGATGTCTCCTCTTAAAACTTACACATAGGCGCCAATTGGATTGGCTAGGGCACCTGCCCTAGCCAATCCAATTGGCGCCTCCATTCAAGATTTAAGAGGAGTCGTCAATTCAATTGACGCCTCCTCCTAAAAGTGGGATAGATTGGGAATTTTGCTGAAAACTTGGGTATTTTGGAAAAATTTTCGAAAAACTGGGTTATCTCGGTAAAAAAAACCCAAAAATCCAAAGATCATCAAAATTAAGGAATCATAATAACTGATTTTGTAATATGAGGATCAATTGTTTAAAATGCTCAACCTAAAGGATCAAAAGTGCAATTAAACCAAATTATTATTTTAAATATTTGTTTAATGTGTAAAAAAATATGAACCGAACATGTATCACTAGTAGGGGTGGCAAACGGGCATGCCCGCCCCGTTTAGGCCCGCTCCGCAAAAGCCCGCAAAAAAACAGGGCAGTGCGATCATAGTTGAGGATGCGGGCCTAAAACTTAGACCCACCCCGCAAAAAAGTGAGGGCGGGGCGGGGAAAGCCCGCGGGCACTGCACTTTTTAAGCCTAAAAATGCAAAAATTTATGTAAATACACGTGCCCGCAAAAGCCCGTGAAAAAAACGGGGCGGGGCAGGGCGGACACATTTGAGGGTGAGGGCCTAAATCCTTGGCCCGCTCCGCACAACAGTGCGGGCAAAACGGGCATGCCCAGCGGGCCGAGCCCGTTTTGCCACCCCTAATCACTAGTCACTTCTCTTCATTTTTGCTCAACAAAGATTAAATTTCTTAATGTACAAAAGAAGGTTAAATAGAACCTAACTAGCTTCAATATTCCTGAAAGTTCACATTTAGAACAAATAAAACAAAGTGAACTTTAATCCATTTCCATCAAACAATATGGGAGATTAGGAAATAAAGAAAAACTTAGAACATAACACCTAGAACAATTGGAGCATCAGAAGTTGATGTTAACACATTCAACTCTGCCTTTCAATTTAACAGTAAATGGAGGCTGAAAATCAATGGCAGTGGCCTGACGGTGTCCCTTCTACAAAGGTGCCCATAATGCTAGAAGAAGTTCAATAGAGACAACTCTGAATATACAGTATACACAATCACAAACAGGAATGTATACCATAACACCCAAGATTATTAAATGTCATTCATAATTTCATATGGAAATTGCAAGTTGTATTTGATGTTTTTAATTGTTCATTCTTAGCATTTGTTGTGTGCCTAGCTTGTAACTTGTGAGAAGAAAAAAGAATAATGAAGTAGATTGATATCTTTGATCACATCCCAAAGGCAAAAGGTAGCAAGTATTAACAATTCTTGGTAAACAAAACAGGTTAAGTGAAATGTAAAAGTTACAATATATGGAATTTGGAAATTGTATTTCAACCTTGTGATGCCAGCCTTTGTTTCCCTGTATATTACAATATTCACAACCAAAATTCCTTTACAGATGATAGAATATCTAGAGTTTTTTACGTACCTTTGTCAGGGTTCAATGATCATTGTATATTGTGGACATTCTGATTTCTTTCGAATAAAAAACTTGAGCAGCTCAGTGACTAAGGTTTGTGTAAACTGCTTTCGATAGCAACTGAATATGCTACTGAGACGAACGAAGCATAATATGAAGCGGCAGTATCATAAACTTAGCTCATAATGGCTGGAGTTCTTGCTCAGAAACAGCCACATCAACAGGCTTGTATGAATGCTCACTTTGCTGTCTTTTTTTCCAAATTAAGAATATTCCATATGTTGATAATCCTAGAAGCAAAGTAAGCAGAACAACTAAACCCACAACCATATAATGTCGCTGCCACCAATTCCTGAATAGTTTAAGAAAAAGCATGTTAATATCTCAAGTGGTTGCAGACATGTTGAATTCAATAATGATAAATTTTGGGATAGACACTGCTCACCATAGGCATTTGATCAATATTAGAAAACTTACTCTAAACATGTGAAAAGTCAGTTAAAACATTCTCTAAACAATGCTTTTTCTCATCCAACCTAATTGTATGCCACTACCTAAGAATTTCTATTCTAAATAATACACTCCCATACACTAATTCTGTGAGATTGTGTTAGGCTCAACACAATTCTAAGAGGAAGTAATAGTTTTCCAAATTTAAAGCATTTTTCCATTCAAGAAAGAACTTACCTTTTTGATAGAGGCTCAACATTCCAATCAATCAACTTATAACTTCCAAAGGTATTGGGAAGTTCCATGTGGTGTTCAAGCCGTCCAATTATACTCTGCACATAGAAATCAGTCATATAGGAAGTCTCCAAACAAATGCAGATGCACAAATATCAACTTACCATTACAGCGGTGTTAGAAAAGTAATCAGCATGTGGCCTTGGGGTTATGGCCCATCTAGAGAGGGAATCATTTCCAAAAGAGGTAAAATTCAGTAACTGGATCTGTGGACATCCACCAAAGTGTCGTTACTAATTTATCAAAGAATAACCATAAAACATATCACATGGAAAAATACAGAAAATGCATGGTTTATATAGGCATTTTGGAAAGTTTGCATCACGACTTGGAACTTTAAACTTAGGAACGTCTACCACAATATGAAACCTCCTAACCACCCAATTAGCAACCTAAATACAAGCATATAGTTAATCAAACATGAAGATGTAATTATACTATAAAATGTTTGCAACATAGTAACTATTTTCTAACCTGGGAAGTATTAACATCTAACTCATGAGCTATTAGTCCAGCTAATTCAGTAAGGTGAGGCTTCATATCCCCGTAGCTGATG